>NC_083364.1:42538333-42846250 GCF_030254825.1 Meriones unguiculatus | reverse complement strand
AACCAGTGCTATTTTCAGCTAATACAACATTTGCATAGTAGTAAAACCAAGCAGTTGTGATTGGTGGCTTTACTAGTTAATATCCTACATAGGGAATGATACAGAGTTTATACTAAGTACCCTGAGCTCCTGAACTAAGAGAGCCTTTTTCAGATTTTATTAAGTTTAGCATTGACAACTTAAAGATGTGGAGTCCAATCTCTGAAACTAGAGTACTACTATAGGTAGAAAAAGAGGTCTGTTGTATGCTTGAGTGTCATTTGGATATATGCCTAGGTGTGGTACAGCTGGATCTTGAGGAAGCACTATTCCTAATTGTCTGAGATTGACTTCCAAAGTGGTTGTATAAGCTTACATTCCCACCATCAATGGAGGAGGGTTCCCATTTCTCCACATCCTCTCCAGCATGTGTGGTCACTTGAGTTATTCATCTGATCCATTCTAATGGGTATAAGGTGAAATCTCAGGGTCATTTTGATTTGCATTTCCCTGATGACTAAGGACTTTGAACAGTTCTTTAAGCTTTTCTCTGCCATTTATTATTCCTCTATTAAGAATCGAGCTTTGTGCCCCATTTTTTAATTGGTTTACTTGATTTGTTGACATCTGCTCAACCATGTTTGTAGCAGTTTTACTTGTAATAGCCAGAGGCTGGAAACAGCTCAGATGCCCCTCAGTTGAGGAATGGATACAAAAAATGTGGTACATCTATACAATGGAATATTACTCAGCTATAAAAAAAAAAAAAAAAAAAGAAAATCATTTAATTTGTAGGGAAATGGTGGGAACTGGAAAAGATCATCCTAAGTAAGGTATCCCAGAAGCAGAAAGACACACAGGGTATATACTCACTTATAAGTAGATATGAGATATATAATATAGGATAAACATACCACACCTAAGGAAGCTAATCAGGAAAGATGACTGGCTGAGATGCTCAAACCCATTCAGAAAGGCAAAGAAGATGGACATCGGAGGAGGGAGAAAACAGGGAACAGGACAGGAGCCTACCACAGAGGGCCTCTGAAATGCTCTACCCTGCAGGGTATCAAAGCAGAGGCTGAGACTCATAGCCAACCTTTGGGCAGAGCGCAGGGAATCTTATGAAAGAAGGGGGAGATAGTAAGACCTGGAGAGAACAGGAGCTCCACAGGGAGAGCAACAGATCCAAAAAGTCTGGTCCCAGGGATCTTTTCTGAAATGGATACTCCAGCAAGGACCACTCATGGAGATGGCCTGGAACCCCTGCTCAGAGGTAGCCTATGGCAGTTCAGTATTCAAGTGGGTTCCATAGTAATGGGGACAGGGACTGTCTCTGACAGGAACTGATTGACCTGCTCTTTGATCACCTCCCCCTGATGGGGGGAGCAGCCTTGCGAGGCCACAGAGGAAGACAATGCAGCCAGTCCTGATGAGACCTGATAGACTAGGATCAGGGGGAAATGGAGGAGGACCTCCCTTATCAGTGGACTGAAAGAGGGACACAGGTGAGGAAGAGGGAAGGAGGAATTGGGAGGGGAAGAGGAAGGGAGGAGGGAGGATACAGGGCAGATACAGAGTGAATAAACTGTAATTAATAAAAATATTTAAATAAAAAAAGAAAAAGAGGTCTGAGTTCTGATATGAGGTGACAGCCTTGGATTCATCTGGAGAGTCATGGTACCAGCAAGAACTGGAGTAGCTTCTTTAGGTGTACAGATTTTAGTATGTTTACCCTATACTACATGTCTAAGCTCCACTTATAAGTGAGTGTACACCGTGTGTGTCTTTCTGCTTCTGGGATACCTCACTCAGCATGATATTTCCTAGTTCCCACCATTTTGCTGCAAATGTCATGATGTCCTTGTATTTAATTTCGGAGTAGTATTCCATTCTGTAAACGCACCACAACTTCAGTATCCACTCCTCTGTTGAGGGACATCTGGGTTGTTTTCAGATTCTGGCTATTATGAGTAAAGCTGCCATACACCTAAAGAATCTAAGCAAGAAGGAGGACCCTGGGTAAGATGATCAATCCTCACTCAGAAACTGGTGAGAAAATGGAAGAGGGAGAAAACAGAGAATATGACAGGAACCTAACACAGAGCGTCTCTGAGAAGACTCTACCCAGCAGGGTATCAAAGCAGATGCAGAGGTTCATAGCGAAACTTTGGGCAGACTGCAGGGAATCTTATGAAAGAAGGGAAAGATAGAAAAACCGGGAGGGGACAGGAGTTCCACAAGGAGAGCAACAGAACCAAAAATCTGGACACAGAGGTCTTTTCTGAGCATGATACTGCAACCAATGACCATGCATGGAGATAATCTAGAACCCCTGCACAGATGTAGCCCATGGCAGCTCAGTGTCCAAGTGGGTACCCTAGTAAGGGGAACAGGGACTGTCTCTGACATAAACTCAGTGGCTTGCTCTTTGATCACCTCCCACTGAGTGGGGAGCAACTCTACCAGGCCACAAAGGAAGACAATGCAGCCATTCCTGAGGAGACCTGATAAGCTAGGGTCAGAGGGAAGGGGAGGAGAACCTCCCCTATCAGTGGACTTAGGAAGGGGCATGGGAGGAGGGAGGGTGGGATTGAGAAGAGACAAGTGAGGGGACCACACAGTGAATAAACTGTAATTAAGAAAAATAAATTAATTAATTAAAAAAAGAATTAATAGAAAATTTCCCAGTTTTAGGAAAACATACCAATCCAGATGCAAGAGGCATTTATTGCACTAAACAGACAAAAGTAGAAATAAAAAAAGCCCTGTTTCATGATAAGGTGATTGAAACACTAAATACAGAAAAGAATAATGAAAATGGTAAGAGAGAAATAGCTAGTTACATGTGAATCATAACAATTTTTTTTTCAACTTAAATTCTGAAGCCCTTGACGGTCTGGAAAGATGTATTTCATGTTCATAAGGACAACACCTACCAATACAAGCTAATATACCAAACAGGCTATCTGTTATACCCGAATCAAAAGTAAAAACTTTGGGATAGGAGAGATGAGAGATGGCTCAGTGGCTGAGTACTTCTGCTCTTGCAGAGGGCCAGAACTCAGCTCCTAGAACAATCAACCAACACGACTCACATTTACATGTAACTCTAGTTCCAGTTGATCTAATTTCCTCTTCTGCCTTCCATAGGAATGTTCGTACATGCAGTAACATACAGCCAAGCAGGCACATACATGCATATAAATTAAAATATTTTAACTAAAAAGTAATAAAAACTTTTCTGTGATTAAAAATAGAGTAAACCTTACTAGACCCCCAGACCAAAGCACAACTGTTTCAATGATGGATGTACCATTCAGGCTATAAAACTCAGCACATAGACAGTACCACCTGCCAAAAATAAAACAAAAACCTAATTCATCAAAGTCCACAGTTCTGGGAAAGTCTCTAAATGTACTAATCTTGCTTTTTTACTACTTTAACTCTGCTTTGGGCTAACTGTTCTTGTTAACTGAAGTATGTCAATAAAAAATATGAATTTTTTTTTTCTTAAAAGTGTACCCTGAGGAAAGCTCAGCTCTACACTGGTATCCTGAACCTCCAGTATAGTTGCAAGACAGCTAATAATGATTTTTTATTGGCTTAAATCTATGTCCAAGCAGACTTTTCTAGTAGATACACCATAACAATGTTGACTAATTGAGCTCTACAGAAGATACTTATAGGAGTCCTTCAAACTTGAAAGGAAAACAAAGCTTTGCATGAAAGCACAAGAAAGAATAAAACAAAATATACTGGAAAAAATAGCTAACCAAAAAATAGGAAAGCAAAAAACAAAAAACTACAGAACAACAACAAAAAAAGACAGAAATCAATACAAACCTATCAATAGTAATTCAGAATATTAATGCCCTCAATTCTCCAATAAGAGGACATACATTATAAGATTTGGTCAAACTTCAAGGAACATCTATTTGTTGTCTTTAAGAAGTACACATAACCACAAAAGACAATTTAGGATGAAAGGATAGGAAAAAAAAATGTATTTAAAGCAAATAAACCTAGGTAGCAAGTAAGTATTGTTGTCTTAATATCTAGAAATATAGACTTTGAACCAAAAATTAGAAAAAAAAACAAAGAAAACATAATGAAGGGCATTTTATACTGATTATAGAAACAACCTATCAGAAGGACAGAAGAGTCTAATCATATATGCCCCAAACATAGGTGAACTCAATTATAAAAAACAAATACCATTCAATGTGAAGGTAGAGATTAAATCTAAAGAAATAGCAGTGGGTGACTTCAATTTCACACTCCAACTAACTGACAGATCTTCCCAACCAAAAAAAAAAAAAAAAAATACATGGAGAAATAGTCAAATTAAATGAGATTACAAATCCAGTGAAATTAACAGGCAGTTATCAAACAGCGCATCCTAACAATATATTCTTCTTAGAAGCTCATGGACCTTTCTTCAGTGAGTCATTCATTTGATCACAAAATAAGACTAAAAAAAAAAAAAAACTACAGGAAAACTGGAATAACCCCTTGTATTGTATCCAGTAACAATGGAAGAAGGGAACAAAACATTAAGAAAAAAAAAAAAAAAACAAAACCCTAGAAAATACACAAACTCATGGAGATTATACAGGAAATGATTAAAATGATCTTTGAGGAAATCTGGAATGAAATAAAACATTCTCACAACTGAAAATAAAAAAATAAATAAATAAATCCTCAAACCTATGGGATATAATGAAAACAGTCTTAAGGCAGAATTTTACAGCTAAAAAATATAAGCCTCTAGGCTGTTCCCATTTCATAGTTATTGTAAATAAAGCAAGAGTGAACATGCTCAAGCAAGTATCTCTGTAGTAGGATTTCAAGTAGTTTGGCTATATTCAAAGAAGAGGAACAGCAGAGTCTTATGGTAGATCTACTTTTAGCTTCTTGAGAACTTTACACACTGATTTCCAGAGTGACTTCCTACCAAATTTAAACTCTCACCATTAAAAGTTCTCCTTTCCCTGCATCCTCATCAGTATTTACTGTCAGGTGGTTTCTTGATCTTAGCTACAGTGACTGCCTTTAATTTGCATTTTTCATTTGCATTCCCATGATTCCCATGTTTAGGCAACACCATTTTAGCTATTTTTTAGCCTTTTTATTTCTTGGCTTGAGAACTCTCTTTTCAGAGACATAGCCAGTTATTTGATTGGGTCATTAATTATCTTGATGCGTTTCTGAGTTCTTTGCATATTTGGGGTGTTTAATCCTTTATGAATGTATACTTGCAAATATTCTCTCCTACTCACAGTAATTACTGAAATATTCCTTTTACTATTCTGTGCGCGGAATTATTTAGATTATCATCACCTTTCCCAGAGATACTAAAGCCACATGAATTCTTTTAAAATACACTAATTATTTCTAATTCAAAATTGGAATGAGGTATATAAATCATAAAGACACATGGAGAAGAGTAACATACAAAATTTCACGTGGCTTGCACATAGTCTCCGGGATCTAAAGTATAATGGGTTCTGGTTTTGTGCTTTTGTGGCATTTCTGTGTTATGAACTGGTGTATCTTTGCATCTAGATGTGTTTATTAAGCTTTTTCTTTGGTTCTTTTTCTTCTGTTTGTTCTGTCTTATTTCAGTTTATTTGTTTTTGCTTCATCTTAGTTTATTTTATTGTTACTATTTAGAAGCCTGTCTGTTATCTAACCAGAGACAGAAAGGTTGTAGATTCTGATGGGAGGGAAAATGAGTGAGGATCTCTGAGGAGATGCAAGTGGGGAAACTGTAATCAGAATATTGTTTTTGAAATCTATTCTCAATAAAAATGAAAAATAAAAATTTAATAAAACTAAGTCATGCTTATTAGTATGCATTTGAGGAAAGTGTGCTCTTAATTTTATTTTTACAAAATCTGCTTGTGTACATTGAATTAGACCTCTAAATTATTAATGCTCCACAACAGTAGATGTAGCTCATAAAATTGTCATAGCTTCATGGTGAGCATAGTGCAATTATCTTTTTTTTGAGCTGGGATAATTGATTTGCTTTGGCAATGACAAATTCCATGCATGGACATAAGCAGAAGCTTAAAGAGTGTTTATATGCTTGTGTTTGCCTTCCAGAAAGTTTGCACTTAACCACAGAAATATATTGGGTCAGGTATTTGTCAGTCTGTGGAGAATGGGAACTTCACCGGTTTCGTTTAGCACTGTTGTAACAACATACTTGACAAAACAACTGAGGAAGGGAAAGGCTTTTTTGGCTCATTGTTGGAGAGGGTATGGACAGTCACAGAAGAAAATCAGGTGGCAGTCATGGTTCGATCAGAAGGAGCTAGATCATCTAGGTTCAGCTTCCCTGGTAACAAAAGGCTAGTAGCAATTAGACAGAACTAGACAGGAAACAGAAGCTCATATGACCACCTAAGGCCCAAATCTAGTGGCCTACATCCTACCTAAGTTCCATATCCCAAAGGTTCCACTGAAGCTTCTCAAGATAACACCACTCTGAGTCCACAGATGACATTCATACTCAGGTAATAATAAGAGCCGTAATATTTGGTCCTCTATTTAGCATAAATCTTATAGCAAAATCGAGGTCATGACAGCCAAGCCATTCCTATCACAGATGCAAAGAACCATGTTTATTTTTATAAAGCAAATTGGCTTTGAGGGAGTTCAGTTAGGTAGTATCATGTGACAGTTGCTACTACAACCAGGAGTTCTTAACTATGAAGCACAAAATGACTTAAAAAAACAAAAACAAAAAGGCTGGAACTGGTAGTGATTTCAGAGCAGTAGGCAACAAGATAACTGTCATAGGTTGTAAGAAAATGGTGTGTAATGTAAAAGGTTGGTCTATAATTGGTAAAAACCATCACCCATGATAACAGATAGGGCAGAATATGTACCCAATAAACCTGCCATGCTGACTGAGGAGATCTGGAAATTTTCTGCTAAATAATGAGATGGCTTTTGCAAGCTGAGTATGATAAACTTCAGTAAGACAGGACTGAAGTTGTCAGAGTAAAAACAGAATTGAGAGGTGTAATTTGCAAAATTTTATAGTTAATCTTATTTTTTACTATATTAATATATGATTGTTGGTATTTAGCAATGGGCAAAGAATGAGTCATTAGCATATCAATTAGATGTGGCCTCTGAATCTGACAAAATTATTTTTGAAGCATTGAAAAAACCAGAGAAGATTAATGGTCACATTATAGATCTTTCCAGGAGAAGAAATAAAGGCAGCACCCACATTAGGGAACCTGTGCTTGCAATTAAAATGGGAAATAGCCCTCAGAATTTACAGCGATAACTCTTGGAATATGGTCATACCTAGAGTCAAATATATAAAAAAAAAAACTGTGCACCTTTTGAGAGTGGCGAAAAGGCACTTTTTGAAAGTGGTGTGATGTCAAATTCTTTCTAGTTTGAAATAAAAAAAAAAAGGACTAAAAATGTTCAAGATGTAAAAAAGTCCTTTATTTTTTATAACAAAAAGAAGGCTGAAAGTCCTCCTCTGCCTGGAAAACATAAAAGAACATTATTCCATGCGCTTTTCAATAGTGAGATATTTGGAATGTCTAGATGAGAGAAATGATTGATGAGGAATGAAGGAGCAGGATACAATCACACTGAAGAAACACAGGACCTAACTGAGCAGCACTACCTGGTCCCAAGTCATCTTGGGAATGTTTAGTCAGGGGCAATACAACATTTCTCTGGACAATTGGCTGAGGTATGTATCCCACTAATATTATTATTGTTTTTGAGTAGTAATGTTTAAGGAAGTTTTGATCCTGATAGATCATTTTTTGATTAGTTCATACATTTATTAATCAGAAGAAAGTATACATAAATATAAAATGGGTTGTCTGATCCTGGGCTTTGGTTCTATTACCATAGTTAGATGAGACCCCGGAAGTCTCTGGATAAGAATGTTATATTTTACATGAGTAATCGCAACTAGAAAAATAAGCGGTTAAACACAAATTAAAACCCTGACTTCTTAACTATGCTGAAGACATATGATACGGCCTCACTCCTGCTGCAGTTAGAAACCTTCTGTTATCTGTCTTTTCCTTGAGCTTGGTCACATAGTATGTTTTGAGTAAAAACCACATGTCACCTATAAAGATTTAAAACATTTTTTTTATACATACTGGTGTTGATGTTTGTGATTCCGCCTTTCAAACATGAAGAACATGACTGATAGCCTTGAAGTCCAAAGAAAACTAGAGCAACAAGGGTACGGACGCACCCCAGAGTGCAGCCGGAAGGCAAACCCTAACATGCATAGTTGAGCACTAGCAGCGGTAGCCGAGCCTCTACTGGTGAGTATGAAATCATTATTGTGGTATGTGACACAGTTCCGAGTGCCCAACTCATTTATCTCTTGACAAAGGCAGAGGTTTTATGTTTAGTTTGAGGTATTTAATTTATAAAATTAACACACAAAGTAATGAGTTTCATTATGCTATTTCCTTCTGCCATTTTCACATACATATGTTAATATGAATTATGTTTTGTTGTTCTTTCAGATGCCTTTCCTTGTTTCCATTCCCTCCTCTGGCTGCTAGCTTGTCTCCCCTGAACAGAACCTTCTATTTTCATGTCACATGCATTATATTAGTCTCTCTTTTGGTCTTGCTCTCTTCTTCAAGATCGCTTCCTCCTATACCCCCTTTCTTTTTTCGTGACCTATATATTCCCAGATACATATGTAAATACATATTTAAGTTTTGATTGAATATGAGAGAAGATATTCACTTATTATAATGATTTCCAATTCTGACCATTTTTCTACAAATATAATAATTTCACTCCTCTCTAATTGAACAAAATATTTTATTATGGGACCACATATATTTTACCCATTTATCTTTTGCTGGTTTCTAGGCTTGTTCTGTTTTCTAGCTATTGAGATAGTGTCACAATAATTATGGCATGTCTGTGCTATTTTGACTTGGTATTTGGTTAAATAACCCCAAAGTGATATAGCAGGGTTACATGGTAGTTTTATTTTCAGCATTTTAAGAAACCTCCAAACTGGCACCCAGTGAACACAACAGTTTATATTCTCACAGCAGTGAATAGCCAGTTTCCTTTCTCCATCCATTCTCTGCATCATTTACTTTCCTTCGTTTCCTTGATAATAGCTGTTTCGACTAGGGTGACATAGCATGTAAAAGCAGTTTTAATTTTCTTTATATCTGAGTAACATTCCATTATCCATTTGTCTGTTTATGGACATCTAATTTGATTCCACTTCCTAGCTATTTCAAACAGAGCAGCAATGAACATGAATGTACAAATATCTTTGCCTTAAAATAATTTAGGTGTTTGTCCAGGGGTGGTGTATTTGTGCCATGTAGTAGATCTATTTCTAAATTTCTTTTCTGAGAAACCTCTGGGATCATTTCTGTAGTGACTACATTAATTTGTACTCCCACCAAAAATAGATAGGATTTCCCTTTCCCTACATCCATGCTTGTATTTGTTATCAGAAACAAAATAAAATTAAAATTTACATGTATTTGGTAATTAAAATGTTCTTTATTAATCAAACAAATTAAAGTAGAAGTGAAATATTAATCTCGAGACATATTAAAATACAATCACAAGAGCAAATATTATTTAATGTAGCAAAATAGTTTGTAACACCTGTATCAAAAACACTCTTAAACAGTCTAATTTTAGACTTCAAGGAAGTGGGAAAGCACTTATTATTAAATGAGCAGACTCATTTAATAATAAAAATATGAGGAGTAACTGACAAAGCAGACAGAATGATAAAGATAACAAAAATGGCAATAATGATAAAATATCTTAAGTTATTAAACTAGTACACTAATTCACAGCTAATATAATGGGGAAAAAAAGAAAAAAATTCACATATAACCAAACAGAAAGGGGGAGAAAAACATTTCAATCAATGGCACTTAAATGAATTGCAATTATTTTCAGGCCCACAAATTAGATAATGCAGAGAGAGATGGAATACTAGAAACAGACAGTCTGCCAAGACTGAATAAAGAAGATGGAGAAAACCTTGGCAGGTTTCTAAGGAGATTAAATCAGTAATCACTTTCTAAGAAAACAGAGCTGAGCAACAGGTAAATGTGGGATAATTTAGCCAAACATTTAAAGAAGGAATATTAAACTCTTTTTACCCCTTCAGAAAAAGAAAGAACACTTGTCAACTTTAAATGAAACAAACATTGTGATAGCAATAGCAATACCCAAGGAAATGAACCATGTGCTAATATTCCCAAAGAATGTGGTTGTAAATATTCTAAATGAAACACAAACAGGAGATCCATGATGTATTCACAGGATTCTTCAATATAACCAAGACACATCTACTTCACAAGGAGTGCACAACATAAAACCTACATGTGAATAAATGATAAGCTATATTATCAGAATCAATGGTTAAAAATCATAAAGTTACCTCAGCAAAGGAAGAAACAATATTTGTCAACAGTTTCTCATGATGAAAAAACATCCACAATTTATTCACAGAAGATATGCCCTGAATTTGATTAAAAAAAAAATACATGGTACATCTATTGTTTAAATCATCCTAGATGGTAAAAAGTTACCTTTACTATAAAATCTGAAAAGGTCAAAATATCCACATTTGGAAATGATAGCAAGAGCAAGTGGCTAAGAAAAGGGAATGAAAGTAAATTACATTTGAAATAAATAAATAAAATGGTCTATGTAGATAATATACTCTTCCTTCCTTTTTGGATAACAAGCCTAATTCTGTGATCCAGACCTCTAATTTATAATAAATCTTCTTCTCCAAGACATTCAAATGCCAAAATTATAAATATGTGCAACAGCTTCTGTATTAACATTTTAAACTCCTAGTTACTTTTTATTTTTAATATTATGTGTATTAATTAGAGGGCATGCATGCCAAAGCATGCATGTGGAGGCCAGAGAAAAAGGGTGCAATGTTAGTTTTCTCTCTCCACTATGTGAGTCCTAAAAATCTAAATTCAGTGAGTCTAGCTTTTTGGCAAGAATGCTAATCCACTCTCTATCATATCTCTATCTCCTACCTTCATACCACTTTTTATAATACAGTTTAACAATATAAGCAAAGATGGCTTTGAACTTGTAGTTGCCATGCCTTTGCCTCCTAGTTTCAGAGAGTTCACTGTTCTGTTCTTTCCTATCTTTATGAAAAATAATACAGAAATTCATAATTTAAAAATAGCATTTTTAATGATCCAGAAATATTCAAAGGAAATCAAAGAATATCTTCAAGAGATATCTCATTCATTCTGTCCATTTATGACATTAATCTCCATAGCCAAGATAATAAACCAACTGAATTCTTCAGTTGATTAATGAAAAAAAAATGGGGTAAATGAATGCACACACACTCACACCACAGAGAAAGAGAGACACAGAGAGAGAGGCAATGTAATAATAGTCTTCAACCTTAAGAAAGAAAGAATTCCTATCTTTTGTATAACATGGAGGAGCACAGAGTATGCTGTGCTCCATGAATTAATCCACCCACATAGAAAAGTAAGTATCCACATCTCTTTTATTTGTAGGATCTGACAAAATCAAACTTATTGCAGTTGAGAGTAAAATAGAATCATGGTGTCTGGAAGCCACAAGGTGGAAGAGATAAGGAACTATCTATTATATTAGTACAAAGTTACCATTGACCAATCTATTAGTCACCTTTTTATTGTTGTGATAAAATTCTATGACCAAAACAACTTATAGAAGGAAGTGTGTATTTGGGGTTTATGGTTTCTGAGGAGTGAGAGTCTGTAACTGTCATGGCTGAGAACCACACAGCAAGTGCTTGACCTGGGAGCAAGAGTAATTGAGAGCTCAGATCTCAAACCAAAAACAAGAAGCCAAACAAACTAGGAATGACTTGAGTCTTTTGGAATCTCAAGCCTTGACATACTTCTTCCAGAAAGACCACACTTCCGAAGCCTCTCCAAACAGCCACCAACTAAGGACATCCAAATGCCGGAGACTTATTGGGAACATTAATTCAAACTATCACAGCCAGGTTGAGTAAAATTTGATAGTATAACATATATCTATAATTAGAGTTTTCTATAATGCATTGTTGTCTTAAAAATTAAGAGAATTAGTATTGAATGTTGTCTTCTCTAAAGTTATAAATATGTAGACAATGTACAGGTTAATCAGCTTTATTTTATTAGTTCATAATGTGTACATATCAAAACATGAAATTGTGTATTATAAATATGTATAATTTTATCTGTTAAACCTAATTAAACCTGGGAGAATTTTTAAATTAAAAACATGCATAGCCAGACACAAAAGAAAATGGAAAAATGTCTAAAAAATCTGTTCACAATAATTATGATAAATAGGATGGATAGGTGGAGAGGGGAAATGAAATTTCATTCACCTTTCTTTGAATTCATTTTTTATTAGATAGTATTACTTTCAAGAAGCAACACACATATCATAGTTTGAGGTGCAGAAATAAATCATCTAAGATCAATTTGTAACTTTAGCATTTACTAATTACATGGTTTTGACATCAGCATGATCAATCATAAATGATTATAAATAGTTATCATAACACATGTATTATGAATTTGAAGTTCATTAAAAGTTCAAAGCACAATAAAAATTACCATGAAAATAAAATATTATGTATCTCTATTGTTATTTTGTATTTATCATAATTAACCTTACTTTAAAAATTCTTCTACAATGTTTACATACAGTAAGATATTCATACCCCATGTATCACTTCTGATGAGTTTTATACATGCGTTTACTTCTACTCAAATCAAAATTTAGAATAGTTTCCTCACTGTAATAAAATAGGAGTCACTGCCCTTCACAGGCTAGTATCATTCAAATCGATCAGCAGGAATTGTTCTTGTCTAGCCATGGATTTTCCATAAGTAGAGCACACATGTATCCATTTTTTGACGGAATACATTTCAAACCTATCTACAATACTGTACCCATCTGTCACACCATTGGTTTGTTTGTAATACCCATCATGCGCAGCATCTTATCATCTCCTCCAAATGAACATCTGTGTTGTCTTCATTCTGAAATTTATGAGGAAAGATACTTAAGTTATGTTACACATGCTTAGATTTCAAGAGTCATTTGTACGGTATTGTTTCTTCTTTCCTGCTTAGTAGTGAAGCGAAATGGCTGAATATTGAATAGTTATGCATTACAGAAATGTTTATCATTTCACATTCTTATAAGCAGTGAGTGAGAATCCTAGTTCTTCTTTTAGCAAACTTGGCATTATCAGCTCTATTTTTTTTTTCTTCTTTAAGTTGTCGGTGGGTTTCTTTCTAGAATGTGTGGAATGTCATCTTCTCTAGAGGAAGAAACCAGTTCACTGCATATCACTTCTTGACTGATCAGGTTGAACAGAATGTCATGTCTTTTATGATAGCAAAATTGTCACTTTTGTGAAGTTTGTGAAAACGGATTGGATATGCTCGGTGTGCATTTGTCCTCTGATTTTTCACAAGCTATTTTTACATTTTAAATATGATTATGCTAGCTAGTTTTATGTCAGCTAGACACAAGCTATGCCATTTGGGAAGAAAGAATGTCAATTGAGAAAATGTCCCCATGAGGTTGGCCTGTAGCCAAGTCAGGAATTTTCTTGGATGATGATTGATAAAGTAGGGCACAGGTCACTGTGAGCTGTCCTAGTCCTTGGCTCATGGTCATGGGTGCTGTGAGAAAGCAGGCTGAGCAAAGGACAAGGAGTAAGCCAGTAAACAGCAGTGTTCCCCGGTCTCTCTACCCAGCTCCTGCCTCCAGATTCCTGCTCTATTTGAGTTGCTGCCCTGAATTCCCTTTGGGATTGACAGTCACATGAAGCTATAAGCTGAAATAAACACTTTCTTCTCCAAGTTGCTTATGGTCATAGTATCTTACCACTAACTAAGACAGAAATTGGTACTCATTCATGAGGTATTTCTGTGACAGACCTGATGATGTGTTTTGGAGTGGACTGTGGGAGGACTTTGGAAATTCATGCGAGAGAAACTATGTGAGTGTTTGAATTCTGGTGGCTTCTGTGAAAACGTGGAGGTAACGGTGAAACATATATGAAGGAGGCCAGGATGCTTCACAGGGAAGATTCAGAGCTCCTTGAAGATCATAAGGGGACTCTTCATGACAATGTGAGGTTCTCAGAAGACAGGGCTGAGTATTTGGTTTTGATTACCAAGAAGCCAGAACAAAGTGAAAACTTTGCTTTTGTGGGACAATTGATACTGGTTGTCTGTACTTGAGAAATTAATGGTGATTAAGAAGAGACCAGCATCATTAAAGCAAAATCTTCTGAAAAATGTTTTCTTGGGGTCATCACATAGGAGCTGTGGTTCAAAGGGAGAGGTAAGGCTGCCATTCGTGCTAGCAACCAAATTTGGTAACGTGTATGACTCACCCAAATGCTTCTGGTTTTGAAGGCATGAAGGGGTCATAAAAAGCAGATGAGGTTTCACACTTTGTGACAGTGTTAGAGTCCATAAACTATAGGAGAAACTGTAAGTGAAGGTTCAGCCCAATTGTAGAGGAGACTCAAAGATTTTGGAGATGCAAGAACCATGAGAAGAACACCAGGTAAAACAGCAGGTGTGGAGCAGAGCTGGCCTGAGCCTATCAGATATGCTATGTGTGCCGTGCCACGCCCTTGAAGTCTGGAAGACTGTGAGTTCCAGAAGGCTGACACTGAGATTTAAATTCTGGGACTTGGTTTTGCATTGACCTGACTGAGACTGTGTCCTGGTTCTTCCCCTTGAAATAAAGAAGTTATCAACTTGAGAGTGTTGGCAGGTGGGAGTAGGAGGGGATGGAGGGAAGGGCTAAAGGGAGGAGAGTGAGGGAGGAAAATGATGTACTTTCAATTTTTAAAAAGTGAAAAGGGTAAATGTTTTTCTAAGTTCACAGGAACCCAAACTTAAGGGATTTTGTTTAGAGAGTCATAGAATATTTTAGAGACTATAGATATTTTAGAATCTTCAAATATTTCACACACTTTGAATCTTTTAGAAAGGCTTGAACTTTGAATATTTTAAAGAGGCTGAACACTTGATGTGTCTGAATTTGTAAATATTTTAGGACTAATAAAGGCTGGAATGCTTATAGAGTCATAACAGTACCAACGCATCATGTTGAGGACCCATGAGAAAGGAAAAGCTCTAGTTAAAAAGGGATGTGTTTGTGTGTCAGGTTGACAGTTGTTCAGTTGTTCTGTGTAGGTTTATGTCAGCTTGACACAAGCTAGTGTCGTTTGGCAAGAGGGAAACTCAATTACAAAAATTTCCCCATCTGATTGGACTCTAGACTACTCTTATATTTTTTAGCTTGATTGATGTAGGATGGCACAGCTAACTGTGGGCAGTGTTACCTCTCGAATGACGGTTCTGGGTGCTTATCAGAAAGTAGGCTAAGCAGGCCACAAGAGGCAAGAAAGTAGGCAATACTCTTCCGTGGCCTCTGCATCAGCTCTTTGTTTCCGGATCCTGTGCTGTTTAAGCTCCCGACATGAATTCCCTTAGTGAAGAACTGTGAGGTGCAAGTATGAGCAGAAATAAACACTTTCCTCCCCAATTTCTTTTGGTTGCGATGTTTCATCACCTAAATAGAAACACTAACTAAGACAATGTTAATGAGGTATGTGTTACAAATATGTCTTCCAAGTCTAAAAAGAAATGGTTATTAAAAATGTTTTTACTAATAAGACTTGTCTAGCAATGTTCATTTAAATATCTTCTTTCATTTCTCTTGTGGAAGTAACAAGTGTAGAATTTCTGCTTTATGCAATAAATTTTGATTTAATCTTCATAAAGCACTGCTGTTCTGTTTTCCAGAGTGCCACTTGTATTTTACAGTCTTACCTGCAAGATGTAACATTCTAAGTTCTATATTCTTGTCAATACTTGATATTGCTAAACACTTTTGATTTAACCTTGGGAACGTATATTGTTGTGGCATAAAATTTCATTTTTAGAGTTAGATTTGGACATCATTATTTATGACTATCAATCACTTATATGTTCCTTTTAGAGAAATTTTTATTTATGTTGTCTGTTCATTTTAAATAGTACTATTTAGCAGCATATTGAGTTGTAAATATTTGCTATATATTCTTGAAGCCTTTTGCCAGATAAGACTCTATATTTTCTCCATTCTAAACATATATATTTTTATGTTTTAGCCATCTCTTGAAAAAGCAAAAGCTTTTTATTTTACTAATCAAATTTATTCTTCTAATTCATACTTTTTTGTGTACTGTTTTATAATCTATTGCTTTCTATTCACCTTTGCCAAATTTTAAAGTTGTACATGCATAGACCATAATATTTTCCTAAGAAGTCTTGGTTTGTTTTTTATGCTTTTATAAATATAATTTATATGTGGTAAGTCTTTTGTTAATATTCAGAGCATCTACAAAAAATAGAATTGACAAAACCACACATCTTCAACCTTGACACATTCCCTTAGGTCTAGTCGTATGTAAATATGACCAAAATTTTACAGAATAGAACGACTAGTGTCAAGCGAAATACTGGTTCTGGATCTTGGGTTTCATTAAGTCTTTTACTGTTGTGAATTTATTAGAAGTTAAGTTTTTCATCCAAAATCAGGTTTAAGAAATTTGTGTTTCCAGTTAAAAGTTTTCTTTCTTGCCAGATATGGTGACTCCACACTACAATGCCAAAACTTGAGTAACTGAGGCAGGAGGATGTTGTATGTTTGAGGACAACCTAGGCCATATAGCAAGTTCTAGGGCTGAATGGGCTACAGAATGCTAAGAGCCTGCCTCAAATATGTTCAGCAAAAAAAGATAAAATTTAAAAACAGTAGCCTACTAATACACTAATTACAAGCATACCAAAAGAAATTGGGGTTGGAGTTGAAGACTATTCATAATAGCCTCAAAAATAATGTTGGATTCAATCTAAGCAAAGAAGTAAAAGGTCTATACAATTAAAGTCCCTTAAGACAATGAAGGTAGAAGGTAAAGAAGGCACGAGAAAATAGAAAGACTGCCCCTTGACTGTCCTTGGCCATCCTACTGAAAACACTCTACAGATTCTATGCAACCTCCAAATTACAATGCACTTCACACTGAAAGCTCAACCTTAAAATTAACTTGGAAACACAAAGACACAGGATGGCAAAAAAAAAAAAAAAAAAAAAATCCTGAAGAGTAATTTTTAAGTACTGCTGGAGCTATTGCCCTGCATGATTTAAAGTTACACTACAAAACTACAGGATTTAAAAACAAAATAAAACTGGAATAAAATCAAATGTATTGGTCAATTGAACAAAACTGAGCACCCAGATACAAGTTCATGCCCCTGTAGCCACTTGAAATTTTTTTCATATTTATTTATTTATTACAATTTACTCATTTTGTATCCTGGCTGTAGCCCCTTTTCTCGTCCCCTTCCAATCACACCCTCCCTCCCTCTTCTCTTCCCATGTCTCTTCCCCAGTCCACTGATAAGGGAGGTCCTCATCCCATTTCATCTGACCCTAGCTCATCAGGTCTCATCAGTACTGACTCCATTGTCTTCCTCGGTGGCTAGTTAAGGCTGCCCTCACTCCTGGAGGTGGTGATCAAAGAACCAGCCACTGAGTTCATGTCAGAGACAGCCCCTGTTCCCCTTACTAGGGTACCACTTGGATACTGAGCTGCCATGGGTTGCATCAGTGCAGTTATCTCCATGCATGGTTCTGGGTTGGAGTATCAGTCTCAGAAAAGACCCCTGTGCCCAGATTTTTTGGTTCTGTTGCTTTCCTTGTGGAGCTTCTGTCCCCTCCAGGTCTTTCTATCTCCCTTTCTTTCATAAGACTCCCTGCACTCTGCCCAAAGTTGGGCTATGAGTCTCAGCTCTGCTTTGATACATTGCTGGGTAGAGTCTTTCAGAGGCCCTCTGTGGTAGGCTCCTGTCCTGTTCCCTGTTTTCTAACAATTTTATTAATAGGACATAATAGCACAGAAATTAAAGACAACAATTGACAAATGAAGCTGAAAAGCTTCTGTAAGGCAAGAAGCTATGACATAAGGACCACATCCGAAAGAACATAAAAAGACTTCTCAGTTGAGTATCTGAGTGTTTGTGTATATACTAAGACACAAAACATATAAACACCATGAATGGAAAAAAAATTAAAAGTTAGAGCATGGAACTAAACAGATTTCTTAAAAGCAAAATAAAATGATGTTATTTTTGTAATGTTCCACATTTTTGGCCATCAGGGAACCATCTTACATCAGTGAGAATGGGTAAGAACAAACAGCAAATGACAACAAATGCTGGTGTGAATTTGGAGAAACGGGAACACTTATTCATTGTCGGTGGCAAGGCAAGCAGGTGCAGCTGTTATGGAAATCAGTGTGAGGGTCCCTCAAACAGCTAGAAATGAATCCACCGTCTGATCCAGCCATACCACTCCTGGGCATACTGCCAAAGTACTCCATATTTCACTACTTTACATCCTTGTCCATCCATGGCCATTGCTGCTATATTCACAAGTGCAAGGAAGTGACAACAGCTTAGTTGTCCACCAACTGATGAACAGATAATCAAAATCTGGCACCCATGCACTATAGAATTTTATTTGACTATAATTAAAAATGAAAAAGAATTAAGCAAATGGATAGATCTGGAAATAATAATACTGAGTGAGATAAAACAAAATAAGATAGAAAACACCCCCACATGTTCTCTTTCATCTGAGGGCAGCAACTTTAAATGTATGTATTTAGACTGTAGTATCCATTGAAATCCTGAAACTAGTAAAGAGCCATAAGAGAAAAGACAACTTTTCTGGCATAGCACTTACAGCAGTTACTTAGTGTTAGAGTTTGTCTTTTCATGTTTTTCTGACATTTAGAGATGCCAGTGAAATAGAGGTACAACTTGACCCAACATACCCTGCTTTCCTGCCTTGTATGTGAGCTGAGCTCACTGCTTTACAGCTTCTAATGTTGATTCTTTATTTGCAATGTTTTCCTCGACTATGATGTGTTGTAGAGAGATCCTTCTATGTTCTTGTATGAGTTGGGGTTTTAAATATATCTGGTGTTGGAAACCAATTTATTTCTCCATGTGTTGGAAAATTTCTGCCATGACTATGACTTTATGAACTAATTTTTATTTTATTTTTTTATTTCAGGTCCTAATTATAGCCCATGGATTATCTGGTTTGGTATCTTGTATGTATCTGAGACTCTGTGAAAGTATTGGCTTTTTTCCTTTCCTTCTTCCTTTCTTCCTTCCTTCCTTCCTTCCTTCCTTCCTTCCTTCCTTCCTTCCTTTTTTCTTTCTTTCTTTCTTTCTTTCTTTCTTTCTTTCTTTCTTTCTTTCTCTCTTTCTTTCTTTCTTTCTTTCTTATGTCTGAGTGTATTCCTGAAATTAATTCTTTTATATAGTCTTGTGTTCTGGTGATACTTTCTGGTTCATTTTTGTTTTATTGATTGTTTCAATCACAGAGTTTCTGTTTGATTCTTTTTTTCTTTTTAACTATTTCTACTTCTTTGCTAAATTTATCCACAGATTTTGGAATTTCCCATCTAATTTATCATTTCATTCTTTTTGGAGACTCTCTTGGTCAAGGTCTTGAATATATCTTCTTTATTTTTTATTTGTTTATTTAAGTCTTCTATGTCATGTTGTCTAGTTTTAATTGTCAAACTGACACATTGTAGGATGACCTTTGAAGACAGACACAACAAGGGACTGTCTATTTCAGGTTGGTCTGCCTAATACATATAGAAGATTGACTTGGTTCACATTAGTTTGTTTTGAAAGGCCCGACTCTCAGTTTGTGGTGGGACCTTAGTAGCCCACTCTCTCTTTGTATAGGAATGTTGAATGTCTTGATCTTGGGCAGATCTTGTGTCAGCAAATACAACAGCTGCGAATTCATTGGTGGTATTTACCACCATTCACTGCATAAAGAAGCTCCTTGGCTGAGGGATGAGGATCATTCTGACCCATTTCTACTAAAATGAATATTTATGTCCCTTTGGCAAAACAGTAGCAATAGGTCATATAACCTTTACAGCCTTGGGTTCTTTATTAGGTTCACAACACCACCTAAGATCCTTTCTGTAGATTAGGTCTTAAGTTGAATTTAAAAGCTGTTACATCATTTGGTTTCACTGCTATTGTAGTAGAGTTGGGAGCTGGTAGATTGGGAGCATATAGTTGCTGGTGGTTTTCTCATACTCTTTGAGTTTCTTTGTTGACACAGATCTATGAGCCTTTATCCTTTCCCATCACTGTTTGGCTATTTGTGATGCCTCATGTGAGTCCGCCTTGAGTATTTTTTTCTCTAGAAATACTGTTTCTTACAATCATTTAATGGAGAACATAGACGTGGACTCACAATTTAATAAAGAGATCTACACTGACCTGCCTGTAGGAGAGTCCTTTGCATTATACTTGTGTCCCTGTTAAAATTCAGAGTTTAGGAAACTAGATGGCGAGGTTACGGTTTTTATGTTTTTAACTGGGATATTTAAAATATTGTTATTTCTTGTAATTATGGTAGATTTTAATTCTGCCTTTCCTTTAATTCTGCTTTTTCTTTTTCTTCAAAACACCTCACTTTTATCCTTCTTCCCTTTTTAATCCCCTCTTTTGGACTCAGTGCTTTCCTAGGATTCAGTATTTCCAATATTGGTTTGGTAGCTATACCTCTTTGTTATTTTTTACAATGTGAAGTTCTCACAGTGATGTAACAAAAGATTATAGTGCCTGGAGGCATGTGTGTTCTCATCAAAGTTTAGCGCCTTAGCTGAGGTCAGGGGTATAAAGCTGGACAAAGTCATAATTTTAAGAAAGAGTGCATCATGGTTCTCTCTAATATGGTAGCAGTTCCACATGACAAATTTGCTAAATGGGGGCACTGACTTCCAAATGAGATAAATGATAATGAATAAAGGTTTTCAATAGATACAAGTAAAAGGGCACCTATGACCCTATGACACTTTACAGGGTCCTAACTAGATTTATATGTTTTTCCTAAAAGTGTGTATTTAGGAATCTCATGAGGAAAATTGTGTATGACCAGATTAGCCTTTGGAAATAATTAGTAATATGCCTCCATCACTTTTCAACTATGTCACATTTAAATTGTCATTCATAAACACAGTGACTGTCTAAGGAGCCACAGCATGAAAAAAAGAAATTTTGGTGATGTAAAACTATAGAAACTTAAAGCACAAATTGATTGTTCAGGTGTCCAATTCATGAAGAACTGCAGACAGCCTCCTTTACCAAATCTCATATACATGTCCAGACTGGAACCACAATACTGGGAGCTGCGGAAATAGCACAAAGCTTTGTTTCTTTTTATGGAAATTTGTTCTCCTTTTTAATTTTGATTGATTTTGATTGATTATTTTGTGCTCTATATGAATGCTTGTTAAAAAGACATGCTCTTTAGAAAATAGGTATCATTCCCCTCAAAGCACATTAACTATGATCCCTGAGATGTAAGCCTTTCTTCCTAATTTGAAAGTTAAATATTCAAAGGTAAATCTATTTCATGAAGTTCTTAAGTGTTCATATATTTTAAGTATCAACTAATAGGTTGTTTCTTAAGTAAATCTACCCTTTAATACATACTCCAGATTTATAATATTTTCTGTTCAACCTACATTCCACCCACATGCTGTCTTGCTTAATTTCCTGGCAGGCAAAACAATGGACATATGCCCATGCATTTCTTATTCTTTATTTCTGATCTGTTTTGGTGAACAAAGTCTTGACAGTTTTCAAAGTCTCTCTAATGGATAAAAGAGAAGACCCAAAGATTGCTTACACATGTTTTTCTTCCAGCGCCGAGAAAGCACTTATGTTTCATTACACTATTTCCAATTTGCTTTCCTACAACTTTCTCGGGCTTAGCATAATGCCTAGAGATCTGTGTTGCTTAGAGTCCGCCAAGAAGCAAATGCTAAGGTGAGATAAAGCAAAAACTTGTCTCAAGAAACACTGACACACACAAAAAAAAAAAAAAAAAACTGAATGGAGATGAGGTCAAAAGAGCCTATAGACTGCTGATCAAGTATGGATATAGATGGAGGAGAGGGGATGGGAATGGAGGGTCCTGGCTTCTCATTATTCCTGTATTTTTGAAATTGCTTTAGTGATGCCATCTTGGAGTCCTGTACCGAAAGCAGCAATTGAAGCAGGGCCATCCCTTTCTTATAAAACCAAGCCTCTACCTGAATCATCTGGTTTTCATCATAAGTAACAGGTGAGTATAGTCTTAGAGTTAGTTACTGATGTCATTGGGGTGAGACACTGTGATATCTTCAGAACAGATATAAATAAGAAAAGCACACCATCTAAAGAACCTGAAAATGCTCCCCAAATCCTTTCAACCCCCCCCCACCAGAAATAAACTTTCAGATCACTTCTCCAATTAAATCCAACTTTTCTAAAGTAGCAGCATCAAGACAGAGACAATTATTCATTTTTTTTCCTGTTTTGCTTAATTGTGTGTCTTGTGGATTTGAACCCATTTTTCATTTTTAATATGCAATGTTTCAAATACGCCTTGCTTAATATAGGTTTATATGAGTAACCTGGGATGCTAACCATCATTCATAGTGTTTGTGAAGCTGCTTCTGTGGGAAAGGGCTTTGATGTTCCAAGTGATGAATCTATAAGTGAGCTTTTGGGATATGTCTTGTTTCAGAGATAGAGATGCCACGCCATTCAGCAGCACAACACACAGAATCTCTCTAAAGGGTTTCTGCCTCTGGATATTAAGCCATGATTCTCCAGGAAAAGCAGAGGGATTACTGTCTTCTCTATAAGCAAATACGCATAATATCACTTATTCTTTCTTTATCTTTCCCAGGTTCTTAGCTGGGTGGCTAGAAATGCTTCCTAAGCCTGTCCTCCTCAGTTACCTGAAGCTCCTTCCTCTCTTTGAAACTTCGACTCGTTCTTAAGTAAAAAATAACTTCCCAAGACTCAGTGTCACTGGAGATACTGGCGAGAAGAGATATGTTTGGGTTTCTTGGGTTTGTGTAGGTTCCTTGTCTTTAAGTGGCTACTACAGCATGTAAATGGCGTAAGTAGCTGAGATCTTCATTTAAGTTTTATGCAGTTTCTCTGATTATACTGCATTAGCTGTTATCACTCGCCCACTTCTAGACATAATGGCAAATCTTACAAAGTAGTGAACTGTAATAATCACTGTTTACAGTGGTGAAGTTTATCCTAGCAATGTGACTCATCTCCATTTTAATTGACTCTGAATTAACTCTACCCCAAGCCACTCAGAGATGGAAGTGTTTTAAAAAGTTAAAAATATTAAGTTTTGGTGATTCCTTGAAGGATTTATTTTTAAGGTGCTTATCTCTGTATGTTTTATATCCCTTGAGTCTCTTTTTTTCCAAAAATATATACTTAATAAAGTACATTTGCACTGATTTTTAACTTTTTCTTGATTTTTTTTTCTTTACAGTATATTCCGATAATAGTTTCCCCCATAAAGATTCTCCGCAGAATCTCCTCCCCATTATTTCCACCCACTCAACTCCATGCTCTTTCTTTCTCTCTTTCTTTGGAAAGTCAACAAACCAACAAACAAATATCAGAATAGAACTGACAGAAATAAACACAAAATATACAAGTAAAAGACCAATAAGACACACACACACACACACACACAGCCCAGACAAATACCATTGTATCTGTTTTGTGTGATAATCCACTGTTGGACATAGGACCTACCCTTAGCTGCACTAATAGGAACTCCACACATTCTGGTCAGATGGAGGAAGTGAACAAAGTTTTCTACTCCTAACCAAGAGGATATCTGCAACGGACATCTGCTAGTAAAGAAGGAATCAGTTTTCTCCAATGGCATCTCATTGGATAGATTAGAGGCTGTGGAGAAAGAGGAACCCTCCTCCACTGCTGGTGGGAATGTAAACTTGTACAACCACTCTGGAAATCAATCTGGCACTTTCTCAGACAACTAGGAATAGCGCTTCCACAAGACCCAGCCATACCAGTCCTAGGAATATATCCAAAAGAGGCTCAAGTACACAATAAGAACATTTGCTCAACCATGTTTGTAGTAGCTTTATTTGTAATAGCCAGAAGCTGGAAACAGCCCAGATGCCCCTCAAAAGAAGAATGGATGCAGAAATTGTGGTACATCTACACAATGGAGTATTACTCAGCAATGAAAAATAAGGAAATCATGAAATTTTCAGGTAAATGGTGGGACCTGGAAAGGATCATCCTGAGTGAGCTGTCCCAGAAGCAGAAAAAAACACACAGTATATACTCACTCATATAGACATGTGATATAGGATAAACCTACTAAAATCTGTACATCTAAAAAAAAAACTAATCAAGAGAGAGGACCCTGACTAAAATGCTCAATCCCCATCCCGAAAGGCAAAGAGGATGGACATCAGAAGAAGAAGAAAACAGGAAACAACCTAGGAACCTGCCACAGAGGGCCTCTGAAAGGCTCTGCCCTGCAGACTATCAAAGCAGATGCTGAGACTTATGGCCAACTGTTGGGCAATGTGCATGGAATCTTATGTAAGAAGTGGGAAATAATAAGATCTGGAGTGGACAGGAACTCCACAAGGAGAGCAACAGAACCAGAAATTTGAACATAGGGGTTTTCCCAGAGACTCATGCTCCAATCAAGCACCATGCATGGAGATAACCTAGAACCTCTGCACAGATTTAGTCCATGGCAGTTTAGTGTCCATGTGGGTTACATAGTAATGGGAAGATGGACTGCCTCTGACATAATCTGATTGGCCTGCTCTTTGATCACCTCCCCCTGAGGGGGGAGCAGCCTTACCAGGCCACAGAAGACAATGCAGCCACTCCTGATGAGATCTGATAGACTAAGATCAGAAGGAAGGAGAGGAGGACCTCCCCTATCAGTGGACTTGGGAAGGGGCATGCATGAAGAAGGGGATGGGAGGGTGGGATCGGGGGAGGGAGGATTATGGGGGGATACAAAGTGAATAAAGTATAATTAATAAAAATAAAAAAATAAAAAAGAAGGAATCAGTTTTCTCCAATGGCGTCTCATTGGATAGATTAGCCATTTGCATTATTTCTAAATACAGATCTGGAGTTCAAGAACCTGCTGGTATTAGATATTTATAACTAAAAAATATAGTGTGTAGGAAAGCTTACATTGCCTGAAGTTGGAAGGTTTAGATTAGAACATAGTATCAATTTTCAAAGCAGTGACTGATTTCCAAAGATGAAGAAACGGTTACCATTGACTACTCACCAATAGACATATATAAAATGCTAAACACTTAAATTAATATATTTTGAGTTGTTGAAGTACTTACTGACCAAGGAATTATAGAACTGTATTTTATATTTCCCATTCTAATGAGACCTTCTTTTATTCATGGTGTAATGTTAACTACATGAAATTGCTAAAATAAATTAAATGAGCATCTTCATGTACCTCAGTAATGAGCAAATGAAAGAGAGAGAGACAGAGACAGAGAGAGAATTATAAAAAACAAACAAACAATTATTAGGTGACATTCAAACCAGAAATGATGGCTGTAGTTTTTTGGGCTGAAAGTAAAGATATTTGGCATATGTTAAAGTAGTATCTGTGCATTTGTTATTCTGTATTTCCTATGTCTTACTTCACTGTATTATATTCTTACAAGACTTCATTTTTCAAAGTGTTTATACAGCTCCTAAGTGAGGAGAAGAAATGCCTGGTGTACAATTGGAGAATATTTACATTGCCAGCTTGCAATATCTCAGTGTTGGTTTGTATTCATCTTAATTTAGAATAAACACAGCAAAATATATCCTAAAAAATAGAAGAAGTGAATAGAATGAGGACAGGGAAGCCTGAAACCTTACTCAGAAGATTTGTGATGAACTAAGTCATCAGATTGAGGACCAGGTGAATCAAATCTGACCCTGGGGGCTGTGGGTAGAGATGAGTAAAGGAAAACTGAGCATAGTCACCACTTCTCTGCTTCCACATGCACAACTTTTGCTTCCCGTTATCGTCTCCCCCTCCTCTCCAAAAAAGTTATAAATATCTTATGTCCACATGTATAGCAAAGCTGGAGGCCAACTTTTTAAAATAGGGAGCTAGCTTATTCCTGAGTTTGTCCATTTGAATAAATGAAGAGCAGATAGAATGGACATTACATTCTTTGTATTCTTATGAATTAAAAAAAACTCAGCTGAAATATTCTTTACAAATGTTAAAGCTAAATCGCGTTCATATAAGCCTATTCACTTTTATCTACAAGAAAAAATAATTTTTACTTGGTTTACTCCAGAGCTCCGGGACAGTTTGTTGCAAGTTGAGAAGAATTTGGAAATTAGTAGCAAAGTCCAACTTTAAATTAAATTCTTCCAAGCTCTTCCTAATGAGTGCAACTCTTAACACTTTATTATTCAGCACCACTAGGAAATCTCACTGTGCCTTGCTCTCTGGGAAATAAAAAAGAGCTTACCCTTTTCTGATCTTTCATGAACATTTTTAAATATGTGCATACATTTACAAAGTTAAGGCACCCTGGACATACAAATAAATTCATCACGAGGATCATATTTTTTTTGGAAAAAAATATGTAAACTACTATGTTAGAAACTATCTAAGAAAGGACTGCACTATCCATTTATGAAGGACAGCAACTTAATACTCTTTGCTCTTTATTTTCCCCCATATTCATTCTCCTTCTCTCCAAATATGGGTGCTCATATATTATATATATATATATATATATATATATATATATTAGTGTTCACACATATACAGATAAATATGAATGCATATATGCATACATACATATATATATGTATACATGTATATATGTATTCATGTATACATATTCATATATATGAATGTTCCTATATTTTCACATATATATGGATGTATTTATAAATATGCCTGTTTGGGTATACACACATGGCAATATATCTTTGAGAATATATTTTACTTTGGTTTTTACTCTAAATTCAGGTGAATAAAAACCAACATTTGATATTGTACGATCATACTGTAAACATTCCGGTCTCTCCTTATTCATCAAAATCATCACAAAGTTCATCAGAAGAACACGATTCTTTAATTTCAATTTCTTCTGCTCAGAACTCTAGTGAAAACATGTTACAATGGGTTTCAGGGCCCAAACTGAAGGTGTTTTTCTATTGTTTTGCACACAAGCACCTTCAGATTCAGATCTGCATAGGACAGTAGTCCTCATGTTCTCAGCCTTCGGGGCTAGTTGATGATCATTTAAGCTTCTTGGTCACCTTAACTTCCTCAATCATGCCCCTCTTTATCTACTGTCAAAGGTCAGACTCTGGAAGGAGAATCTCTATGCATCTCTCTCACTTTCCCTTTAGTCTCATATTTTATTTGCCTCTCTGCTCTACCACATCTCTCTAATTTACTCTGCTACCTTTTCCTCCTGCCTTTAAGGCCTGTGAGTTTCCATTGAATCTAGCAAGATAACTCAGGAGAGACTTATTTTAAAGTCACCCTATTAGTAACCTCACTTTTAGTTCTAAAACACATTCATGCTGGAATCACCAGGAGATGGGAATGTGAGAGGCACAGCTTAGATTCTGTCTGCCACCACCTCAGAAGAAGAAAATGTGTAAAAACACCCAACATGCTTGGTACAGTAGGGAGAAGATACAAAATAAACACCAGCTACAATTACTAAATTACACAAATTTTGTGCTGTGGTGGGTTTGAAGGTGATAGAGTACAGTGAGTCAGTTCTATTACATTTTTAAAATATATATATATATATTTATTTCAATTTATTCACTTTGTATTCGGATTGGGAGGGGATGATGGGGGGGCTACAGCTGGGATCCATTACATTCTTTATCTGAACTGCACAACATAACTGGCTATCCGCCTTGGGTATTTTGACTTAGCAGAAATGTTTCCACAACAGTTATCACATTTTAGAACAGGTATAAGTATGAATCTAGATAAAAACAAGAAAGCATAAACAAAGCCAATTAACATGGAAATAGTGTTTTCTCTTTTCCTTTTTATCTATTTTTTTGCCACTTTTTACTCACATTTTAAAATAAAACAAACATTTCCCATTTGAAAGGAAAGTTGCATTGTGGGGAAAGAATAAAGGCGTAGTGACAATGTGAGGAGGTAGAATGGAGTAAAAATGCCAAAAATATTAAAGATTTTAATATGAAAAAAAATAAAGTAATGAAAAGCAAAAAGATAAACCTAAGGCTATGAGCAAGACAAGAAAAATTACAAAACTGAAACTTGAAAGATTTTCTTGATGGCTGAAACATGTTTCTTCATTTTATAATTTGTACTTTAGAATACATAAAGATAATAAAAACGATAATAATACTTTCACATTGGTCAATGTAGTTTTTATATTCAGATTCATCCTCCATGCAATGTTGTCATCAATAACAGAAAACATTAATGGAGGGTGCTTGAATCTGAAGACATTTTGCAGATACCCATGACTGCCTCACACTTCCCATTCTCAGAGACTAGAAACTAAGTTTAGATCCTGAGGAGAGAGAAGCTACTCTACACAGACTATGTCACTGCACATAAGATAGCTTACATCATGACCTTTTTGTCCCTAGATTACTACTTACATCTTCTCCATCATTTGTTGACCCATAGCTCTTTATTTTCGATGGTTGTCTTCTTCTTCTTTTCTTTAATTCTTCTGTCACACATTACATTCTGATTGCATTTTCCCTTCCTCCACTCTTCCCAGCCCTTCTCCTCACCTCCCCTGTTCCCCAGATCCACTTCCCCTCCATTTCCTTTAAAAAAACAAAAGGAACAGTGTCTTTTGCTTTACAGAAGCTTTTTAGTTTCATGAGGTCCCATTTATTGATTGTTGCTCTTAGAGCCTGTGCTGTTGGTTTTCTGTTCAGAAGGTGGTCTCCTGTGCCCATAAGTTGGATGCTCTTATACACTTTTCCATCTAGCAGATTAGTGTATCTGGTTTTATGTTGAGGTCTTTGATCCACTTAGAGTTTGCCATGGTGGCTCAGCATCCAAGTGGGTTTAGGGAAACAGGGACTGTCTCTGACATGAACTCAGTGGCAACCTCTTTGACCTCCCTCCATAAGGGAGGAGCAGCCTTGCTAGGCCACAGAGGAGGACATTGCAGCCAGTTGTTATGAGACTTGATAAACTAGGGACAGATGGAAGGAGAGAAGGACCTCTCCTATCAGTGGACTTAGAGAAGGACAGGGAGGAGATGAGGGAAGGAGGGTGGGATTGGGAGGGAATGAGAGAAGGGGCTACAGCTGGGATACAAAATAAATAACCTATAATTAATATAAAAACTAAAAATAAAAAATGTCAAAAAAAAAAAGGAAATCTCCTAGCCAGGGATATCCACTGAACATTTCCTAACATGTTACAGTTAGAGCAAGCACAGTTCTTCGTATCAAGGCTGGATAAGGCAACCCAGTAGGAGAAAAAGGGGCCCAAGTGCAGAGTAAAGATCAAAGACATCCCCCTACTCATACTGTTGGGAGACTCACAGTCACACCAAACTTCACAGCCATAAAATATAGCCAGGCATGGTGACACACCATGTAATCCCAGCATTCAGGCAGGCAGAGGCAGATGGATCTCTGTGAGTTCAAGGCCAGCCTGGTCTAAAAAATGAGTCCAGGAAATGAGTCCAAGGCTACACAGAGAAATGCTGCCTTGTAAAACCAAAAAAATTAAAAATTAAAAAAGGAGGAGGAGAAGAAGAAATAACAATGTTTTCATGTTCATTGTAGCATTATTTCCAATAGTCAAGATAAGATGCTAACAGGTATCTATGGACACAGAAACAAAGAAGCTGTACTGTACATAAAGAAACTGTATGATACATAAATATACATTTGCACACATACTCAGGCACAGAGTAGAATATTATTCATCCTTAAAATTAGAGAGATACATACATATGAAAATTATATAATCTTTTTTGTATCCTCAGCCAAAAAAAAAAAAAGCTGATTGAAAATAAAAGAAAGTGTCTAACAGGCATTCACGGGAGGAAATAGGGCAAAATGAAAATGAGGTAGTCATAAATAACTATTTAAGTTATAATATGCTTCCTAGAGATTTCCTATGAGCTCTAGTACCTGTTGCTAACAATACTGTATATTCTTAGAATTTTCTAAGAGAATGGATAACATAATAATAATGATAAATGTGAAAGGAAAGAAGTTTAGAGAGGATGCATATGTGATAGTTTTAATTTCCCTTAAATTCATCTCACCTTAAATTGTGGGGCTAGAGAAATAGTTCAGTGGATATTGCAGCCAGGCTTAATTTCCAGCACCAACATGGAAGCTTACAACTGTCTGTAACTCCAGATCCAAAGAATCCATGGACATGCATATGGTACACATGTATACACATGAAGACAGAATACCACAGAAATAAAATAAATCTTAAAGCCTGGCTTAGTGGTGCACGCCTTTAAGCACAGCACTCTGGAGGCAGAGGCAGGTGTTGGATCTTTGTGAGTTCAAGACCATCCTGGTCTATAGAGTCCAGGATGGCTAGGGCTACACAGAGAAACCTTGCTTGAAAAACAAAAACTAAGAAAACCAAGTAATTCATCTCATTGTACACAATGTATACATTAAGTACGCATAATCTTGTTTCCATTACACCTCAAAATTATTCTAAAAATTGATGATATTCATTATATATATAATATTGGGAAAATTCATTAAGGAACAGGAACATATTTATTCTTTCTCCAACATTTCGAGTGTTTTGCTTTATCCAATTTAGACTTCCCAGGTATAAATACTAATCTTCCTTAAGGTATGGTAAATTGATACTAGACCATTAATTCAGTAAATCTTTTTCTTTTCCTTTTTTTTCCCCCAAAGCTGAGGACCAAACCCACGGTCTTGCGCCTACTAGGCAAGCACTCTACCACTGAGCTAAATCTACAGCTCCTCAGTAAATCTTCTGATGAGTCTTTTTTATTTCAATAGTTTGATTTTTTTTTTTCAAATTGGTTCTTTTTTTATATAATGAATCTTTTTGGTTGTTTCTGTACCTTCTAGTAGACACTGGGATAATACTCTACTTAACCAGACAAATTTTCTTTAAAGGATAGAGGAGGAGAAAAGGATTAGACTAGGAGACCTGTGCATAAAAACAAGGAAGAGAGAGAAAGAGAAACAAGGAAAAAAGGCAGTTAGAGTACAAGCCAGGCTGATAGGAAATCCTCAAGCTAAAACAGTTGTTAGAGAAAGTTTACATAGTATGAGAATAACCCTGTCTGTCTTCTGTCTTCTTTAGCCGTGAGATTTGCCATTGGCTCAGAGAGTATCGGAGGACCTGTTTGTGAGAGATCCATAGCTACAGGCTGTCAGTAAGCCTTGCAACCCATGGCAGTGTCACTAGAGAGTCACAATAACAAAGTACAGTTATAGTTACCACAGTAACGGCAAGTAAATACCTTAAAACATCACAGCAGTATTTTTATGCAAAGGATTCAAAATTATAGGTACATAAATAATGTTACGGTTTCATGTGAAATATGTGACACAGGTGCGTGTGTTAAAGCTCTGGTTCCAGGTGGTGATGCTAGCTGAATGCTCCGGGAAACTTTAAGTGGAACCCGCTAGATAAAAGTAGGTCACTGTGGTGGAATCCTAGGAGCATCCTGTTCTTCTCTTCGTCCCCTGCCATCACCTGCCTACCATGTGATAAGGACTCTCCTCCGCCGCATGGTCCCGCCATGATGCTGTTCTGCCTCACCATAGAACCAAAATCAAGTGGACCCAAGAATAATAGCCTGACGTCTCAGAAACCAAGAGCTACGCCTGCCCATAACCCTCTTATACTTTGCCACAGTGATAAGAAAAGTAACTGATGCACAATTTGTCATCATTCTCCTCAGTTAACATTATTTTTAAACATTTTGTCCTGTATGCATTGGTGTGTGTGGGGGGGTGTCTCCCTTTTTCTGAAAAACAGGGGAAGGGGGAAAGAGGGAAGAGTATGGGAGGGTGGGACAGGGAGGAGAGTTGGTAGGGGCTGCAATAGGCATATAAAGTGAATAAATAAATAAATACATACATACATGCATACATACATAAATAAATATTTAATCTCTGCCCCTATCTTTCTGCCAGGTTTGATTAGTAACTAAATAACCCCAGTGCTTTTGAGTGTGTTTTGAATTTTAGCTTTCTTATGGTCACATGCAGCTTTACCCCAATAGTGGTAATAATAAGAAAAACAATAAACTGACTTTACAAGCAGTATCTACTTTTCAGAAAAAAAAATTGTGTATCAACAAAACAGCCTTTCAGAGGCCCTCTGTATCAGGCTCCTGACTTGTTCCCTCTTTTCTCCTTCTTCTGATGTCCATCCTCTTTGTCTTTCTGGATAGGGATTGAGCATTTTAGCCAGAGGCCTCCCTCTTGATTAGTTTCTTTAGGTGTGCCGATTTTAGTAGGTTTATCTTATATTATATGTCTATATGAGTAAGTGTATACCATGTGATACTCCAACCAAGGACCGTGCATGGAGATAACCTAGAACCCCTGCACAGATGTAGCCCATGGCAGTTCAGTGTCCAAGTGGGTTCCATAGTAACAGGAACAGAGACTGCCTCTGACACGAACTGATTGGCCTGCTCTTTAATCACCTCCCTCTGAGGGGGGAGCAGCCTTAACAGGTCATAGAAGAAGACAATGCAGCCACTCCTGATGAGACCTGATAGACTAGGATCAGAAGGAAGGAAAAGACAGGATGGAAAGATTTTTCACAAATCAATTCTGGTACCATGTTCAAGTCCATTAGTGGACTTGGGGAGGGGCATGAGTGCAGAGGGGGAAGGAAGGGAGGGAATGGGATGGGAGGAGGGAAGGAACCACAGGGAGGATACAAAGTGAATAAGTGTAATTAATAAAGAATTAAAAATAAATACAAAATTTTAAAAAAAAGTTTAAACTTCAAACACATTGTTAAATAGCATTTGACTAAAGAAACTTTTGTTTAAATAGACCATAAAAAACTGATTTTTGTAAGAGCTTTATAAAATAAACACTCTTTAAAATTACAAATACTTGTACTCCACTTTCATTATACCAATATAGTGAATGCATCTTGAGAAATACTAATTGAATAACTGTTATATACCAGACACTTAGCTTATTAAACTAAAAAAAAAAATAATGATAAAAATCACACAAACAAAACAGCAGGCTCTGTTGGCAAAACACTCACAGCCTATATTCCTCTAACCAATGGTTATTAAACCTTAGTCTCTTACAGCCGTATATGTGACTATTACTCTTTGAACCTTTTCTTTCTCGATTTACTATTAGAATAGAACACTTCTCCAAGCTCATATATTATTAAAAGGAGAAGCAGAAAGGCTAGCATGTAGGTATTTGTCATGTTTTAACCTTGATAAAAATGCTTTAAAAAAACAGTGAATTTGAGGAGCTCTGAAAATTTCAATTTCTACCTCTCAAAGATAGGAAAAGCTCATCTTAACAACCTTCATCATACAATGCATAAGCAAGTGGCCTGGTCGCTACCAACATGCTGACGCCCGTGAAGACAAAAATCAACATCCAAACCAAGTGAGCACTAGAGAAAGTGATTTGAGTAGACAATGTGACACAGATGTCTGGATGTGGTTATAGAAATGCTGGCAAAGTTCATTTCTTGAATAAATGGCAGGAACATTGTGATTTTTAGAGCCTGAGGAAGCAATGGACATAGCCTCATTATTTTCACACTAGGCATATTCGTGAGGTATTTTGAAACATTAGTTTACTCAAGTTTTTTTCTGCTACTTCTTTATCTATATTTCCACAAATCTTAGTTTCTGCTTAACATGATTTGATTTTGCTATTTTTAAATTATTTTGCTTTGCTTTGCTTTGTGTAAAGCAGGATCCTGCTCTGTAACCTTCGCTGACCTGGAACTTGCCATGTAAACCAGGTTGGCCTGAAACTCACAGATATCTACCTGTCTCTGCCTCTTGAGTGTTGAGATTAAAGGTTTATGTCACCACACCTCACAGTCCCTTCAAAAATTAAACTAGACATTATTAATTTGTATTCATAGAGATAAAACTAGTTCTAGGCTCAAATTCACCAAAATATCTTCATCTTACTTATCTCCTCTTTTTAATTTCTTTGGCCATTCTGACACCTGTGTGTATTGCCATTGGTTTTATTCTTTACTGATAAAAGTCTAGAACTTTGTGAAATATATTTCCTGAAAACAATATCTTTTTGTGAATGCCTATATAGCTCAATTTATATACTGAAGTTGGAAAATCACAGAAGTTCAGCATTGGTCATTTGTATCCAAAGATCAGGATGAAATCTTACTTTTTACACAATGGAATACTACTCAGCAATCAAAAAGGAGGAAATCATGAAATTTGCAGGCAAATGGTGGGATCTAGAAAAGATCATTCTGAGTGAAGTATCCCAGAAGGAGAAAGACAAACATGGAATATACTCGCTTATATAGACCTAAAAGATAGGATAAACATAATGAAATCTATACACCTAAAGAAGATAATCAAGAAAGTGGACACGGGGTATGATGATCTATCCTCATTTAGAAAGACAAATGGGATATGCATTGAATGTATGACAGGAGTCTACCGCAGAAAGCATCTGAAAGACTCTACCTAGCAGTGCTCCAAAATAGATACTAAGACTCACAACCAAACCTTCAGCAGAGTGCAGGGAATCATATGAAAGAAGGGGAGTTTGATGTGGAAAGGATAGGAGCTCCACAAGGACCAAACGTATCTGGGCACAGGGTCTTTTCTGAGATGGACACTCAACCAAAGTCCACAAGAGGATAAAACCTAGAACCTCTGCTCGGATGTGACCCGTGATAGCTCAGTAATCAATTGGTTTCCCATAGTAAGGGGAACAAGGACTATTACTAACAGGAACTCAATGACTGGCTCTTTGACCTCCCCACCTCCCAAGGGAGGAGCAGTACTGTTAGGCCACAGAGGAGGACTTTGCAGCCAGTCTTGAAAATACCTGACAAAAGGGAGTCGTATGAAAGGGGAGGAGGTCCTCCCCTACTAGTGGACTTGGAAAGGGGCAGGGAGGAGATGAGGGAGGGAGGGTGGGATTGGGGAGGGAATGAGGGATACAGCTGGGATACAGAATTAACAAAATGTAACTAATGAGAAAAATAAAATTATGGAAAAGAAAAAAAAAGAAATCTTACTTTACAATGAAATGTAACTAATCACTAGTAAATATGCTATAAATTGGTTTTTTGGGTTATTAATATTTACTATTGATATATCTTTTAGTTAAGTAACAGTTAGTCCTAAACCGGCTGTATACACGAATCACCACACAGAGACTGTGATTTATTTAATTAACCTAGAGCACAATGCTGGGCAATAGCTACTCCATCCTAAACCTCCAACCCACACAGTTTCCTACCATTTAGATTTCACCCATTATACTTGCTTTCAGTCATATCTTAGGTCCAGTCCATCTCTCCATGTGGTTCCAAGACCTCTTCTGCTGATTCTCCCTTTTCCTCCTTCTTCTCACTGGCTTCCTTCACCTCCCCTCTCCAGACCAGAATGTCCTAACCTATCCTCTCCATTGTTCAACATTGGGGCTGGTTGTTTAATTGACAATATAGAGAACAAATGGTGGCATGTTTACACAAACTTGAGACACAATGCAATGTCCAGAGTGAAACCAGATAGTGGGGTAGAGAAATCAGCATTTGAGTGAAAAAAGGTAAATTGTATACATTCCAAAAGAACATTATACCAACATTGGTTATATACTGTTTGGTTCAATTTAAAGTGCACATTGCAAAATACAGTCCATAAGCATAGAAAACTGGGTTATCAGAAATTAGACATCATGTAAAACCATTGTCTTCAAGATGTCTAAGGAGAGTTTTCATTCTTTTTAATGAAACATTTCCTCTTGATTAGGCTAGTGATTTTATTTGTTGAAATTCATAAACGAGTACAATTTAAGGTTAAATTTTGCATATAATTATTACTCTGTAAACATAAATTAAAACATATAATCCTGGAGTTGATATATTGATGTTACATGAAATGAAAATTATATATGTAATCAGGAATAACCTATCATATATTGGTAAAAACCCCATTTAATCAATAAGTAATGTCAACCTTAAATTCATGAGCAACAGACAGTAGAACTTCAAGATACCTGACGCAAAACCATATATGAATGACAAAGACTAAAGGGATATATAAAGTCAAGATCATGGTTATATATCCTAATGCTCCTCTCTCCACAGTTAATAGATTTTGAAAATCAGAGTCTAGAATGCATGAACACCACTAAAGCGATAATGTAAAATGAACGCTGTCAATAAAGCAGAACAGTATGTCTGCTTTTCAAAGGTTCATGAGAAATTCACCAACATACGGCCATTTTAGCCATAAAAATAAGTCTCAATATATGTAAAGCAGCCAACATAATATAAGATGTACTTACTGAGCAGAATGAAACTTACTGAAAACTTGTGATTGAGCTAAAGCCAGTAGACGAAGAGAAATTTATAACATTAAAGGTTTATCACTTAAAAAGAATGTCAGAAATAACATACAGAAAAAAAAAAAATCAAACCCACACAGGCAAGAAACAATGACAGAAACAAACACCCAACTGCAGAACAACAAAGCAGAATGCCAAAAATCTGGTTATTCTCAAAGATCAATAAAATTAATATAATTACAGCTGGACATATCAGGTTAACTTGTTATATGACTCACATTAAGAAAAAATTGAATAAGTGGAACATGATTACAGAGATTGTAGCCATCAGGAAGATGGTAAGAAAAATGCTTTGAAGAAAAGCATGACAACAAAATAGCATATCATCAGTGATATCATAACACAAATGATCACAGTCATTCAAGAAGAAATGGCCTAGTAACCTGATAGTATTTAAGAAAATTGAATTTATGGTTCAAATCTTGACCACAAAGCTAGATGCAGATCCTCTGGCCATCAAACTATGAAAGCAGCCATAATAACTCGTTGGGATGGGGAGATGGCTTAGCACTTAAAAATCGTCATTTCTCTTGTGAAGGACAGAAGTTCAGCTCCCAGAGTTCACAGTAAGGAACTCAGAACTACTGCCCATGCAGTTCCAGGGGATCTGACACCTGTCCTGGCCTTCCCAGACACATGCTTCACTGTGCTAACATTCAAATATATTCATTTGCACACTAATAAACAAAATGTAAATCTTTTTTTTTGGCATTGCCTCTTTTTAAAATTTATTTATTTCTATTAATTACAATTTATTTACTTTGTATCCTAGCTATAGCCTCCTTCCTCATCCTACCCTCCCTCCCTCATGTCCTCCCATTCCCCTCCCCAAGTCCATTGATTAGGGAGGTCCTCCTCTCCTTCCCTCTGACCCTAGTCCATCAGGTTTCATCAGGACTGGCTACATTATCTTCTTCTGTGGCCTGGTAAGGCTGGTCCTCACTCAGGGTGAAATAATCAAAGAGCCAGGCACTGAATTTATGTCAGAGACAGTCCCTGTTCTCCTTACTAGGGAACCCACTTGGACTCTGAGTTGCCATGGATTACATCTGTGCAGTGTTCTAGGTTATCTTCATGCATGGTCCTTGGTTGAAGTACCTGTCTGAGAAAAGACCCCTGGGCCCAGATATTTTGGTTCTGTTGCTCTCCTTGTGGAGCTCCTGTCCCCAAAATGTAATCAAACCCACAACTCTTAAAATTTTAACTCCATCCAAATTCCTGCAGAAAACAAAGCATTATTTTCCAACTCAGTAAGATGTTTTTTTATCATTGTGATATAAAAAACAAAAACAAAAACAAGAAAGTTAGAAAACATGCCTCAGACTAAGAGCCTTTATGATCAAACATGTGAAGTCTTTTTGCAAAGCTAGGAAATCAAACCAAACTTAACAGGGCAGCACTCTAGTCCCAGCTCCTGGAAGGTAGTGGGAAGTGGCTCTCTGTGAGTTCTAGGCCAGTTTGCTTGATCTACATAGAGAATGCCAGGTCAATCAGAGCTACCTCAGAAACAAACATAAGACAAAACAAAAAATAGCAAACAAACAAGCCCATACCTATCAGTTCACATGTAGCTATTAATGTAAATGATAGATGAAGTGTCTTTCCTTACAAAAGTTGCCTTAATAGAAAAAATGCTTTATTTTTATTAAAGAATAAGAAAGAAAAAACACGCTCTCCTTTCAACAGATACACACATGTTCACAAAGATATTTTGGCATATTAGAAATCACATGTTACTAATATTAACACCAATTATGTACTTATAATTAATAAATTCTTAATACTAAAAATTGAATATTTCCATGCTATCATCAGTAATAATGAGATTCTTCTTCAGTATTGGATATTTATGTTCTACTCATTGCAAACAAAAGGCATACTTAGCTTATGTAAGGTGAATACACACAGCCTTCCCAAGGATCTTTGCAAGCCTTGGAAACTAATGAGTAGATTTCTCAGATGTTCAAAGGTAAAATAAAAATGCTACAGCCACATTTCCATATACTTATCCAAATTAAAATGTATTTCTTTAAATATCATTCATAATATCATCAAAATATTTAGATATTAACTGGACAAAATAAGTTCAATATGTGTGTGCTTTGAAATATAAAAATGCTGAAATCAATTTCAGAACACATAAATAAACAGAGTCAATAATAAATTCATTCCCCTAGATTTAGCTGAAGACTCAAAACAATCTCAAATTAAGTTTTAGTATGTCATTTGAAGAAACTTACCAGCTGACTTTAAATTTATGTAGAAGTGTGTCAGACCTAGAGCAGTCAAAACAGCTTTGAAAATAAACACAAAATTGGAAAACACGTATGTCTGATTTCAGTAATGAAGGTAGTGTCCTATTTTCATAAATATAGACATACAGGTGACTTTAGGAAAAGCGCAATGGAGAAGTGCACACACACGCATAGCTAACTTATTGTTAATTAATGTTTCAAGTTACTTTGTTGTGAAAAATTAGTATTTCAACAAACAATGTTGAAACAAATGAAAGTTTCCCTGCAGTAGAGAATAATGTTCACTGTGGTGCCCATCTCATACTATGCACAGAAAATAATCTGAAATCAATTAACTCTTAGAAGTAAAAGATAACATAATAAAAACTACCAAAAAAAAAAAAAATAGGAGCTAATCTTTGTGAACCACAGTAGAGATGTATCTTAAATTAAATAGAAAAAGAATTAATCATGAAATTACTGATAATGTAGACTTTAAGTTGAATGACTTGTTAAAAAGATACTTATGACATAAACTGATTGGCCTGCTCTTTGATCACCTCTCCCTGACGGGGGAGCAGCCTTACCAGGCCACAGAAGATGACAATGCAGCCACTCCTGATGAGATCTGATAGTCTAAGATCAGAAGGAAGGAGAGGAAGACCTCCCCTATCAGTGGACTTGGGGAGGGGCATGCATGAAGAAGTGGGAGGGAAGGTGGGATTAGGAGGGGAGGCGTGAGGGGTTTATGGGGGGATACAAAAAGAATAAAGTCTAAGTAATAAAAGTTAAAAAAATAATTAAAGTACAATAAAATAATTTTAAAAAGATGCTTTTGAAAATACAATGATACCTAAGAAAAGAAAATATTTTATAACTTATAGCTGATTAAATATGTAGCCATAATCTTTAAAATGTCTTACATTTTACAGAGAAATCAAAAAAAAAAGCAAACTTTTGGATTGACACCTTAAAAACCAAATGTAATACACAGATAAATATACTAAATTTTTCACACTGAGTAAAGGACAGTGAGGTGTGATAGCATTCTTGCTCTGACATCTCACAATAAAAATACAAATTCCAGAGCCTGAGAAGACACTAGGTAACTTGAGTGCTTCATATTACTGTTTGAACGGCAGAGAAATAAGTCTACCCACCTTGGGAAAAAATGATTAACGTATATAAACCCACCTCTGCACGATCCGGTCAACCCAACCCAAGACCTTGATCCAAAAGGATTGAAAATGGCCAACTAGTTCAGAGTTTATTCACTATTGTTCACACAAGCCTCAACCCTTGTGGTAAGAGACTAGAAGTACCACAAACATTCAATCAAGGTAATGAATATATTGTGCTATATTCATGCTGTACGTAACCACGTGTGTGGACTCAAAGGGTCCTTATCAGGCAAAAGAGATTAGCAGCCAACCCTGCCAGGCAACTTTTCTTTCATTATGGACATGTCCTATTTAGGGACTGTGGCAGTGTTTCTGTGCTTATCCACTTTTCGTAAACTTATGAAACTGTATATTGCATGTAGTACACTTTTACCTAAATTGCATTTCACTAAAACAGCTTGGGGAAAAATAGGGATATGGCTAGCTCTCTACACATGCTGGGTTTTGTTTGTTTGTTTGTTTGTTTGTTTGTTTGTTTTTTACCTACCAATTGACAGTACTCAGAAAAAGGCCAGCACGGTTTGTAAAACAGATGCAGACTGCTGTTCACTCTTGCTTAGAAGTAAGCTATAGTATTGACTGGGGTCGGCATTCTTTTGTAGTATTTGCCTAAATTCCAGCTTCATTTTCAAAAAGAGAACCAAGATCAAATAAAACTATTTCTTAAGATTCCCCAAGAATTTTCCCAGTGGCCTTTCCTTTCGCAGTCATAAAACCTTGCTTCAGCAGATGTCCGTTTACTATCTCTTTTCTGTATGCAAGGATACCTCTTCTGCTCTTTATTTTCTATCTTTCTTTTTCTTATTTAAACAAGGCACCTCCGTCTGGAGGTTCAGCAGAGACTCTTTTCTGCCTCTTGCTGATCCAAGCCTACAATTTACAATGACAAAAGCTCTGCAGAGAACTCAGGGGAACAAAGTTGTGGAGAGGGAAAACTGTGAGTCATTCTCCAAGGACTGTGGCTTGGCTTTCTCTTTTGACTTTCTGCACCAAATTGCAGCACTCCATTCACTGCCTTCCCGAAGGAGTCCTGTGTCAGCAACTTCCGGCAGCTGCAAGAGCAGCTGTGCGTCTACCTCCCTCCCACTGGTGGCTCTCATCACACCCAGCCCCAAAAGCACAAACTTCTCTCAACTTTCTGCCCTTGACTCCATGTGCTGCCATTTTAGCGAGCCCAGAAATCACTTCACAACTCTCTAACGAAGATCGGTCCACAGGGATATCTATCAATAAAGATGATTTTAAACAGTTGATGCCAGGGAAAGGTTTCTACTTGGAATCATTTTGGCGTCAAGCGTGAGAAAGGGCAGGAATCTGCATGGCCCACATTAGACATGTGAAGAGAAAAGTACATGAACAAGGCTAGAGAACGTTCAGGAAACTGCTGACAAGGACTCCAGTGCTGCTCTGCTCTGCTCTGCTCTTCCAAACTGATTGTTTCCCCTCTTCCCATGGTGACCGCCAGCCAGCTCCAGGTTAGAGGTGAGTTCAGAGGTCCAACAGAGACTCTTGTGCTCTCCTCCTGAAGCAGCTTCTTACTCTCCTTGAGTTTCTAAGTGTACAGGGACCAGGACACTACCCCACAGCAGGTGTGCTTCTGACTGATTCTGAGCTGTGAGCAAAAGGTCACGCATCCCCCTCCCTCCCATGTCTTCCTGGTGACTGCAGTTTTTGCTTTGTTATTTTAGTTGCTTTTCCAAGCCAATCTACTCAGTGTTAAGTTCTATATCCTACCCCTTTGGGGGGAAATCATAACTCACATTGCTAGAATAAAATGACCTATAGGCTAAGAGTTGTGTCCCTGTCAAAATAAAACTAACACAACTCTACCCGTTTTTTGTGTAATTCAGAAAGCCCTTTGATGTCATTAAGAATACTTAGCTTTCATGAATTATATAGTATAGAATATTAATAATATAAGAATGAATAAAGCAGGGGCTGTCTTTGGCATGAACTCAGTGGCTGGCTCTTTGATCAACTCCCCCAGGCAGGGTGGCTTTACTGGGCCACAGAGAAAGAGAATTGAGACAGCCCTCATAGGTTAGGGTCAGACCATAGGGAAGAGGACTCCCCCTATCAGTGGGCTCGGAAAAGGGCATAGAGGGGAAAGAGGGAAGGAGGATGGGACTGGGTGGAGATGAGGAAGGGGGCTACAGCCTGGATACAAAGTGAATAAATTATAATTAATAATAATAAGAAGAAAATAATAAAAAAGAAATATCAGTACAAGAAAAAAAAGTCCCTCATGGTCACAAAGTCAGGAACTCAGTGTCATTGGAGCTGTTTATAATTCATAGCATCAACACATAAGACAATTAAGTATTTCAAACTCTCACTGGTTTCTTTCCCTATAACATTAATTCATTGATACTTGTCCTATGACTCTCACAGAGGTGAAATTTATATAAGCAGATTTTTTAAAAATGTAAACAGTAATCCAATAAACATTTTGCAAAGTAAGGAGTACTGTTAGTACAATAAAGTTCTTGAAGAATCTATTTTTCACTGATTTATCTATATTCATTCACAGTCTCTCCACACACAAGACAGGATAATACAGTCTATAAAATGGTGTGCAACTTATCCTAAGCATACTTATTTTCATCTCAGTGGTCATTGCTGGCGCTATTCTCATTTTCACTTGTTGTATCCACCCTTGTGCTATAACCACTCTGCCTTTCTTGTCTCTTTACTTTTATTGTGACACTGAAGACTCTCCTATACCCAGATTGTCTGTGCCCAAGTATCATTTTTACACTTCCTTTCCAATTTCTCCTTTTATTTGCCTACTTGACCCCTTCAGTACCTCTAATTATAACCCCAATTTGCAATAGAGAAATGAAAGATTCAGCAATTTTTGTCTGTGCATATGTTAAAGGCAAAGCAGGTCCACATTTCTCAGATTTCTCATGAACCAATTATTCATGAACAATAGGTCTAATTCTAGTCTGCTTCAAGAGCAGAGCTCTTGCCAGCAAGAGCTGGCAAGCAAGAACATCTCAAAAATGATCCACACATCTCCTTTCCATGGATAAAATATCACAGAAAATCTTTAGGCATATCCATTCCATTCTCTATGATACCTTCCAAAACTATGTAGGATGCTTTGCTTGATTCTCACATCCTTAATAGAATAAATGACAGGTGTGCTTGATGGCTGGGATAAGTCTAAGGGTTAGAAATGACTGATACTATATTTAATCTGAGGCTTTTCAATGATTTTCTCAATAGGTTGGCTGCTAGATCTAACCTAGTAGATTGTAAGATAGCATTCTTTCATTCTGATTCAGTAAACTCAGTGAGAAATCACATGAGCCACTGGTACCAAGCTTCTGGGTTTTTGAAACAGCCAGGATCTAAGCTCAGGCTGAGCAATACAGATCAGTGTCCTGTTGTTCCCTTTCACAGACAAAAGCTGGCAGGTCAACATGAGGTGTGTTTTTTGACAACCTGTAGTACAATCCTCAAGCCACTATGGGCGGAATGTACCTCCCGTTCTACCTTCTTCATAAATAATTGACTAAGTGTGTCCACACAGTTTTTATTTTTTGAGGTAAACAAAAGCACACAAAGTATGATTTATCTGTCCTATGTAGTCCCAATGAATAATGTCCTGGTAACCTGTCTCAATATTCACATCAAGGCTGAGCTCAAGTCTTTATGAAAAACCTCAATTATATTCATGGTTGTGAATCTAGTCTTTAATGGCTGAACCAACTCAACAGCTACACACACCTACCTGATTTTTGACAAAGATGCCAAAACCATACAATGGAAAAAAAGATAGCACCTTCAACAAATGGTGCTGTTCTAACTGGATGTCCACATATAGAAAAATGTAAATAAACCCATATCTATCACCTTTCACAAATCAAAGTAAAAGTAGATCAAAGACCCCAACACAAAACCAGTTATAATAAATACATTGGAAGAAAAGGCAGGGAAGAGCCTTGAACTCATTGGTACAGAAGATGATTTCCTGAACAGAACACCAAGAACAGGTCAGGCTCTATGGGACCTCATGAAATTGAAAAGCTTCTGTAAAGCAAAGGACACTGTCACCAGAACAAAATGGCAGCCTACAGACTGGGAAAAGTTTTTCTCCAACCCTACATCTGAAAGAGGGCTAATATCCAGAATATATAAAGAACTCAAGAAATTAAAAAACAACAAACCAAAAAATACAATTAAAAATGGAGCACAGAGATAAACAGAGAATTCTCAGCAGAGGAACATCGAATGACAAAGAAATATTTAAAGAAATGTTCAACATCCTCACTTAAGGCTGAGGATCTGGCTTGCTTCCATGAATGTGGACCTATCTGCATTGCCCACATGCTGGGGTTGGCTACCCAGAGGCTATTTAAGCTGTGGGCTGGCTTTCCCCAGGGTCAGATGATTGTTCAAGGTTCCTGAATAAACTGCATTGAAAAAAAAAAGTTAAATAAAAAATTAAAAAAAAAAACAACTCTGACATTCCATCTTAAACAGATCAGAATGTTTAATACCAAAAAACTCAAATGATAACACATGCTGGAGAGGATTTGGAGAAAGGGAAACCATCTTCCATTGCTGGTGGGAGTACAAACTTGTACAACCACTTTGGAAATCAATTTGCCGCTTTCTCAGAAAATTGAGAATAGCACTAACTCATGATCCAGCCGTACCACTTCGGGGCATATACTGAAAGATGCTCCACCATTCAACAAGGACATTTACTCAGCTATATTCATAGCAGCTTTAGTCATAATAGTCATAACCTAAAAACAACCTAGATGTCCCTCAATGGAAGAATGAATACAGAAATTATAGCACATTTACATAATAGAATACTACTCAGTTATTAAAAACAAGAAAATAGTAAAATTTTAAGGCAAATGGATGGAACTAGAAAAGATCATCCTGAGTGAGGTATCCCAGAACCAGAAAGACATGCATGGTATATATTCATTTATAAGTGGTTATTAGCCTTATAATATAGGATAACTATACTACAATTTACATTCTTAAAGAAGCTAGACAACAAGGAGGACCAGAGGGAAGATGCTTAAATCTCATTAAAAAGGACCAATAGGATAGACAGCAGAAGCAGTGGAAGAGAGGAGACAGGAAAGGAGCCTACCATAGATGACCTCTGAAAGGCTCTACACAACAGGGAATAGAAGCAGATGCAAAGACTCACAGTCAGACTTTGGGCAGAGTGCAGGAAGTCTTGGGGACAGGAGTTCCATAACGAGACCAACAAAGCCAAAAAACGTAGGCCCAGGGGAGCCTGCAGAGACTGATGCACCAACCAATGACCATGCATGGAGAGGACCTAGAACCCTGCTCAGATATAGCTGAGCCAGCTCAGTGTCCATTTGGGTTCCTGAGTAAGAGGAGCAGGGGCAATGTCTGAAGTGAATTTGGTTGCCATCTTTTTGATTACTTCTTTGTGATGATGCAGCCTTACCAAGCCACAGAGGGAGATTATCCAGGCAATACTGATGAGACCTTATAGGCTAGGGTCAGATATTAGGGGAGGAGGACTCCCCTATTCAGTGGGCTACGGGAAAAACATGGGGAGCAGAGAAAGAGGAAGTGAGGGTCAGGGAGAAGATGAGAGAGGGGCTACAATCGAGATATAAAATGGATAAATTGTAAAAATAAATAAATATATATATAAATACCCCAATTAAAAGAGATTTCAACTCTATACTTACTCTTCATGAATTTTAAAAACATAATGTGTAGTTATTAAGTCCTGAATTATAAAAAAAAATCCATAGATTTTGACTCTGCATTGAATGTAATAGTCTTCAAAAAAAATCTAGCTTTTTATTACCTTTGTAGGATAAGCGCATTTAAAAGTTTAAATTGAAGCAGGCCTTGCTGGCATTTACCTGGAATGTGGAGGCAGGATGATCAGAAAATTAAGGATATCTTAATCTGCATAGCCAGTTTTAGGACAGCCTGACCAATAGGAGACACTGTCTCAAAAACAAACAAACAAAAAACAGAACAAATGAAGAAAACTTTATATCATAAAATTAACACACATACATATTTTAATAGTTAAATGAAAGTCAAGTAAACAGTGGTCCCATATCTTGTACAAATGGCATATGAAAATGTAAAGTCATGATATTAATTTTCATGGATCGTTCATCCTAATCACCATAGCATATGCAGATGTTAAGGTATATGGTAACTGGAAGTAATATTCTTCATGATGATTTTCAAATTTCAATAATTAATTAGTAGTATAGAGAAACTTCAGTGTTTAATAACAGAAATTTAAATGCTCTTAATTCAGGGAAAATAAAAGAACCTCCTTTCTAGGTGATTATGCAGAGTTCAGGGCTTTTAAGAAAAAAGCTGTAATTCCATGTAACATGTGGCTGTCAAAAGTGACTTGATTTCCTTATTGGTTTAGACTGCAAAGTACAAGCTTACTATTACACGTGGGTGATGCATACCAGCATTTCCTGGCATTTACATAAGTAAAATTCCTTCTTGGAATTAAATAGGTCACTAAAAGCAAAACCTCATTTATCACTATATTCCAAGACTAACTTGTTAATAAACTACTGAATCATTTACTGTTCTTTCCATTGCCATTCGGGAAAAGCAACACAACAAGGCCCTCTATTTAGTATCTTCTCATTTAGAAGATTCTAGGGTGACAGTGAACATTTAGTATTTCAGACCTGACCCCTCAACATAACTCAACAACGAATTCTTCCAGTGAAAAATAAGTAAGATTTCAAGGCCCACAGCTTCCTGTCGGTATCAGAAAGTAAAGGCTACCTTTCTGGTAGAAGATTAAACAAGGTCATCGGTTACTGTTTTTCCCACATCAGCACCTGATTATTTAGTAGAATACAGTTAGTATGTGTCTTTGTGTATATGTTCATTGATTAGGCTGTTTGAAGGCAAGTGAAGAATATTTAAAAGCCAAAGTCATATCAAATTTAGAATAAAGAAGATTAAGTGTCCCCTTGACTTTCAATGACATGGGGCTTAATTTTACATGTAAGTTTCCCTGTTTGGTCAAGCATAATTTTGGATATTTCTATGATGGTGGTTTTGGGGATGAGATTTCCATTTCCGTATGTGAGTTTGAAAAAGTGGTTTGTCCTTTTCAGTGATGTTGGCCCTCATCCAATCTACTGACTTCCTGAATAGGACAAGTAAGACTAGCAAGTCACCCCACTCTGTCATACACATAGACAGAGGCTTCCTGAGTAGGAGTTGTACTGTGGAAACCATCAGACCTTGTTTTCGTACCTTCACTCCATCGGTTTCCCAAAGTCTCCAGCCTGCTGAGCAGCCAGCAAAATTATCTCCATGAAGGTTCCCCTCGACCACCTCCCTTCCTGGCCCCTACACAAATGGTTTAATCCTCTGATGAAACAAAAGCAAGGCAAAAGAAGACAAAGCATGTTGAACCGATGTTTTTTTTTTTTTTTTTTTTTGAGTCATGTACTCAGAATACTGAAGTCTGCTTATGAACCACAGAATGCAGTGAAAGCAACTCCCACACCAGTGTTTTAATATGGAATCTAGTCATCTCTTGCAGGATAAGGATTTTGCTGCCTTTCTGTCCTTCATTGTTTAAACTGCAAGGACAGACTATAGCTGGCCAAAGGCTGTTTTTATTTTTATTTTTTATGGTAGGAAATAATATTGAATGCAAACTAAAATATCACTACTGTAAGAGCAATTACGCACTATGAGCCGTTAGAGGATGAATATCTAGTATGGAAGTGTTCGAGTGAAGGCCAGGATTAGGAAAAGCGGTCCATTTAGAGAAAGGATGGCTCAAAAGCAAAGCCGCATAAGAAAAAGAAGGCTTCTGAGACCCTTCTCACCACACAGCTGCAATCCACAAACACATGCACACACGTTTATAACAAATATACTGAGCGGGTAGGTTGCAGTTACATTCTTTTAGAGCCATGGATTCCGTGAGACAGGATCTCACTATGTAGCTCAGCCGGCCTCAAGTGCTTAATCTTCCTGTTCAAGCCCATAGTGCTGATAGTACAAGCATGCACCAGCACACTTCACCACAGTGCCCCTTTGTTTTGCTAATGCATTTTGTTAAACCAAATGGAGCACATATTACTGTCCATTTAGCTGCCTCAATACTGAGAGCGCCATTCTAGACTTTGCAGTTCTTACCCAGCTACAATTCACTTTGAAATCAGAGCAACAGATGCAAGCATATTTTCTCACATTTGGTTCACGTTGCCTGTCTATTTTTTTCTAGGCATCCAAGTGTCAAGTTGGAGAGTTCTATTGTCATGGTAGTTACATCCTGTGTTAACTGAACTAATCTGGAAATATGTTTCTCAGAGTCTCATTCCTTGTATTTATTGAGTTTGCAATGAGCGAAAAAAAATCTGTATGAGATTTGGTAGGTAGATGTGAGGGTAGCATTTTGTCCCCACAACAGTATGTTCACATTTGTTGCCAATATGCTAATCCTCTTGTAGAAACAGAGCAGCCAAACCTGAGCTGGATAATATCTTCTTCTTGAGAATATACAGGTGCTGGGCCAGGTGCGTGTATAATTCTCTGAAGCATACCCAGCGCCCTCTGAAGGCTTCCTACAATGTGGAGGTTAAGGAACAGAGTTGTGACTTTCAGTTTGTCCACATGTGATTCAGCTTATCCTCACAAGTCCTATCCACTATGCATTTTTTCTCTATTTCATGTTCAGTGCTTTTCTTCCATTGATAACTTTCGTTAAGGCAGAGACTCTAGACTTCTGACTAGATGCACAGGAAATGGTCTTCAGTAAGCATTTTCAGTTGCGTCCACAATCATGTCTGCTCTACTGGCTTGTTTTGTGTCCCTCATAGTAGTGACGTGCTTCCCTGACTGAACCTAGCCTGATGCAAATATTTTCTCTCCACTCCATGTTGGAATCATTGGTGTTTTATTCCCCTCTACCCTTAGGAGCCTCTCAGAAAATAATTAAATTCTATGTGTTTCTATAGAGCCAAATTTTAAAATGTAAATGTCAACAGAAATAAAACACAAACTCCAGCACAACAGGGAATACAGTTATGCATTGCTTACCAGTAGGGATCCCTTCTGAGCAACGTATCTTTATGTGATCTCATCATTTGCAACCTTTGTACAGTGTGCTTGCGCATACCTACATGGAATGGGGCAATCGCTCCACAGTCTTTTGAGGAAACCAAGAACTGTAAATATAAGACGAGACTGCTGACAGCATAGGAAAGCACAGCACAGAAACTGCTCTAAAGTCATGGCTAAAAGTAGAGGATTGCCTACTGTACATATTTGTTTGTTTTCTGCTTTCACGTGACTAAAAGGTTTTTGTTTGTTTTATACTAATGCCACTGCAAACATCAAAATGAACAATACAGGAAGAGTCAATGATAGCTGTGAAATTACTAGACAAAAGGAGAGCTCCTGCACTATTATAATCTTACTCAGCTCCCAATCACAAATACTCTCTATTGTTTATTGAAACATATTTCAGGAGACTATATTTGTTGGGATTAATGAAAAGTCTGGTATTTTACTTAAAGCATATCTGAATAACAAAACAAAATATAATTTATCATGAATAATGAAACTTCGGAGCAATTAGGCACCTTACACTTGATTTAATTTAAACTTCTTTCATAATTGAAATGAGATAATAAGAGATGAGATAATAGCCTAAGATCACAAATTGAAATAGCCTTAGAAGTAAGACTAAGGTACAACTCAGATTAACTACTTTAAGCTTCATATTCTTTACTGCTGACTTATTATTAGTGTCTGAAAAAAAATGGGAGATTCAGTGGATTTCAAATTCACTAAAATTCAAAATAATAGTAATGTCTTCAAACACACATGGTATGGTATTAAACTATAAATAACACACATTGTCTGGTAGAAGGGAGGTTATAAACCAAAAGATACTTTCAGGGTCAAACCATCTTATCTTTGCGAGAGAGAAAGACACACACACACATACACACACACACACATACACACACACGGGGAGATTGTTCAAGCATATGCTGCTAGGATTTACAAGTGAGTTGGTCAGCAGAGTTCCTTTTTCATCTTTGCTGGTACAGAGTTGTTTGTTGTTCACTGCTATACATGGTAGGGTAGTCAATTCCAGGGATTCTAGCATTTCGCCTATCTCTGCCATCGAATTGCAAAGAAATACTTAAAAATCTGTACACCATCAAATTGGAAAATCTAAAAGAAATTAAAACAAGATCAGATAAGCAATTTTAACCAACCTTCTAACACTAGTGAAATACAAGTAGTAATTAAAAGTCTACCAACCATAAAAAGCCTAGGGCCAGATGGTTTCAACACTGAATTCTAACAGATTTCCAAACAACAGTCAATTCCAATACTCCTCAAATTATTTCACAAAAGAGAAACAGAGGGAACAATTCATTTTACAAGGTCACAGTTACCCTGATAGCCAAACCACACAGAGACCCAGCAACAACAATTGCAGACCAATTTCCCTTATGTACAGATGCAAAAATTCTCAATAAAATACTTGCAAACCAAATCCAAGAACACATGAAAGAGATCATCAAGTAAAATTCATTCCAGAGATACAGGGGTGGTTCAACAAATGTAAATCGATAAAGGTAATCCACAAAATAAATAAACTAAAAAAACAAAACAACAGCAACAAATGATCATCTCTTTAGATGCAGAAAAACTTTTGACAATATTCAACATCACTTCCTGATAAAAGTTCTGAAAAGATTAACAATGCAAGGAGCATTCTTCAACATAATGAAGGTATTTTACACCAAGCCCATTGCCAACATCAACTTAACTTAAAAATTGTACTCAAAACAATTCCACTAAAATCAGAAACAAGATCTGGTTTTAAACTGGAAGCAAAGGGGAGGGTCAGGGAGGGAATACAGGAAAAGACAGCTAAAATTAAGGGCATTTGATGGGTAGTATGGAAACCTTGATCAGTAGAAGTACAGTAAAACATACACATATATGAAGATGATCTACATGAAATCACCCAATAATGGGGCGGGGATGGGTGGGTGACCGAGTGTCAACTAGCCATCTCTTATTACCGAATGAAGCTTCCAGTACTGGAAATAAGTTACACCTAATTGTATTGTTGGCCCTATGGGTTCCCACAGGAGCAAACACCAAAGCGGCCACAAACCCTTCAGGCGACAACGCTGCCCTGCCTGAAATATATGCTAGTGCAGTGGTAGCAACCAACTGCACTTAGTCTAATTTGATTTAAGGCCCACTCTGCAAGATGGAACCCATACCTGAGCTTGTTTGGGTGACCAATAATCCTTACATTAGATAGTCCAGAGATCAAGGATAAAACCAAATAATACAATTCCAGAATAAAATAAATAAATAAATAAATCTTCTAATGACATTCTGCTACACCCTGGATCAGCATCTTGCTGTGCTCTGATGGTAACCAGAGAAGCTTCCTACTTAGCAGAGGGACCGCTTGCTGAGACCCACAGTCAGACATTATGCAGTGACTGGGAGACCTTGGAACACTCAGCCTTAAATGGGATGTCACCATCTAATATCTTCCCTCAAAGTTCCGGGAACCCAGTAGAAGAGGAAGCAGAAACCCTGTAGTAGCCAGAGGTACAGGGGGACACTGAGAAAACAAGGTCATCTAAGTCAACAAGACTGACATATGAGCTCACATACACTGAGGCAACAAGCACAGGGCCCACATGGGCCTGCACTAGCCGAGGTCCTAAAGCTGAAAGCAGAAGTGAGCACATGCCCTCATGTTGAACCCAGAAGCGATCTCCAGTTGATAACCACTTAGCAATGAAAATTTTGTTTTCTTCAAGGTAGTCTTCCTGGGAAACAAAGTGTTTTTAGGGGTAGGTGACATGCTCATTCAAAGGCATCATTGGTAGCCCCATGTCCCATAAAGTCATGTCAGGGTTTTATTTTAATTAGTATTTTTTAATTGTATCTTATTATTTTTTTATTTTATTATACACACAAACTCACATACACAAATTATTCTCTCTTTTACCATACAGGTCCTTTGCATGTATATTATAGCTTCCAGGATAGTGTTTTTATGGGATTACAGAGTGTGTGGCTGAGTGAGTCTCTATTTTATATTATTTTATTTTATTGTCACCTCTTGGGCTCTTTTTCTTCTGTTGGTTTGTTTTGTCCTATTCTGATGTGATAAGTTTTGTTTTGTTTTATTATATTGTTTTGCATCTTATTACTGCTGTCCCTTAGAAGATGTTGGTGTTCTAGTGTGAGAAAGAAAAAGGGTGGACTTAGGTGAGGGTTGACCAGTCTGTTTCTATGCCAGTACCATGCCGTTTTTATTACTGTTGCTCTATAGTGCAGCTTGAGATCAGGGATGGAGATATCTCCAGAAGATCTTTTGTTGTTCAGGGTTGGTTTTTGTTTTTCCAAATGAAATTGAGAATTATTCTTTCAAGTCAAGAGTTGGATGGGGAGAAGCTGAGAAGTGTAGAAGAAAAGAAAACCAAAATCAGGGCATATTTTATGGGAAAAATAATCTTTTATCAATAGAAGGAAATAATAGTCATTCAATATTTTCAGAGTGTAAATGAAATAATTTTTTTAAATTTATTTAGTGGCTGAACAATATACAGAAATCCTAGAAAACCTAGAGAATTTTAAAGCTGCATGGGTTACCACATTTGTGAGCTTATGGCATGTCCAGTCAATGGAAAGCTTTAACTAGGAGCTTTGGTGACAAACTGCTTTTGTCAGGAATTTCTGCGGATGGGTGTTAGAATTCATGACCTCCACAATTCTGCTTCTCTGTAGCTGAGATTGTATTGTTTGACTGACAATGTTTCAGTAGTCAAATAGCAACCTCAAGCATTTGAGAGCTATATTTCTCTTTGTATCCGTATGGAAGTTGCATTTAGCCTTTAATGTTTAATCCTAAAATACCAACAATGTTCTTGAAAACGTCTTTTCCTAGAGTGAGCTAAATTTGCTCCCAATGACTAGAGTGCTAGAATGAAATTCAAGCTGTCAGAATGAAGGTCAAAAATACAGAATTTAGCCATGGAATAGGTTAAAAAATTTTTCCAATGGTCAATCTAGAATAAGAACACTGGAGCTTGCTTAAGAATACTCTCCCACTGGCGAGATGTTGGCTACAAGTCACCAAGATTGTTCCCCAGAGTGTAGCACAGCCTTTATTCTAACATCTGAGTTGCATGGCACACCTAGACAGGAGTCTTAGCAGCAGCCCAGCACACTGGGATAAGAGCGTGGATTGTTTCACAGAGGCAACCACCACAATAGGGCAGAAGACATCTTTTTTTTTTTCCTTCCAGAAGTTGACATGAAGAATGTTGCTACTGAACTCAAATAACTTAAAGAAGGAGATGTAAAGAAAAAAAAAGTGCTTCATGGGAACTGACACTGATGTCTTTTAAAGAAGCGAACTAAGTAATCCGGTTTGACTTCTTTTTAATTAAAAGTTGTTCTCCTTGAAATGTACAGCCAAGCTAGCAGATTCACAGGGTGATGTCGGAACAAAAGGGTTCCTTTGGACTTGGAGGAGACTGCTCCTGGCATTAGCCCAGGGCCTTCTCGGGGAGGAAAGTACAGGATAAAGTAGGAGAAGCTTGAATGTTTATTTGAAAAAGGGAAAAAAATGCTACAAACATTCAATTCGGTTAAGCGATTACAAGACTTAATGTGAGAAGGGAGCTTTGCTGCTATTTAGGGAAGCTTCTCAAATGCGTCAGTGAACCTCAATCCCCATGGAGGTCATTAAAAATATAGTTGTCAAACTCTACCCCAGACTAAGAGTGTCAGAATCTGCTATGGAGACAGGTTTTGAAATCTCTGATCTACAGTGTCATTTGCTCCTCAGACCACACTTCCTCCCCAAGCCTGGCACCTCCATGTCCTACCACTTTCCTCAGTAATAAAGTAGGACAGATAATAATAGCTGTTAACCATCGTAAAGCAGAGTCTTCCCATTTAATAATCAGAACAGCCCTGAATGAAAACCATGATTGTATTTTGCAAATCAGAAAAGCAACAAGATCAGAAAGTTTGTAGAAACCATAGTTGAAATGATACCCTGAGGATTTGATCAGCTATGCCTCACTACCTCATGTTCATTCATTTTAGTGCATAACAAAGGGAGAGGTTGAACCAACTTCATGAAATAGCAAGTATTCAATTTTTTAACTTATGAAACTTATGATTTATGTCATTTAATTTAGGGAGTTTGCAGTCTCAGAAGAAGACAAAGTACTGTGCAGGCATCACTGTGAAGAAATAAAGCTATATGAACATTGCATTTTATACATTAATCTTTTTCTCTCAGTGCACTGAGACTCGATAGTGCTGGAAATAAAATCTCTTCTTAAATTTCCATGAAGTCTCTCTTCCTTACTTTAGGAAGTGATATTTCAGTTGGGTTGCTTCAGGATTCTTCAGAAGCCTGGCCTCGGTGAGATTAGGACCCATGACGTGCCAGGGAGCACTTAAGGAAATGCTTACTTTGGGGGGGCTGACCCATGCTGTGTGACAACAGCCAACTCTTACTGTTGCTCCTCATTGTTGCATTTGCTCGACATGTTCCTGACTTCATAGTTGACAATTTCATAGCCCTTTTCTTTTCATCCCAGGTTTCTTAATTTGCTAGTCTAACTATGCAAGGGGTTAATGATAATCATAAAAAAAAAATGAGCCCAAGGAGCCATGCCTTCTTCCTCCACAGTTGACTTCATTAAAACCTCAGAAACACAGTCCTACTACTTGAGGGAAGACAGAGTAGAGAAAAACAGATAGTGTGAAGTCAAAAGAGACAAATATACTGTAGCCTGCTTGCCAAATAATTGCTATGTGACCTATCATATTCATATGTGTGTGACCTCAGCCTCATATTGAGAATATCATCACCTCAAATTTGCACTGTTTAATAATTTTATAAGATGAAACTTTTTTTGGTATCTAAAATCATCCAGGCATTAAAAAAAAGCATGACACAGAAATTACATAAAAGAGCAATATATATATATATATATATATATATATAAAAGAATACTAGGATCACAGTATATCATAACAGAGAGGAGAAAGATAGGATTACCTACATAGACAATTCCAAGACATTTAAAAAATCTGGTGTGACAAATAAGTAAATCCAGTAAAGTTATAGTATAAAAATTAAATGTACAATGATCAATCATATTTCCACAAAATGACAATTTAAACATGACTGAAATTATAAAAACAGCCCTAATAGTTGTTGGTCCAAAGGAAAATACTTTTTCAATATATGCTCAACAAAATGCATATGAAATTCATATGCTAAAAAAGATAAAATGTTGATGCGGAAAATCAAAGAATACTAGCAAATGGAAAAACATTCAAAGTTAGCGGATTAGAACAATTAACACGGTAAAAATGCCAGTGTTCCACAAACTGATGTAAGTTAAGAGCAATATCTAAAACAATACCAGCTCAAACTATTCTTGACTTCATACTTAATGATTTTTTATATCCCAGTTTTCTTCATTCTCTAGTCTATCTTTGCAAAACAAAATTAATTATAAGAAGAAATAAGCTTATTTTAGGCCAGAAAACAACCAACAACAAACTTGAAAAAAAAAAAAGGTAAAAAGGAAGGAGTACTCCATTTAACATAAAACTTGCTGTAGAGTTACTGTAATGCAGACAGGTGATGTTCACAGAGACACAGACACATGTGACAATAGTTCAAAGAACAAACAAAGAGGAAGACTCACACTACATTCAAACCATGCTTTACAAATACACAACAACAATTCTTTGGGGAAATATATCCTTTTCAACAAGAGGTGTTATAACAACGTTACATTCATTGGTGAATAAAGATGAACCTTCCACACTTTACTCAAAAGTTAATTCTAATTATTCATGACACATTGAGCTTAAAATACTGGAAACAAAGAAGATTGGGGAAAATACGAGAAAAACCATTGAAATCTTATGCTATTCTGAGACTGTTATACTTGACACCAGAAGCAAGATCCTAAGAGACAAAGTTCATAAACTAGACCTCATCAAAAAATAAAGCTTTACTCTGTGAAACCCATGGGAAAGGAGGGAAAGATCAAGCTACAGACTGGGAAAAGCTATTTGCAGACCAGCAAAGGTATGGTAGGCATCAAGACTATACAAATATGTCAAAACTCAACAGCAAAACAAACATACGACCCATCTAAAAAATGAACAAAAGACCTGGCAGTGAAGAGGGTATACATAGTGAAAATGCAACAGGGCACACAGGCATGTCAAAAATGTCCAATGTCACAACTGTTATTAGTCATCACAGAAACACAAATTAAAACTACAAGTACTTTCTGCCAATATTATTGAAATAATAGGTAGTGGCCATTACTGTGTTGACCAACTTACAGGAGCAATCATTCACACATGGCTGATGGGAATTTAAAATGGGATACTTGCTTGGGAGAGACTTAGATAATTTCTTAGAAGCTCATGACATTCTTGGTCTTTGCCATCCATCCTAGAGAAATGAAATAAAACTTTTATTCTTATTCAATTGCACACACACACACACACACACACACACACACACACACACACTAGCTAAAAGCTGGAACCAGCCCAAATATTCTCCAGAAGTAAACATTTAAATAAAGAATAGAGCTAATATATCAGGGAAATATTATCAGTAAACAATTAAAATGTATCATCAATAAGGTAGATGGATCTCTAGAATGTATGCTAAATGATAAAGGCCATTGTTAAAAAACCTAAAATTATATGATTCTATTGTATAAAAAATTTCAAATGAAAACACTTTAGAAATGAGGGATATATTTATAAATACCAGGGGTTTTGGAACAGAATATGGGGAGCAGGATTGTGTGGTTACAAAGGATTAGAAGAAGTCATCTTTTGCATAATGAAACCCCCTCCAAAGTTCTAGAAACTCTGAGAACAAGTATATGGAAAGAATGTAAGAAAATGGGAGTGAGGGTTGATCTTAGATTGAGCTGAGCATAGAACTCATAAAATCACACCAACTGTTTTTGGCTACATAGAGTCTATGCAAGACAGAGTCACTAAACATTTAGTCATAGATGGAGAAGGGATCATTGGGTCCAGTCCTTCTTAGGTAGCTAATGGCAGTCCAGGAAAGCTAGGGTAGAGAAAATCACTGCTTTTAATACTTGTGTCACTTATGTTCCAGTGGATAACCTTGTAGCCATGCTCATGCAGGTGGTCCTGGGTAAGTGTAGTGGAAAAGAAGATAAGAGAGGGTAGGACAAATGTAACCAGAATATGGCAAATGCTTTTGAAAAGGTATGAAAGAGTGTTGGTTGACTGCACAAGACCTGAACAAGGTGAAGCCAGTCAATATCCCCGTGAGGAGTGGGGAGGACCTCTAAAGCCCCAGCTCCTATCTGAGAAGCCAACAGGCAGTCGATGCTTTCTGGGAGAAAAATATTTAGCTTTTTTAAAGGGTTTGTTCCCTGAAAAATAGAACAGGCTCAAATAGAAGACCATTTTATGGTATATTAACAATACAAATTGGACTTGAGTTGAATGAGAGAGACAGAGAGAGAATTTGGGAGTAAATGGTGTAATGAGGAATATTTGACAAAAGTTAGAGGAGGAGTGGTAAGATAATAAGATAAAAGATTATAACCATGTATAAAATTCTCAAAGAATTAATTAAAATATTATATTTAAAAATAAAAAAATAAATTTTGTAAGAGAAATGCAACATTATGAGCATTTCATGCCTTTTAGCAGCTCACATTCTTCTTTCATTTGTAGGAATTCATTCTCTTTTTCATTTCTATTTATTTTTCTTTTCTCTATTTCTACTTCTAATAAATAGCAACTGCAAAAGAGAAGCTGAATTGGAAATTTTCTTTTGTATTCATGTATTTTATGAGTAGGAAACAATATTGGGACATCTTTGGGTAGAAGCGATGCTTTCAGACCTGAATCAATCAAGAAAGCTGGGGAAGACATTAGCGACCCTCAGGAGCTAGTCCCTGTAGATTATAAAAGGTTCTCTTTTGAAATTTCTTCTATCTTACCCAGTTTTCTTTTGATAGTTTTAATTCATTTCTTCGTATACTGCTGCTCTCAGTCATATGTAATATATGTTATCTGCTTTGTGACCTGAGTATTTGTTTTTTGTTCCCAGAGACCATTCAAAGGCAATATATATCTAGTAACAATCTGAGGACAAAATAGAAGAGATATAGGGGTCCTTGATGAATCAAGTCTTACCAAAACCTTACCAAAACCATTAGTAAGGCCTTGAACTCCACATTCATTGACACAATAAGGAGCACTGCCCCCATCTACTGAGCAGTGATGCTGTTTTTCACCTCCCTAACCTCTAAAGTCTATTGTTAATGCCATTACCTATTGGCCCCTTGGCTTCATCTCAAGACTACTATAGTTTACAGACGGATTCTCCAGTCCATGAACTCACTCTTCTGACTGAACTCTGTTGCCCTGTTTGTTGTTGTCACAGTCCATGAATGATGTGGAGTCATTTTTCTTCAGTTGTTTACCGGGGTGTTTTATATTCAAGGCGATATCTTTGAGAGTGCACTAAATTGAAAGCTGGAGGCACTGGACATAAAGGCAACAGAAGCTACAGTCCTGTCCTTGGAGAGTTTATAAGTCATGAAAAGGGCTTGGGAAAGCTTAGAAAGCAATTTGCAAATGGACACATTAATATAATGCAAACGGAATACTATATTAAGGCCTGTCAGGATCCACAGCCAAGGAAGGATAATAAAAACAATAACTAGAATTATACCATCTTTTCTAATTTATAAATACCTCCCTTGCTTTAGCTCATTTGTTATAACCCTGTCAAGTAAATGGCTAACATTTTCTTATCCCTGCCTTCCGGATGTTTAAAATGGGAGCTCGAGTTTGTCACTATTGTGACAACATGAGGGCCCTAAGCCTTTGCTCTGTCTTCTACGATGTGGAACGTTCAGGACCAGAAGAGGGAACGTAAATCTTGGATGCAGTGAGTTTGGGGGGAAAAAAAAAGACTTTACGGGAAGTAAATTATGCACAATAGCAGATACAGCAGAAAGGATATTCCAGTTCACTGTTAATCTTAATTAAACCAACCAAAAACTGAATCCTTCCACATAATCCAGCAACTCTTTTTAATTATTCATTTCTCAGAATTAACTTTACATAACAAAATCTACTGTTCATTTGGAGATTGTTTCTGAGAGCACATCCATTCTCTTTTGTTTTGATAATTTGTACTTGATAGATATGTAACCCTGAAGACATCATCTGATCAGTCCACTCTCCTTACCCCATGGGTAAATGGAATTTAATGGTAATATGCTAATCTGTGGCAACTGGCTTGAGTTCAATTGTCATTTACATGGATTTTCAGCACTTTGAAAAAAAAAGGGGGGCGGGAAACAGACTCTAATCTTCATGAGACTGAATGAAAGCACTTCCTTCTGAGGTAAAGAGTGAAGTCTGGGTTAACTCTGAACTGTTTCACCAGCATAAAATCTATGGCCACATTACTGTCGTGAGAGCCATAGCATTACTTTAAGCTAAAGTACGATGCATTCTCTAAGCAACACAAGCTAAACAGTGAGGCAGGATCCAGGTGATGAAGAAAAAGTGTTGTCCTTCCGAAATCAAAGAGCAGCCAAGCATGTTGGGAAAGATCCTGTACTTCCTTAAACAGAAGCAGTAAAGGCCAAATCAATCTGTCTTTGAAAGAAATGGCAATATATTTTCCCTCCCACAACTGGAACTTCATTTCCATCTTCATTGAATAAAGTCCAAAACTTAAAATGCCTCCATATAAGAAGAGAGATGAGAGAGGCAAGATTGGCATATCATTTGCAGCGTCCATCACATCTCATCAGGCTGGAGATTTACAAAATGTACAAACTCTACTGACAGGTTTGCCAAAGAACCTGCTCCTCCATTGTCATCTGCCTTGTTCTGCTCTGCCCTGACCCAAAGCACTACCTTTTGTCAGTGTGTGATGTGGAGGTCATTAGCATCAGCAGCAATTAAGTCCTCAGAATGTTCCACCATGACAGAGGAGAGATGAATATGACATAGCTCCTGATCCTAAAATGATGAATGCTTAAAATAGCCTGGCTCAGAGTATCATCTCCTAGCATATGACGAAGGGCTACACTACAGTCACAAAAGGAATGTTGAAAGACAATACATGAAAGTGAAAAGAGCTTCATAATGTGAATTGGAAAGTCTTTTTCCTAGTCTTTATTCTCTCATATTAAGTTATGTCTATAAACATTGCTTATTTGGACTTTAATGTCCTCATCCATAGCATATAAATAATCATGAGGTATAGAAGCCTCTATGAGTGAAATCTACCATAAGAAGTAACTATGAAGGGACATATGGACACTTTGTCTGCTGAGGACCAAATTAGGAAGTAAAAACACTGAAGAAGATGAGAAATACTATGCAAAGAGGAAAGGGCTGAGCAGCAAAATGAGACAGAGGTGCCAGAGAAACATCCAAATGAAGCCGTGTGGAGAGAGACAGAAAGACGGAACATGAGGAAAGGAGAGAAGCATAAAATTGGAGAGGCGAGTAGGAGGTACGTAACATAGTATAACAGTCTGTCAGAATGCAAGCTTCTGAAGGATAAAGACCATGTTTAACTCCACCTACAAGACTTAAAATAGTGTGCCTTGTACTGCAGCCATGGTAGACATTTGATTCCTATTTGCTGAAATAAGAAAACTTGCCACATTAGAAGATCTGGCCAAAATCATCACAGAGATGCATTTCAATTTCTCACAAAATTAACCTGTCTTTCTTTTTCCTTCAGGCTCTATTCTCATAGAGTAAATTGAATTCAGCTTCTCTGAGAAGTGCAACAAGATATAAACATACATATTGAAAGGTTTAAAAAAATCAGCATCAAAATAATAAGTACTAGACTTCACAAACTGTTAGAATTAATTGGAAGTTCCACTATAGTAACTGTGTGAACACCACACTCCCGAAGTTGGCTGAACTTAGACTAACAATTATGTACAGCAAAGTGTTATTCAGGTACTCATTTGTGTGAAAGAGCACATATGCTTCTTTTGTAATTTGTACATCTGTTTCAAGGAGATGGCCAGATTTCCATGCCCTCCTAACTGGGAGATGATAGCAGTGCATGAGACTGGTACAACCTGTTCAGTGTTTATTCCTGATGAAGGTGGGAAATAATCTAATGCTGTTGGAGAAAGACAAGTTCTCAGAGAAGAAAATAAAGAATGGAAGCTAGAGAGGCTATCTAAGTCAAGAGAGAAAGGGGCTTTAGAAAATCTTAGGGTGCTTGACTTATCCCTTGGCAGAACCTAAAAATGATGGACATCTTGGGAGAAGAAGTTTTAGGATAGATTCACAGGAGGTAAACCACAGAAGTGTGGTTTCCAGTTGCAACACACACCCTTTTGCCTGATTATAGCACACAATCAAGAGAACATTATCTATCCATGTCTGCTGCTGTTATAACTATCTTAACAATAGTAACTTAGGAGAGTTACTTATTTGGGCCTTTTAAAGGTTTAAATGTAACATCTATTTTGGTGGGGAAGTCATGATGACTGACACTTGAGGCAGCTGTTCACATTGCATCCACAGACAGAAAGCTGAGAACAATAAGTGTTTGCTCTCTACATTATGCTTGGTCCAGGAACCCAGCCTATGGAAGGTACTGCACATGGTTAATGAGGAGATTTCCACCTCAATGAAACGTACCTGCATAATCCTCAGAATCTTGTCTCCAGAGTCAAGTATCTTAAGTGGGCTTTTAGGTACTGTCAACTTGACAACCCGTGTTATCCATCACAACTCTACCCCTTGCCAACTCGACACATACATACATAATATTTAACCTATAACCTTCCTTTCATTAACTCCATAGGTTCATGATATGTTCTAATGCAGAATACATATACACAGTCCAGTGTCAAAAAGTCTCCATGGTCTCCCATAGTTTTAGCATTGTTTAGAATCCTGAAGTCCAAGTCTCTTCCAAGACACAAAATGGATAAATTAGGCTTGTCAAGAAAAAAATTAGACTAGGTCAAAATTCAAACCCAGCAGGGAGTACAACAAATTATGTAGCTTACGTTAGTATGTGGGTGTGGGGCTCATGAAAGAATCATCTAAACTTCATAAGGACTTGGGTAGCTCAATACATAAAGTTTTGTTTCTTCAGTGTATATCTCTCATGAACCAACTCATTCCATGCCTGCAATTTGTTTCAGCAAATTGTATCACAGTCCTAGCATCCTCAATTTCCTGTGATCTCCATGCAAGTAGGCTTCATCTTCATAAATTTACACAGTAGCCTTTCAGATCCTGTTTTTCAGGGACTCTGATCATTCCACATATTGTCTGTGCTCAACATCTCTCTGAAACCAGGACTGAGACTCCACCTCCCCTTCTCAGTCCTGCGTCTTTCAGGTCTCAAAAAACAGAACCACATGGGAGATATTGACATGTATCACTTCCATCTGAAGATATGGCCCTCCCTTGTTGGATAATAATAGCTGTAATAGCTTCTGTAGGCTTTGTTGGTGAATCTGCAAAATTATTTTCCCAGGCTATCGTTTGGAGCAAAGAAGTCCTTCTTCAGTGATTTTTTTTCTGGGTATCTCCTAAATTAATTTACATTGTCACAGGATGAAGACCTTGATGATTGTATGTGCTCCTTTAGGGCACAGTTCCTATTTTACTAATGAAGACAAGGGCTCACAGGGAAAGATACTGGGCTGTCTGCACTCTGGTGGCATAGGCTTGAGTTAGCTGGTCACACTACCTCTGTAGTTAGGAAGCAGAAAGTGGTGAGTACTAGTGCTGAAGACAATCTGTCATTTATATTCTGTCCAGGGCCCCAGCCCATGGAATGCTGTTGACCATAGTTCAGGTAGGTGTTTCCCTCGGGTAACCCATTCCAGCCAGTTACTCCAGAACTGAGTTGTGGCTAACCTAGTCACCATGAACACGGAGTAGTCTCATAGATGATTCTAGATCTTATCAAGTTGACAATTAATATTAACTATTAAAATCATCTTTCCTTATGGGCTATGAGGATATTGACGTTGGAAACATCATATGTATACCAAAATCCAAAGAACTCTCACCAAAATTTCAACTGTCCATAAGTGCCCTGGAATACTTTCATATTTTTAAAGGGAAGAATCTCAATTAATAAAAGAAAATAAAGTTTTCATTTGTTTTAAGAAATAGAGAGACTTGATATTAGGTTTGATTTGACTAGATGTTAAGAAAATAGATACTTCCTACATATGAATCTTTAAGAGCTTATTAACATTTAAGAACCATTATTTAAAGCAGAATATTTTCATTATAATGCAAATTAAAAATAAACATGAAAACTGGCAGAGCTTTGTAGGCAAAATTCTACAGAAAAAAGAAGAAGATATAAGGAGTATTTTTGCCTATAAACAACTGTCAAAACAAACAAAAATCTTCAACAAATTTAGTTTGAAAACCTAATTGACATACTAGAGTTTCTAGAATTGGGCAGCCTTTCAGTCTATAAAATAGAACAAGTGTTATGATGAATTGAGCAGAATAGCTGGTCTTCATGGACAGAAAATGGCCTACTTAGGAATACTTAGTCATGTCAATTAGTCATTTCAAAGTTATTTTACTTATAGGGTGAAAGCTGAAGAAAACTTTTTATCATGTTAGCTAAAACTGGCCTACTTGGAGATTTTTCTGTTTCTATATCTCTATGTTTTTGTCTTTCTCTAGCTCTGTCTTTCTCTCCTGAACTCTCAGAACGCCAAATAAATGACAGACCATCTGGTAAACTTAGCATGAGTGACACCATTTTGGTTTGATCTGTTGAGGTAAAATATAAGAGTCAATTCCTCATCAATGACTTCACAACAGTTCCTCTACTTGGACTCTCATATAATGACGTCTACACACACACACACACACACACACACACACACACACACTTTCATACTTATTAGTTTATCACTTTGGCCACAGAGTATTTGGTATTTGGCAAAAGGTTGTATGCAAGCTTTAAAACTTTCAGGAGAGTACAACATGTCAGTCACACATTTATGACTGTAGAGGGAATGAGAAGCAGAATTCAGATGTGCTTCTGAGCCAAAGTCTCCATGGAGCAAAACAATTAAAATCACATAAATTAAAGAGTAAGCCAGATGAAAAAAAATCAAACTATTTAAACAAGTGGTATGTCCTTTAGAATTGTTTAGAGGCAACAACTGCAAACCGATGGATCTATTCACAGGCATTATAACTGTATATGAAAATGAGAAAAAGTGAAGTCAGGATGTTGCTACACATATAATCATAGACAAAGGAGCCTATTGATATATCTAAGGGTGGGAAGTAAGGTCAAAACTTGTAAGCATGAGCCATGTTCACTGTTTATATGTAGCTGTGTGTGGGCTTTCCTGGTGGCATTGGACTTTCAAGATTCTATTTGCATCAGGCTTCAAGGACTTTCTTGTGTGCACTGACTCCTAAGGAAGAGGCTTTACAGTTTCACAAGGTCCCATTTATTAATTGTAGATCTGAGAGCCTGAGCTGTTGGTGTTCTGTTCAGGAAGTTGTCTCCTATGCCAATGAGTTTGAGGCTCTTCTCCATTTTTCCTTCCAACAGAGTTAGTGTGTCTGGTTTTATGTTGAGATCTTTGATCCACTTGGACTTTAATTTTGTGCTAGGTCATGAATATGGGATTATTTGCATTTTTTTCTACATGTGAACTTCCAGTTAGTGGAGAACTCCCCCTTTCAGTGGACTAGGGGAAGGGTCTAAGGGGAAGAGGGCATAAGGATGGGACTGGGGCAGTTGAGGGAGAGTCTTCAATCAGGATATTTAATGAATAAATTGTGAAGAAAAAAATATGCACAAAGGAAAAAAAAAAGGAAGAACCAGGCAGAATGCTTGGAAATTCTTAAGTCCTTAAGGTTAGCTGAAGAAACTCAGTCTGAGTATAACTTGAAAAAATGCAACTAGAAAGTACCTTTCAACTAAATCTCAACCAGCTCATATGCTATCTTAAGGATTAGAGAGACGAAACTGATAGTTCGTGTTGGTTTTTGGCCTCATTGCTCTTCCCTTTCCTTCCATCTTCCACTTCTGCTGCTTTCTTCTTTATTTTCTTCTTGTTTTCAGCTGTCCAGTTGCTTCATCCTCAACTGTCAGGCAGCCAGCAGTTTGGCCATTTTTGCAGCTCAACATGTGATCTGTTCATCTGTTGTAGTCGCCGCCACTCTCATGCCTCCATCACTTCCTATGTAGCTTCTTTCCCAGCTCAGCTCCCAATACTGAGAAAACAAAAAATAACACCTCAAATGGAACAAAAACATTATTATTATTATTATTCATTACAATTTATTCAGTTTGTATCCCTGCTGTATCCCCCTCCTTCATCATCTCATTCCGGTCCCTCCCTCCCTCCTTCTTCTTCCCTATCACCTACTCTTAGTCCACTGAAATGGGGAGTCTTTCTCCCTTGCCACCTGACCCTAGCTTATCAAGTCTCATAAGGACTGCCTGGATTCTATTCCTCTTTGGCCTCTCAAGGCCACATTGGTAGGGGCAAATGATCAAAGTGCAGGTAATAAGGTTCATGACAGTGGCAGCTCCTGCTCCCCTCACTCATGAACCCAGTGAGACTGGGTTCTGGAATCTGTAGGAGAGTGAGCTGCCTATGGGTTACATCTGAGCAGGAGGCCTATGTCCTCTCTCCATGCATGGACCTTGGTTGGTGCATCAGTCTCTGCAGCCCCTCCCCCCCGAGGGGCCCCCAGAATTTTTGGCTTTGTTGGTCTCCTTGTGGAGCTCCTGTCCCCTCCGGTTCCTTTTACCCCCACCCCCCTTTTCCATAAGATTCCCAATATTAGCCATATATTATAGGAAAACCACACTACAATCTACAGACCTACACAAGCTCAACAACAAGGAGGACCTTAGGGAGGCTGCTTAAATCTCATTCAGACTGTTTTCAGAAGTGGTAGAAGAGAGGGAACAGCATGGGAGTCCACCATAGATGTCCTGTGAAAGGCTCCACCCAACAGGGGATTAAAGCAGATGCTGAGACTCACAGCCAAACTTTGGGCAGAGCGCTAAGCATAATCATTAAAACAAGCCTTAGAAACTGGGTGCATGCACTCTGCCCAACAGTTGGCGATAAGTCTCAGCATCTGCTTTGATAGTCTGCAGGGCAGAGCCTTTCAGAGGCTCTCTGTGGCAGGTACCCAACTTGTTTCTTGTTTTCTTCTTCTTCTGATGTCCATCCTCTGCCTTTTGGGATGGGGATTGAGCATTTTAGTCAGCATCCTCCCTCTTGATTAGTTTCTTTAGATGTACAGATTTTAGTAGGTTTATCATCTATTATATGTCTATATGAGTGAGTATATACCGTGTGTGTCTTCCTGCTTCTGGGACGGCACACTCAGGATGATCCTTTCCAGGTCCCACCATTTACCTGCAAATTTCATGATTTCCTTATTTTTCATTGCTGTGTAGACGTACCACAATTTCTGCATCCATTCTTCTTTTGAGGGGCATCTGGGCTGTTTCCAGCTTCTGGCTATTACAACTAAAGCTACTACAAACATGGTTGAGCAAATGTCCTTATTGTGTACTTGAGCCTCTTTTGGATATATGCTTAGAAGTGGTATGGCTGGATCTTGAGGAAGCACTATTCCTAGTTGTCTGAGAAAACGCCAAATTGATTTCCAGAGTGGTTGTACAAGTGCATGGAATCTTATGAAAAAAGTGGGAAATAGTAAGATCTGGAGAGGACAGGAACCCCACAAGGAGAGCAACAGAACCAGATTTGAACACAGGGGTCTTTCCAGAGACTCATAATCCAACCAAGTATCGTGCACAGAGATAACCTAGAACTCCTGCACAGAAGTAGCCCATGGCAGTTCAGTGTCCAAGTGGGTTCCATAGTAATGGGAAGAGGGACTGCCTTTGACATAATCTGATTGGCCTGCTCTTTTATTACCTCCCCCTGAGGGGGGAGCAGGCTTACCAGGCCACAGAAGATGATAATGCAGCCACTCCTGATGAGATCTGATAGACTAAGATCAGAAGGAAAGAGAGGGGAACCTCCCCTATCAGTGGACTTGGGGAGGGGCATGCGTGAAGAAGGGAGAGGGAAGGTGGGATTACGAGGGGAGGAGGGAGGGGTTTATGGGGGGATACAAAGTGAATAAAGTATAATTAATAAAAGTTAAAAAAAAGAAAGAAACTGGGTGCAGTGGCACACACCTACAATCCCAGGGAAGGCATAGGTAGGTAGATCTCTGTGAGTTTAAGGCCCGCCTGGTCTACAGGGTCCAGGACAGCTAAGGCTACACAGAGAAACCCTGTCTTGAAAACAAATAAACAAACAAGAACAAGAAAGAAAGCCTTAGAAATGTCAAGATATTCTGCATGCCATTTTTTACTGTATTTGTACATTCCTTCAAACAAAATAAATCCTCAGACTCAACAACTTATTCACTTTGATTAATATATCCCTGTTCTTTCAAATTACCCATATTTCTGTAATTTGATCCTCTTAGTTCAATTGTTTTAGATTTCACATATAATGAAAACATGTGGTTTTTAATCTTTCTTCATCTGGACTACTGTAGTTAACTTAATGTTTTTCAATTCTATTTTTGTTGTTGCAAATTACAGAAGGCTTAGTCTTTTGTAAGGCTGAAGAGTCCTTAGTTTGTGTGCACGTGTGTGTGTGTATCACATTTCTTGATTTAGTCATCTAATGATGGACAATTTGGTCAGCCCTTTATTTGTAATGCACTAGTGAATATTAGAATGTAGCAATTTCTTTCACATACCAAGTTCACAATTTTTCTGCAAATGCCTGTGATTAATATGAGTCAGTGATATGATTATGCTGTTAGCTTTTTAAGAATTTCCCTAGAGTTTTCGTGAAGATTTCCATAATTTACATTGCCAGTGATAAAAGGGTTATTTTTTATTCCATTTTCCTCCAAATCTTCAGTAACACTTCTTATTATTTATTTTTATATTATTAATATAGCATAATATATTAATAATATTATATTTTCTTCATTTATTATATTAATAAATGAGAGTTATTATTTTATTTATTCTTCTTTTTATATAGCAATTATATAATAAATCTGAGTAATATGAAGTAATCTCACCGTGGCTGTGATTTGCACTTTTCTAGTGATGACTGATGTTGAACTATCTTTTTTCTGTTTTGATTTTACAAAGATCTTATTCCCTTATATAGTTCTGACAGTAAAACCTAACCAAAAGTATGACTTACATACATTTTCTCATGGTCCCTATGTTCTTTCTTCACTTTATTATGTAATGTGTTGCAAACCTCCTTGGTCCATCAGTCGTGTTCATTTTACCTTTCGATGGAACATTGGAAGCAAATTTAAAACAAACACAAACAAACATTGACCAGACCAATGTCATGAGGCTCTCACTGTTTTCTTCTACATGTGTCGGTTCATTTGAAGGCTCTTATTATAGTTTCAATGGTAAGTGTGTCTGTTGGCATGCCAGTGTCATACTATTTTGATCATTATTGCTTTATAATGTCATCTGAATACTCAATAAATCTGAATAATTGAAATGATGTGGATATTCTGTAATAACTGTAGAGTTACATTAAAAATCATTAGCAAACCCTCATCAGTATATAACCAAATTAAAATTTAAGAAATGCATTTTAAAGAGTTATGAAGAATTTTGAAAACACTGGAAAATGTAGAGAAAATAAAAATTAATGAGAAGCATAACACACATGATTTATGAGATATGGCTAAAGCGATGCTTAGAGGGAGAGCTATAACTTCAAACCCAGGAAAGGATAATGAAAATGCAAACTGAGGGATGGACTGTTATTCCTTCTCCAGGTCCGGACTTGGATTTCTATCAACTTTTCAACAACTCCAGATGCTTTCTAGTTTCACTTATTTTTCAAGGCATCTAGAATCCCCCAATGCTCAGAGAAGGCAGCGATTCCGCAAGTGGAGCTGCTGGATTATTTTGTATTAAAGGAATGGTGGAGAAAGGCTGCTACAGCTTCACAAGCAACAGGGGCCTCAGCAGCAGATTGCTCAACAGAAGGACGGTGGACAGGAAAAAAAAAAAAAAAAAAAAAAAAAAGCTCCAGTAAACTTGTAGTTGACAGGATTTATTTATAAGTAAATAGGAGAGGAAATACAACCAGGACTTTTCTGCCAGAAATGATGGAGGTGGGGTGGAGTAAAGATATAGAGAAAAACTTCCAGGAAATTAAAGGCCAGCGAAACAAATTTATTGGCACATGAACAGGTTAGAGTCATGTGTACAAAAAGAGTACCAATTGTGCAGTGAAATCTACTGGAAGAGGTTATATAATTTATTTTTAAAGTGAAAAAACCAAAAACATGCATTAGCAAATGTACTAGTTACCAACAAGCTTAGCAGCTTGAGATATTTAGTGTCTCATGGCATCCATAGGCTAGGAAATGATATGAGCTGGACTCCTTTTCTTTAGAGCTTCTCATAGAATGTACCCAAGCTGCCAGCTGGGTCTCTAATACCTGCATATTAACTGAGGGTAGATATCCATGCCATGATTCTTCTCAATATTATATTAATGCCACCAACAGCATGTGGAAGTGTCAGATGTGTGAGAGAGTACAAGGTGAAAGGTACAGTCTCATTTATCGTTGAGTAACTACAAAAGTGCCATCCTATCAAGTTAGCCTGATTCTAGCCATTGGAAACAAGACAGACTTACTCTAGGTTGTGCAGATCGTGTGGGTATCATCATTGAGAATTCTGTCTGCTACAGGCAGGAAAAGGAGTAAAGTGGGCAAAATGTCAGTGCACACTGAGAAAGCAGTGAGGTAGAAAGCAGTGACCTACATATAATTAAACCCTGGGATGTCTTAAGAACCTTTGGCTCAGACAATAGTTACTCCCTGATGCCTGGAGTCATCAGTGAGTTGGGGGACTAAACAAGTGCTGGATGCAGCATCTTCTTTTTCCAGATGAAGGAAATGACACAAAACTGGAGCAGAGAAATCTTTCCAACCAAGTGTAATCTTGAGCTGGGGAGAAAAAGAGAAGTTGCCAGTTGTGGGAAGAATGGTGAGACCAAAGCAGAGAGGAAGCCGCAGTGGATTTTGACACAATTCTTTATCTTAGCAATGTAGTGGACAACATTATGCAGAGTAGTTTAACATATGTGGATGGATTTCTTGTCTCAACGTCATTGCTGAGACTGAACAGAAAGACTTGAGCAGTCCAATCAAAGTCAGACATGGCATTGTTTCCTAACTTCAGTTATTTGAATCTGTGTGTGTGTGTTTGTGTGTGTGTGTGTGTGTGTGTGTGTGTGTGACTTTCTGCAAAGCTGTATCATTATTGGTTCATCATTTGAAACAATTAATGTAAAATTTACTATGGTAAGCATACAAACACACATATAGGTAATATATGTATCTCGACAGACCTATGAATCGACTACATCATTTAGGACAGCTTCAAACTTCTACTTCTCCTGTCTCAGGCTTCTGGGTGCTCAAATTATAAATATACATTACCATATCAGCTTTTATGCTGGTACACTGCCAGTATAAAATTAATATAAGTGTACTAAAGCTCGTTAATGTTCTTCTGTTTATACCCATAATTGCATGATAGCTGGTGATCAGCAGACAGAATTTACAAAAACATATCAGTGAAGGAACCTATACTAGTGACTGTGGTTTATTATTTATTAAAATATAAGTAATCATGAAATCCTTTGTGCCTTTGAACCTTGGACTTTCTTTGCAAGTAAGATTAGAGTGGTCATCTTGTTAGTGCCTCTGTTGCTTTTAATGAGTTGATAGACACAAAATGAATCACATGCCTATGTAGCAGTGACTTATTGCCAGAAATAAAACAACGTTGACAACTAATGTTTGCTGCATAATTGCTGCTTGCCAGGCATCTTGCCACTGTTTTCAGTAAACATGGAAGCTAAATAATCCAAAAGTTTCGTGATCATACTCATTATTGATGATCATCTTAGGCAAATCTCAAATTTCCAAGGGACTGAGAAAGACCTGAAAGAGCTGCAGGATCAGAATGCTCACTGCTGTCACTCCAGTGTCAAGCCTGGAGAAACATTATGGCTAAATTTGGAGAAACCTACATTGTAGATAGAAAATGTAAAAGCTGGCGGCTGCTTCATAATGTGTTATCGATTACGTCTAGTTATCCTCATAGTTCTCCTGTTGGTGGGTGGAGGAGCCCTGGAAGTTGATAGGCTACAATAAAAGGTCATATCAATTGATTTTTATTATATTGAACACTTTGTAGCCCAGCAAGATTTTAAACATATTTTCTTCCTTCCTCTGACTCCCTAGGAACTAGCATTATAAGATGGTTGCATAGGTCTGCCTCAACCAAACTTTATAAAAGTTTTCAAGAAGACTTTCCTGACAACTGGATATGTCAGGTTTTGCATCAGTATGTTGTTAGGCTTTGGTCTAGTTTAAGATCAGGAAGTCCCTTTCTCTTTGGCTCTCTCTAGTGAAGGCTATCCATCCTGCATGGAACACGTAGAACCAATCTCTTGTATCTAAGAGACGCAGAGAAAGATGTGGAAATTGGAGTGCCGCATTCTTCTTCAAGAGCATGATTTGCAAACCTAAAGATCTTGACTAGGTTTCACCTTTCATAGTCTGTAGCACCTCCCAGCCATACCACTTGTGGGACCAGGCCCTCAACACATGATCTTTTGCAGGACTCTAGCCACCTATTCGAACCTTAGCTCTCCCTTTTATTATACAGTAATTGGCCCCAATAACAACAGCTCTGCCCAGAAAAATGCTCTTGAACATTCTAAGGTACAGGAGGGGACTGTATCACCTGACATCCTGTTAGGTTCTGCAAAAGCACTCAAATGATTTGCACAGGCTTCCATCTTAATTCCCTTAATATTGCCTCAACCAGTCTCCATGGGAAGAAAAGAAGAGTGCATCTAGATTATATTGTCCAATTTCCTCTAAAGCGCAGTAGCACTTATACACATTTTGAGTGTTAAGTAGTAATTTTCATCTCTTTATTATAATTCAATAATTGTTGACAGGAACAGGAAGTACATAGTTCTCCTTTTAGCCATATTTTATCAGTTTGTTCTGCCAAGGAAGGAGTTAACCTACCTATGAACACATTTTGTGATGGTCAGGCACACATAGAAATAGAATTAGCCAGACTTTGAGATAATCAAATCTCATCTCTTGTTTTACACTCGAACTAATGGCCAGAACAGCACTGACATTGTAAGAGCTACTGAAGGAGAAGACAGACAAGTGTTTTCTGAATATCACAGTCCTCCACATTTTCAGTGTGTCATTTCAGTATCTGGAGTGAAAAGTATAGAAGTGACGACCTGAATACGCTTTGGCAAAAAAAGATACGTGTATTCTGCGCTCAACAATTGTGCCCTGGAATTGTTGTTGATTAGCAAGTTGATCAGCACCCTGAGGTCCCTTCCTTTCTACTACATTGTCTTCTCTTAGCCATACTCATCACTAATTCGCACTGCTTGCCATTTCAACATGCAAGAGGTAATAGGAATTCAGAAATTTCCAGAACCCTGAGCCATGTATTCTCATCTTTGTAGTGCTGCAATCCTCTTCTCAATCTCAGCAGCAACCTGTCACTAGAAAGCCAAACTTACTGTTGAAAAGCCAGGAATATCAGACTGAACGCTTGTAGCAAAATCCTCCTCTAAAAATATAGGAGGATTGAAGGGTGACCCCATCTGTGCTTGGGTGGGTGTGATAAAATGCAAATTTGCAGCTTCCAGTGGGAGACAGAATGATACAGTACTAGGTCAGAAGTGTGGACCGAATGAGGATTTTAAAATATTAATGTAACCGGGGGAGGATTGCTTCCAGATGGGAGGGGCAGCCTGTGGAGAGAAGTTTGTGGGTGAATACTGACAGCTTATGAAGCTGTTGGTTGGGGAGGCAGGAGACAAGATTGTAGATCTAGGACCCCCAGGGCAGAGAATCTGCTAATTATGAGCCAAGTGCTCTGGACCTGAAAAGATCCAAAGGGGAAGTTTGGGAAATAACCTGGGATAGTATGGGTGTATGAGGATCAGGAAGCAAAGCTTCCTTTAAGATGAGAAGAGAGAAGTGTCAGGCTTCCCTGGAGTTCAAGTGAGAAAGCAAAGACTAGAAAGCGCAACATCGCCTTTCTGCAACATTGCAGACAATTTAGATTCTTCTGGAAACGTGAGCAACTCAAAATAGCTTGTGGGGATGACTCAGTGTTAAAGCCCCTACTGAATAAGCCTGAGGACTAGAATTTGGGTCTCAAAAGCCCATGTGAATATTGGGGTGCAGGAGCAGGACAACCTGTCTGTAACCTAAGGAGCAAGCTGGCTAGGAATGCTAGCCATACCCAGGAACTGAGTTTGACTAAGAGACAATGCCTCAGAGAAAATGGTAAAAGAGAAATCAAGAAGGGTTCCTGACATCAACTGGGGACCTCAGCATGCGTGCACACTCGTGTACTCACAGACACACATGGGACAGACACAAAGACACACAGACACACTCGAAATAAAAGAAATATATTAAAATAAAGAAAGCATCAATGACACTCATAAGTGAACCTACAAAAGTGATGTAGTATGGCTTCACCGAGGTGTCTTTGGCTACTTTCCTGGTGGAAGACACAAGGGTGGAAAACACTGTTACTCTGCAGTTATCTTCTGCTCTGCTACCTCTGTGCTGCATACGTTTGGACTCTTCCTGTGGAATCTCATTTCAAACAGCAAGCAAAGAGTGTTGGATCAAGGGAGTTTTTCATTCAAGAAAGCTGCTCTGGTGGGCACTGCCTGTTCACTACTTTCCCTCATTCTACATAATTGATATAATATTCTTAACTGCCCCTTCCTTTCAAGATTTCCACAACCCCCAAAGCTTAGCTTAGGTAGATAGTTTGTTGCACAATAAACTCGAACTACAGTGCCAAGGGCATGGATTACAAATGATAATTTAACACAGCCCAGTCAGCTTAGAAGCGGTAAATCATCACACTTATCAACTACAGGCCACCTCACTTAAATACCGCTTCATTTCCCTGGATCCTGAACTTATGCTGATCTTCAGCAATTCTCCAAATAAGCTATGTGAAGCCTTCAGCCAGTGACTGTATTAGCTCCAATTCTTCTTTATTAAGCCCTCTTCCATCCTTACATCAGCTCCTGCTGTATTAAACCCATTGCCTCCTTCATTTTGAGGGGGTCAGCATCTTACCGCACAGCACCAAATGTTGAATTCTGTCCATTCCTTCAAAAAAACTACATTTTCTTACCACATGGCCTTCTCTCAGATGACCAGTGTGGGTGTTATACTAAAAAACATTATTGGTGACAGATAGCTGGATGGATTGATAGACAGATGATAGAAAGATAGATAGATGATAGTGATAGATGAATGATAGATTAGGTAAATATATATAGATGATGGTAGATATGTAGATAGATAGATGGATAGATAGAGAGAGATAAGAGAGAGAGCGAGAGAGAGAGAGAGCAAGAGAGAGATGGGAGGTTGAACTATCTATGATAATTTGGCAGTCTATATACCTTTAACCACATGATCACAAGAATAGTTTAGACTCAGGCTTCCTAACAGTGTTGCAAAGCAACCTGCAGTCACGCTTACAGCTTGCCAGCATGCAGCGCAATGGGCAGGAACAACAGAAGTAGCAGGAAAGGCCACGGGGTTATCATACTGTCTTTATAATAGGAACTCCAGATCCTTTTGGACTTGTTCTTCTTTGGCAAAACACAACTGGAAGCCTTCTGCTGGGGACTTCCGAGAGATTTCCATTTCAATAAGCAAGCCTGCGTATGGCCTCTGAATCAGCGCTGAGCAACGCAACACAGGCACTGCCACACACTCTCAGCCACATCAGACTCTAACGTCTCTTTGATTGCAAACTTCCAGGTGACCAGAAGTCTCCAACAAAGCACAACTTCCACCTCAGAACCAATAGGTGTCATTACACGGCAGGGTGAGCAAGCCCTTTCAGCCATCTCCTTGTTGTTTGCCTTAGATTTTAACCTTCTTTTCAATCTTCTGTGTTTCTCCCGTTCTAAAGTAGAAGAGAGTAGATGGAGAATACGTTAGGGCATTTCAAAGAGGTTCTGCAGAGGGACCCTGGGGTGTCAGCCATTGACAGCTTTATTTCAGAGAATTGGATCATTGGAGAGGCAAAAGCAGGAAAGGGTGCTATTGTTGCCATTTCAAAACAACATCCAGCATCACCTTCTGCTTCGACCTCTTCACCCTCCCCTTTCAAGAAATTATCCTTTGATTTTTCAAGCTCCTTTTTCCTAGTTAGAGAACAAAGATTCTCCCCCTCGCAGATTTAGCATACAAATCGCTTTAGTCGTTTTCTAGTTATGAATTATGGGGGAATTTTCATAAAGAGAAAATACTCAGGACTTTTATGGATAATTCAAATGTAGTTGAACCTTAGAACTCTAAGATGAAGAATGGAATTTTTATGTATTCTGAAAAAAAAATCATAACCTGAGCAATAAAACACCAGTCTTCATATATGCACAATAAAGTCAGATTTTAAGGTGTGTAATCATACCTCCACATAACATGACAGGATATTGTTGGTTGTGTCTTTATTGTGTTCTATTTTAGTACACACATAGCTATGCAAATGACATTAAGTAACTCAGTCAAGACATAACTTTGCTTTTCAAAGAAAAATGTTACCTTCTTAAATCTAAAAACAAGGAAATCCAATGAAAAGGCATAAGGGACAATTAAAATGTTGATTCAACTTCCCTTAAAAATAAAATATTTAAGGTTTTCACTAAGAAATGGCTAATTACTATTGCAAAGTGGTTGTAATGGTGGTAAAGACAGAAAGGGTGTCATCTGTACAAAACAAAACAATAACAAAAATTTCCAAAAACTATGTTTCTATTGAATTCTCCATCATCTGGGTGATGGCTAATCTCAATTGTCAACTCGACCTACATCTGAAATCAATCAATACCGAAGCATCTGGGTATTACCTGTGAAGGGTTTTCTTGAGTGGATCATGTGTTGTAGGAAGAGTCACCCTAACTTTTACTGCACATGGAGGAGAGAAGGTTTAGCTTTCTGTTTGTTTGTTCTTCCTCTTGCTGGAAAATTCATCTATCCTGTTGCTGAGGCACCCCTTTAGTGACATTAGAACCTACTACATTGGGATTTCAATGTACACAGAGACTGACAACCAGCAGCTCTCTAGGTAAACTCCAGGACTCCATCACCAAGCTGGGTCTGCTGGGACACCCAGTTGCAAGGACTAAACAACTAACAGATTCTTGACTTTTCCACCAGGAGATAGATGCTGTTGAACCAACATGGCCACAGTGTGTAAGCAACACTAATAAATCCCCCTTTTATTATATACATACATATATATGTATATACATACATATGCATATATACATGTATGTAATGTGTGTATGCAGGTGTGTATACATGGGGAGAGAGAAGGAGAGCAAGAAGGAGAGAGAGAGCTACTACAATGAATATACCTGTGTATATCGGCTCTGATCCTCTTAGGGAATGAAAATGGTCTCTCTACATTTCTCTCACACCATCCGTTAGCTTTTATACAATTATCTACCCTGTTACTGTGAAATGCCTTATTTTACTTTATTTTGTTTATTTATATTAATTCCATTTGATTCACATTGTATCCTGCTGTAGCCTCCTCCCTCATCCCCTCCCAACCCCACCCCTTCAGTCATCCCCTCCTATGTATGCCTCTCCCCAAGTCCATTGATAGGGGAGGTCCTCCTCCCTTCCCTCTGACCATAGCCTATCAGGTCTCATCAGGACTGGCTTCAATGTCTTCCTCTGTGGCCTGGTAAGGTTGCTCCCCCGGCCCTGCCCTCTTAGAGGGAGGTGATCAAAGAGCCAGCCACTGAGTTTATGTCAGAGACAGTTCCTGTTCCCATTAGAGACAGTTCCTGTTCCCATTACTATGGAACCCACTTGGAGACTGAGCTGCCATGGGCTACATCTATGCAGGGGTTCTAGGTTACCTCCATGCTTGGTCCTTGGTTGGAGTATCAGTCTCAAAAAAAAAAAAAAAAAAAAAAAAAAAAAAACACCCATTTGCCCAGAGTTTTTGGTTTTGTTGCTCTCCTTGTAGAGCTCCTGTACCCTCCATGTCTTTTTATCTCCCCTACTGTCATAAGATTCCCTGCACTCTACTGAAAGTTTGGTTTTGAGTCTCAGTATCTGCTTTGGTACCCTGCTGGGTAGAGTCTTTAAGAGGCCCTAAGTGGCAGGCTCTTGTCCTGTTCCCTGTTTTCTCCTTCTTCCATATCTGTCCCATTTGCCTTTCTGAGTGAAGACTGATCATCTTACCCAGGATCTTCCTTCTTGCTTACCTTCCTTAAGGTGAACAGATTTTAGTATGTTTATCCTATAGTGTATGTCTGATATCTGCTTATAAGTTAGTAGTATATAGCATGTTTGTCTTTCTGCTTCTGAGATTCTTCAATCGAGATGATCTTTTCTGATTCCCACCATTTGCCTGCAAATTCCATGATTTCCTTGTTTTTAATTGCTGAGTAGTATTCCATTGTGTAGATGTACCACAATTTCTGCATCTATTCCTCCACTGAGGGGTATCTGGGTTGTTTCCAGATTCTGGCTATTACAAATAAAGCTGCTACAAACATGGTTGAGCAAATGTCCTTGTTGTATACTTGAGCATCTTTTGGATATATTCCTAGGAGTGGTATAGTTGGATCTTGAGGTAGCGGTCTTCCTAATTGTCTGAGAAAGTACCAGATTAATTTTCAAAGTGGTTGTACAAGTTTACATTCCCACCAGCAATGGAGGAGGGTTCCCCTTTCTCCACAACCTCTCCAGCATGTGTTGTCACGTGAGTTTTTGATGTTAGCCATTCAGATCTGTGCAAGGTGAAACCTCAGGATTGTTTTGATTTGCATTTCCCTGATGACTAAGGACAATGATCATTTCTTAAAGTGTTTCTCTGCCATTCTATTTTCCTCTATAGAGAATTCTCTGTTTAGCTCTGTACCCCATTTTTAATTGGATTACTTGGTTTGATGGTGTTTAACTTCTTGAAATTTTTATATATTCTGGATATTAGCCCTCTGTCTGATATAGGGTTGGTGAAAAGCCTTTCGCAGTCTGTAGGCTGTCATTTTCTTTTGATGATAGTGTTCTTTGCTTTACAGAATCTTCTCAGTTTCATGAGGTCCCATTTATTGATTGTTGCTCTTAGAGCCTGTGCTGTTGGTGTTCTGTTCAAGAAGTTGTCTCTTGTGCCAATAATGAATTCCAGGCTCTTCCCCACTTTTTCTTCTAACAGATTTAGTTTTATGTTGAGGTCTTTGATCCACTTGGACTTTAGTTTTAGGCAGGGTGATAATTATGAATCTATTTGCATTTTCTACATGTGGACACCCAGTTAGACCATCACCATTTGTTGAAGATGCTGTCTTTTTTCCATTGTATGGTTTTTGCTTCTTTGTCAAAAATCAAGTATCCATAGGTGTGTGGGTTTATTTCTGGGTCTTCTATTTGATTCCATTGATCCATCTTTCTGTTTCTACACCAGTACTATGTAGTTTTATTATAATTGCTCTGTAGTACAGCTTGATATCAGGGTTCGTGATACCTCCAGACAATCTGTTGTTGTACAGGATTGTTTTAGCAATTCTGGGTTTTGTGTTTTTCTATAAGAAATTGAGAATTGTTCTTTGAAGGTCTGCAAAGAATTGTGTTGGTATTTTGATGGGAATTCATTCAATCTGTAGAAAGCTTTTGGCAGGATGGCCATTTTCACCATATTAATCCTACTGGTCCATGAGCATGGAAAATCTTTTCATCTTCTGATATCTTCTTCAATTTCTTTCTTCAGAGACTAGAAGTTTTTGTCAAGCAGGTCTTTCACTTGCTTGGTCTTTCACACCAAGGTACTTTATGTTATGGAGTAAAACTGCATGATCATCTCCTTACATGCCAAGAAAGCATTTGACAAAAATCAACACCCATTCATGTTTAATATCTTGGAGAGATCAGGGATACAGGGCACATACCTAAGCTTAGTAAAGACAATATACAACAAGCCTATAGCCAACATCAAATTTTAAATGGAGAGAAACTTAAATCAATCCCACTGAAATCAGGGAGAAGGCAAGGCTTCCCACTCTCTCCATACCTCTTCTACATAGTACATGAAGTCCTAGCTAGAGCAATAAGACAACTAAAGGAGGTCAAGGGGATACATATCAGAAAGGAAAAATTCAAAATATTACTATTTGCAGATGATATGATAGTATGCATAAGTGACCCCAAAAATTCAACCAGAGAATTCCTTCAGGGATAAATACCTTCAGAAAAGTGGCTGGATACAAAATTAACTAAAAAAAAAAAAAAGAAGAAAGAAAAAAAAAAGAAAAAATCAGTAAAATTAGTAGCCTTCCTTTATATGAAAGACAAAATAGCCAAGAAAGAAATTACGGAAACTGCACTGTTCACAATAGCCACTAATAATATAAAGTACCTTGGTGTGAATGCCCTTTATCTCTTATGTTTACATGGCTAGCATCTATTTATTATTCAAAATCCTGAACTATTTTTACTTCTCTGAAAAATTTCCCTTATGTTAATCTTTTATAAATGCTTTTTGTCTTTAAATATTTTCATCTGTAATTACTTTTTTATATTATGAATATTTAATTGGATTAGAATCTCTAAAATTAGAAAAATTAACTTACTCATTTCCGATATCACCTCATATAGTGCTTGATGTATAGAAACTCTTTGACTTGTTTGTTGGATTGGATTAATTCAGTGTTTTTCTCTTAATTGTATAAAATTATAGAATGTGTAGCTGTTTGTTGACTAGTAGGATATTTATATATGATAATAAAATTAAGAGTTTAAAATTAAGAGCTAGGAAAAACACTTTAAAAATATTATAGATGATTTTTGGACTTTTTTTTCTTGCACAGATCCTTCTAGAATTTTTCAGAATACAGCTGCAATGTCTTAGTTTGGCCACATGAAATTCTTGTTATTTAAGAGTAATATGAATGTGCTTTGTAAATGCTTAAGTATCATGCAAATATAAAATACTGGTATTATTTGCTTTATTATGGATATCTGTTCTATCCAGCATGTATCAACTTAAAGAAAGACACAAAAGCAAAATTATAAGCTGTGCAGATGACAGACATATGGGAGGAATAGCTAGTAAGAAGAAAGATAGAATAATGTTCACAGGAATTCTGACAGGTTGCAATAATGGGTAGACTCCTAAAATGATGTGTAATATGCACAGATGTAAAATAGCACACTCCTGTAAAGAAATCATCTCAGGACAGACCTGTGACATAACTTCATATAAACCACAGTCAGGTCCAGGAATCAAGAGTAATTCCAACTTTCTTTAGTAGGGGTAATGAGCTCAGAACAAAAGCAGTAATATTCTACATCTGTCAGATCATTACTGACATATGTAATATTTAGACATTGAAATATAAGGAATTGAAATCTAAGTGAGAAATCTGAAATTTGATCTGAAACATCATCCAGAGTTTGGAAAGGTCTTAAAATAGTATCAAGCAGTTGATAGATATAGGAATGTTATGTTGAAAAAGAATATTTAAGAAATGTATTTAGGTGTCTAAAATAGTCCAAGGGCATTCAAAGGTCAAAAACATAAAAATGCTCAATCACAGAATAACCAAGGCTCTAAAAGAGATACTAGGGCAAATATTAGCTTCTTTGTTAAGTAGCAATTGACCTCAGCCACTCATTTTTCCTCTAATGGCAAAAAATATGTACCTTTAAATAATTCACAAAATGAGCTTCCAATGGTTAGAAATACTCAAAAGAAAGTGAAATTTATTGTTCATAGAATGTTTCTGGAATATGCCAGAAATTTTGTGTTTCTTAGTATTCTTTGGTTTGGAAAGTGCATATCCACTGTCCTGATCATACATTTTCCTCCCATCCATGTCTATCACAAGAGCTAGAAATATACAAAAAGTATCACAAGTTAGTAAAGAAATAAAAAGGAATAGTACCATAACTTTTACAGTAGGAAATCATTAACTACAGAGAGATCATGTAAACTGAATATTCAGCAGTCCTGCCATAGCTGTTTCTCAGACAGATGGTTTCAAGCTTCATAGTGCATCAGAATCATTTGGATGGATACTGAAATCTTCCTCACCTCCACTCATCACTGTAGAATGAAACTGCAAATAAGCAAGTATAAAGAAATGAGTGAAAAGTAAGTGGAGAATTGGAAAATAAAATTTAAAAAGAAACAAAAAGGTGTGGTCAGAAAGAACTGAGTATTAGATTAAAAATCTTTCGTATTTTCCTATTGCTAGAATTTGTGGGACTTTCAAGAGCTTGCCCTCCATCTATTATAATGTCCTATTAAACTACTTCATTTATTCCTATTATTTCTTTCTATTTCCTCATCCATTGCTTGTGTTATAAGACTCTTTAATCTATGCCAAACATATCACTTTCCTTCTCATAACTACCAGTTTGCTTGAAGTTACTTTAAGCTTTTGGCCAGTATTGGGATACACAAGACCATAGGGACTCTTCAAGTTAAACTGGATTCCTTTTCTAGTATGAGACAGCCATGAACCTATTGGGTCAGTAGGCACAAGGCTAAGATTGAATTTGAAATGTCTTCCATGGGCTTTTGTATCTCATTGTGGCCCATAGCTACTATCATTCCTCTCTATAATTGTAGAACTTTTTAAACGTAGAGTTTAGCTGAGAGAAGTGGACCAGTGTAAGACAGCTTTTGAGGATTGTTACCTATCCATGGTTTTGCTCCCATTCTTTGCTTGCTTTGTAGTATGAATAAGCCTTTGCCTCATGGGACCACCACTATGAGTAGAGCTGCTTCAGACCTACTGGTCTTCCTAATGCAGGCACTGAAAGCTCTCTGAAACTGTGAGCTTAACCAAACCTTTCTCTCTTGAAATGTTTTGCCTCATATTTTGTCACAATACAGAAAATAATTAAATCAAAGGTCATGGTCAAATGGAGAATCATTTATCTCATTTTGTCTTATCTATATACCTGCCTTCTTGAATATTGTCATTTAGTCTCCAGGCTTTTATCCTTTCTTTCCTTCCTTCCTTCAATCTGTCTGTCCTTCTTTCTTTCATTTCCTACACCCTCTGCTACAAAACCATCAAGATCTCTCAGTAGATAAAATGTACTTGACATCAAGTCAGAGGACCTGAGTTCAATCTCTGGAACCCACATGATAGGAAGAGAGAACTGACTCCCACAAGTTGTTTTTCTGACCTCCACAAGCATGCATGATGCGTATGTGCAAGTACACACACACACACACACACACACACACACACATGCACACACAACATACAGATACCATTTAAAGTAATTAAATAAAACTTCTGTATGACTTCGGTTTATATGTATATGTATATATATATATATATATATATACATATATGTTGATCATATACAATAGGGCTTAATGTTATATAGTAGAATATTTGTTTTTCAGGAAAATCACTTTTAAGGCCTTTGCCTTACCTTCTGTACCACATCCAGGGTCTAGGGGCTTTCATGCCAACAACAAATTCCAGTGTTGGCACTCTTCCATTTCAGAAATTCTGTAAAGTGTAACCAGTCTAATTCACTTCATTAATTATTTTCAGCTTTAAATACCATGTATGTTTTATGGTTTCATGCATTAAGCCCTTATTAATTGATTATATGTAACTTGATTAGATGAAACTTGACAAATAAAATTAAGATAATTAAGACACAATCATATTTAGGGGCAATGAAGACAGTTAGGGAAGATGACCTGAACTACAGACATGGAATAAAGGTTGCATTCTGTTAATTAGCATATAGCTCTAAATTTAAACAACTACCAACCTCAATATTTTAGAATCTTTAATTTATTTGTGGTAGAAACAACCAAGGTGAAAGAATGCAATTGTTATTTAAATATATGCAAAAAATGTTTGCTTAGAGGTGTACCAGCTATGCAGCTAAGAATAGATTTTTAAATAAATATCCCTCCTTTGGTTGTTTTCTAATTACTGCATACTTCAGATACAATATACTGTTTTCCTTGGTTGCATAGTCTCATACTTTGAGAATTTTAGTGTTCTTTTTTTTAATTTTAGTGTTCTTAATCAAATAGGCTGGGAAGCTGTAAACATGAACTAACACAAAGTACATACATGTTTATTAATATTTCCTTTGAGAGAAAAAAATGCTTGAAGAGGCTTGATGAGATTTGCAGTGCTGAATAACCTGGTCATTGAGGCCATCTTGGAAACAGTGGCAATGTAAGCAGGGAACTAATAAGATGTAGGGAAGCCATGGAAGTTTTTGTAGGAAGAGCATTTCAAGGGTAGAAAACCGAGAATCCAAGTGGTCTTCAAGAGATGCATTTAGCAATGTGGAGAAACTCCAAGAAGGACAATATGGATGTTTCCTGATAAAAATCCAGAAAAGAAAAAGACATATGTCTCCTCATCTAGTGAGAAAAGCATGGGATATTTTACTATGTACAGCAAAGATTTCGCTTATTATTTTATTTTTTTATTCTTTATTAATTATACTTTATTCACTTTGTATCCTCCTGTGGTTCCCTCCCTCCTCCCCTCCCAATCCCTCCCTTCTTCCACCCTCTGCCTGCATGACCCTCCCCAAGTCCACTGTAGGGGAGGTCTTCTTTTCTTTTCTTCTGATCCTAGTCAATTAGGTCTCATCAGGAGTGGCTGCATTGTCTTCTTCTGTGGCCTGGTAATGCTGCTTCCCCCTCAAGGGGAGGTAATTAAAGAGCAGGCCAATCAATTCATGTCAGAGGCAGTCCCTGTTCCTATTCCAATGGAACTCACTTGGATACTGAACTGCCATGGGCTATATCTGTGCAGGGGTCTTAGGTTATCTCCATGCATAGGCCTTGGTTGGAATATTATTTTCAAAGAGACAAGACACCACTGAAATGTGTTCTTTGATAATTAACATGACCTGACAGGCATTTTGACTAATATTGGCTACTCTGTAGAAAGATGAGTGTATATAAGCAGATAAATTAAAGGAGACTGTCTTTGAAGAGGTGAGAAATACAGAATTTCATTAAAAATTTTAAGGTAAAACAATAAGGCATTTGCCAATCATCCACAGATCAAGCATGTGTGAGAAAAAAGAGGAAACAAGAGACCTCCAGCTTTTAATTGAATAAGTAAGTGAAAAGAAGTGCCATTTAACTGATTTTTTTAAACCTGTAGATAAGCACTTTTGAAAAAGTGAGAATTTTGACCTTTTTTGCAAGTAAGTTTGAGTTTGATATTTGCCTGCTAAACATTTAACTTTAAACGTTGGAATGACAGAGATATTTATGTCTAGATTCCTTAATGTATTTCAAAATCAGACTTTCTTTGGAAAGTATTTATATTTAACTAAAATAGCACTAATATTATGACTATGATTATTGAACAAATTTATAGCAAAGGGGGTATTGCTAGAAAGGATTTTTCTTCTGACTTGAATGTGTACACATTTTACAATCATGCAATGCATGACCATTATTTTTAAAAAGTGATAAATTAAAATTAAAAAACCCATGGTAATGCTCATATTCCAGGAATATGGCTAATTATCTTTTTGTGGATTTGCTTCCAATGACTTAGTATAACTTGATGAAGCCTTATACAATTGATCAAATATTCACTGAAACTATATTTTATTGTTGTACAAAACTCATTTCTCATGATATTATAGCCATTAGTAACAACTAGTCCAATGAACTGAAAGCAAGCCTCTAAAATGAGTTATACTTCTACTTAGAAATTTGGCATTCCACAAAGGAAGTTGAAGAAAGAAAACTTATTCAACAAATTATGATATCGTCTTACTTCACATCATAACCCAATATTAACAATAAAATTAAGAAAATATGAACACAAAATTATACTGTAGTTTACCAGTGCTGCCTGCTTTCATGACAGCTTGATACAGGATAGAGGCATTTAGGAAGGTGTAAACTCAATTGAAAAAAATACCTCCACTGATTGGCCTGTGAGATATTTTCTTGACTGATGATTAATGTGAAAGGGCACAGTGTATTGGGGGGGCACCACCCCTTGTCAAGTAGACGTGAATGGTATAAGAAAGCAGGACAAATGAGCCATGAGAGGAGCAAACTGGTCACAGCCTCCTTCCATGCAATCTGCATCAGTTACCGCCTTCACATGCCTGCCTTGGTTTCCTGTCCTGATGTCCATGCATGATGTACTACAAACTGTAAGATAAAATAAACTCTTACATTTGACCATGGTTTTAGATCACAGCAATAGAATCTCTAACTATACACTGTTCTTTCCTCCTTAAACTTTTACTCAGCATGACTTCAATGTTATTTTAATCTAAATCTGTTTGCTGGCTTCCTATTTCATTCAGGTTAAGGCCGGAACTTTCAAAGGCTACCTAAAACATTACATAGTCTGAACTCTGAACCCAGCAGTGTCTTCCCAGCTACTTTTCTTTTCCATTCCACTTCAGGTCTGCTCCTCACACCTCCCTGCACATACACAAACACCATTCCTCTAATTCACCATCTTTGTATTTGATGCTTACAATGCAGTGCTCACATAGTGTTCCAATGGACCACTCTATCATCTCTTTTATGTCTCTACTCAAAGGGAAAAGGCCTTTCCTTAAAACTACATTTAAAACAATCACTAGAGGAAGACCTAATACATATACCTTCTTAAACCAACATAATCTCTAACTGCCTTCTAAATTTTTATCTTTATACCCAAAAATAAATGTAAACCTCCCTCCTCATTTAAAAAAAAAATCTTCTTTTTGCAACAGCTGGAGACCTTTATAGGAAGCCACAACTGGTCAAAATGCAGAGAACAACTTACTGTGGTGTTCCCAACCCCAAGAGAAACACTTACACACAGCCTCCTGTACCCAAGGCTCAAAGAAGAGGAGGAAGGAAGACTGTAAGAGATGGAGGGCTGCAATATTGTGCCTTCTAGCTAGGACAAGAAAGCTACACCCATGAAGCCTGCACATGGCTGCTTAAACAAGGTCAGAACAATGCTGACAGCTGATACACTGTTGATGGGCTAAGCTCTCACTCATCCATCACTAATTAAGAAAGTAGATTGGGGGTGGGAGTCCCACTCTAAGGTGAAGAGCTACAGAGAGTTAACAACTTTTTAGAAAGGGGGAATTAGTCTTCCCCTAGGACATGTTCTCTGATTGGCTATCTAACACTGAGTATGGGCAGCCCTAGAAACGTACAAGCCCTCTGGCTGATTATTTAATACCAAGTATGGGCAGCCCTAGAAACATATACAGGCAGGCAACACTGGTAGGACTTGGTCGGTTGTATGTATATATGTTGATTCATTTATGTGTATATGTAACAACAATGGACAAAAAGAAGAGGATGCAAGTTTGGGAGTAGGGGCTTAGAAATGAGAGGAGTGGGAGGAGAGAAGTGATGTCACTGTATTTTAATTAAAAATAAAGTCATTAATATCCCATGCCCTCCCATTCTTTCCTTAACTAGGCATCTCTTTCCTTCTTAACCTCGTTTACTGTACTACATCATTTTTTTATCAGTAGTTTTCTGTTTTTTTTTAATAGATTTTTCTTTCTTTATTAGAATGTTAGCTTATAACAATAAGGATTTGATTGATTGATTAATTGATTTATAACATTGATGTCTTAGCTTGTTTTTATGTCAACTTGACCCAAGCTAGAGTCATCAGAGTGGAGGGAGCCTCAAGAAAATGCCTCCATAAGATTGGAGACTTATGGGCAACCTTTGGGCAAAGTGCAGGGAATCTTAGGAAAGAAGTGGGAAACAGTAAGATCTGGAGGGAACAGGAACTCCACAAGTAGAGCAACAGAACCAAAAAATCTGAGCACAGGGGTCTTTCCTGAGACTGATACTCCAACCAAGGACCATGCATGGAGATAACCCAAGACCCCTGCACAGATATAGCCCATGGTAGTTCAGTATCCAAGTGGGTTCCATTGGAATAGGACCAGGGACTGTCTCTCACATGAGCTGATTGGCCTGCTCTTTAATTACCTCCACCTGAGGGGGAGGCAGCATTACTAGGCCACAGAAGAAGACAATGCAGCCACTCCTGATGAGACCTAATTGACTAGGATCAGAAGGAAGGAAAAGAAGACCTCCCCTATCAGTGGCCTTGGGGAGGGACATGCATGCAGAGGGTGGAGGAAGGGAGAGATTGGGTAGAGAGGAGAGAGGGAACCACAGGGAGGATACAAAGTGAATAAAGTGTAATTAATAAAGAATTAAAAAATAAATTAATTAATTAAAAAAAGATTGTACTCTAGCCAAGCCTATAGGGGACTTTCTTAATTGGTGATAAACAGATGATAGCTTAGCCCATCATGGTACTGGGTTCTATAGGAAATCAGGCCAAGAAAGCCATGGGGAACAAGCCAGTAAGCAGCACCCTCCATGACCTCTGCATCAGGGAGGGACCAGTATCCCTCCCTGCCTGTGTCTGTGCCCTCACTGTTATTGATGATAAACTCTTTTATACAGAACCATGAGTGAAAATCATTCTAACTTGTTTGTAGTCATATTCATTTATCAAGTCAACAGTAACCCTAACTAAGACAACTTATTAACTCATAAGATCCTGGGCAATGGCTGGCACGTACTAAGCACCTAATCGTATTTTGGTGTGTGAATATATTAATGAATGAATGCATTTCAGACAAAATGGAATCTGATCATAGAGGCTATTTTTTCTGATAGGTGCATTATCCTATGCTTGGTAATACCTTTCTAGAAATTTTTAAGCATAAAATAAATAACTTTTTTTAAAAAAAAGTGAAATAAGGTTTTCAAAAATAAAAGTCTTAAGCAGTTTAAACATCAAACAGATAGAGAAAGCAATGAGGAAGAAGTAGGAGGCAGAGGTGGAGAAGAGAAGCAGGAAGAGGAGGAGGGCAGTGATGGGGAAGAAAGGCAAGGAATTACCAGTGAGTACAAATGAGATTTGATTTCTCTGTTGTAATTCGTTCTCAGGCTAGATTCATCTATAAAATTCCCTAGAGAGTAAGTATAGCATCCAGAGCTGCAAACAGCAAGAAAATGAGTACTAAATAGATGAAAGGGTAGTGAGAAGACTTCCAGAACAAAAGAACTCCAAATCTGTGCCACAGCTAACCATACCATTCTCCTGGTGGTACTCTGTAAAATGCTGTTGATGGTGGAGGGAAAGAAATGGCATTTTATTTTTTTTATGTCCTATAACCAGATTGTTTCATTTTAATGTTTATTATAATTTATTCACTTTGTATCCCAGTTGTAGAGCCATCCCTCGCCCTCGTAATCCCACCTTTCAAGCCTCTTCTCTACCCACACCCTTCCCCCAGTCCACTGATAGGGGAGGTCCTCCTCCCCTTCCATCTGACCCTAGCTTATCAGGTCTCATCAGGACTGGCTGCACTGTCTTCCTCTGTGGCCTGGTGAGGCTGCCCGCCCCCCACCCCCCCCTCCAGGGGGAAGTGATCAAAGAGCCAGTCACTGAGTTCAAGTCAGAGACATCCCCAGTTCCCCTTACTAGGGAACCCACTGAGCTGAGACTGAGCTGCCATGGGCTACATCTGTGCAGACATTCTAGGTTATCTGCATGCATGGTCTTTGGTTGGAGTATCAGTCTCAGAAAAGACCAGAGGCCAAGATAAATCCGAGAAAGGATAGCATCTTTAACAAAAAGTTCTGGACAATCTAATTAGCTAATTGTAAAAGAATGAATCTAGATACTTCTCTGTCACCCTATAGAAAACTCAACTCTAAATGGATCAAGCACCTCAACATAAGAATAGTGCTGTACTACTCCTAGGCATATATCCAAAATATGTTCAAGGACATTTGCTCAGTCATGTTTGTTGCAGCTATATTCATAATAGCCAGAATCTGGAAACAACCCAGGTGTTCCTCAATTGAGGAATGGATACAGAAATCGTGGTACATTTACACAATGGAATACTACTCAGCAATTAAAAACATGAAATTTGCAGGCAAATGGTAGGAACAGGAAAAGATCATTCTGAGTGAGGTATCCCAGAAGCAGAAAGACATGCATGGTACATACTCACTCATAAGTGGGGATTAGACATGTAATATAGGATAAACATATTGAAACCTGTACACTTAAAGAAGCTAAGCAAGAAGGAGGACCCTGGGTAAGATGATCAATCCTCACTCAGAAAGGCAAGCAGGATGGACATCAGAAAACAGGGAACAGGACAGGAGATTACCACAGAGGGCCTCTGAAATACTCTACCTAGGAGGATATCGAAGCAGATGCTGAGAGTCAGCCAAATTTTGGGCAGAGTGCAGGGAATCTTATGAAAGAAGGGGGAGATGAAAGACCTGGAGGGGAAAGGAGCTCCACAAAGAAGAGCAACAGAACCAAAAAAATCTGGGCACAAGAAATGGCATTTTAAACCCACTGTAATCCCCCTGTTTTCTGATGCTCTGGAAAAGCAGTATTTACAATGGCTCTCTGTGTGCTGCCCGCATGGGATTTAGCCACTGTTGTAACCTTGTGCTGTTCATTGTGAAGCTAGGAAGTACAACTCCCCGACATTTAAGCTGCTTTGAAAGGGGAAATGCAGCTGTCAGCTCCAGTAGCTTTAATCTGTCAGAGCTGGGTGACTAAACCAACTCATCTGTCCTCCACATCCCCACATGAGGGGAGAAGCTGACAGTTTGATCTTCCTGTAATAAACCCTTCCTGCGCAATGCTGCATTCTTACCAAGGGGCACAGTGGAATCCTCTGTGGGACATTGAGCATGACTGCCCTCTTCTTCCCTTCCGTGGGTTCTGAGTTATTTATGGTAGAACACTGACTGCCCATTCGTATTTGTGAATGCTCCCAAGGTTTTTGTTCTTTGCTTTATTCTCCACTTTTTTATTTTTTATTTCGGTTTGTCTACTAAGGATAATTTCTCTATTTCCTGTGATAACTAAGTTTTTATAGGGGTTATTGCTTCCTTTAATATGATTGTTACTATTCCTCTATCACATTTGAAAATCCAAGGAAGCTCTGTCTTCCAGTTGCAAGGCAAGGCTTTCTTGCTTGGGTTAATCAGACCCTTCTATTCTGCAATCCACAATCGCTGGTCAGGAAGGAGCAAATGACACAAACAACACAGTCATCCAAGGTCTCGAGATACTTGCCTAGAACACTGCTGTGAGAACGTTTTCTTCCCTGCTCAGAACAGTGTGGTATAAAGCTAGAAAGCTGGGACCCACTTGTCTTTTTTTTCTCCATGAGAAAAGCAGGATGATTATATGGCCATCCACTGTGTAGAACAGGGCAAAGCCATAGAAAATGAAGAGTAAAAGATCTGTGAGGCACTTAAGGTTTTACTCACACACATATCTGGGATTCAAAGTAGGTATTTTTGATGAGCTTTTAATTTAAGTAACTTCTGATTGGATGAAGATAAAATATCTTAATTTATTCCCACATGCCATTTACTTCCTGAGTCTTTTAAGCCCAGACCAGTTGTTAGAGGAAGCTATCAGGATCTTTATTAGTATTTACATATGTCTAACTTTTACTAATCATTCTTCATGACCATCTTTTAGAATAAGGAATATCCTGTAGTTAAGAAGATATCCTTCTGAGATCAATAGAAGCCCTGTCTTTTGGGATATGTGTAGGCTTAATTGACATGACAAATGTGAAGAGTTCTTGTTTTCTGGTGAATTGTTTTCTTAGTGGCCCCCCATCAGGCAAGTTGCATGTTTGCCAGTAAGTCAATAGCTGTTGAGAGAACAATGATTCACAGGAAGAGCATATTAGGAATCATGACTTGGTTTGTGGAATACAGAGTAAGGAAAGAAAGACGTGCTTATGATTGCAATACATTTGCTTTCTTATTTGTTCATCCTTAGTGAGCAAATTGTGTGTGTGATGTGTATGTAATGTAGTTTGATATATATATATATATATATATATTTGAAGAAAGAATAAAAAACAAGCTTTATAGAAAAACACTAATAAACTTTCATATTCTCCCAGCAGTGAGTTGTTGGTGAAGTAATGAGCATGTTATTTAACTTGATTTTTGAATCTATCTATAATACATATAAATCAAATTATATTAATCATTTTTCCTTCAAGAAAAATTAAGAGAAGTTCTCAAATCAGTAGCCTAACTTAATATCTATCTATTATGCCTTTCAAATTGTGAATTCCACTTGTCAAATTAGGTACTTAATGGTTCCTCGATCCATGAACAGTTCTAGGTACACTCTTTCTTCTAGAGTCAATGACCCAACATGTCTGCTAGCCTGAAGCAGAACTCAAAGACAGGGTTGGCACTGGACTAGTTCTCCCCCTTTATTATTATTATTATTATATTTTATACCTTTTGCTAACTCCAGAAACCAGCGCTTCCCACTGGCCAGCCATAACTCTAGGACATCAGACACTGGTGAGGACTAAGTATCTAACCCCACTTCAAGTTGACCCAACAGCTAGGACTAGACCACCCTTCATGTAAGAATTTGGAATGTCTGTAATCCACCAAACAGATTTGGCACCGACGATGTAGGCTTGAGTGAATTCTGAAAATTCCAATTAAAAAACACCCTTCCAATGTTTTCCTCGTTCCGTGTGGAATGAAATCATTTGGATTTTATAGGTTGATTTCAGTCAAATTGACAAAGAGGCAAAAGTCTGAGAGACATATTGAGTTTTCTTGTAGGCAGCCACCCATGAAGTCAAAATCCAGGGGAAATCAAATTTCTTTAGTTCAGTCATTTGCCTCCAGTAATGACTTGCTTTCGCACCGGCCATAGCATTTCTCTGCCATTATGAAGATTCAGAACATTTTTGAGTATCAGATTATTTTCACTTCAACACAGTTTTCCCTGCTTCGCTGCCAAACCATCCAGGGCTCTGAAGTGCTGTCAGTTCACATGAAGGGACAATTTGCAGCCTTGACTGAGTAGGTGAAGTGTTCCATCATGACTGGTTACACTCAGCTCATGAGTGTTTACCTTCCGTCCAAAGATGTGCTGCATTTTCTGTTAAAGCAGCACCTCTCAGTCTAGAGACCTCAGCTCTCTGATGGTAGGTTAAGATGGGGTAAAGAAAGCAGAATAAAGGTTTTTCGGCTGCTTTTTCATTCATAAATAGTGCTGGGGTAAGAAGAAAGGTGTGCACAGTGCTCTCTGATGAGGTCATTTGGTTGATAGGGCTCCAGTGCCTTGTGGGAGACGGATCCTGGGGCTTTGAAACCGAAATGGGTCTAGCTAAAGAAAGAAACCAAATCATCTCTCAAGAGGTTTTCCAAAGACTTGAGTCTGTTGCTCTTTAAGCAATTCTATTATAAAATGGAATGTATACCTACAGATGTGTGTGCAACCAAGTTTCAGTTTCATAGAAAGTTATAAATAAAACAGTAACGCCTTCTAATTCAAGAATAAGGCTGTTGTCTGCCTTTCTACAAGCTACTCGAGTCTTTTGTCATCCCTTCTGGTAAACAATATCCTGACACTGGTTCTCAATTCCTCTCATTTGGCTTTATTAATTTTTCTAACTTAGGCGTCAATCAGGAAAACATTTTACTGGTGTTTGTGAGCACTGTATAAGTAGATCTGGGTTCATGTGTTATCTAAAGCTAGGTACTCTTCACTTAATATTAAAATTATAAAATTTGACGCTATTTCTGTGTTTGAAACTGTTTGGTCACTGTGTTTTGCTGTCTAAAGTTTCTAGTTATCATAATTCATTTATCAGGTATCCATTGAAGCGCTTTTGTAAAAATTCAGAAAATGCTACTTTGAATATTTTTATTTGTATTTCATGTGTACAAATAAATTTTCCACTCTGTATTTGATCTTGTATCTACAACAAAATAGATTTTGATTAATGGGGATTATCCAGTCAATACATTCCTATTTGTAAGTGTTGGTGACTGTGATGTATGAAATCATTTTCTGCTTAAGGCCTAGAAATACTCTTCTATGCTTTTTCTTAAAAGCTTTACTTACTTTAAAATTTTAAGTATTGAACATCAATCTAGTTATTCAAGAACTTATTTTTCCTTAATACTTTACAAGTCATACATTTATTTAAAAATTATTTCAGCATAATTTACTGAGAAGTTTTGCTTCTATACTTTTCTGTGCCACCATGTGAATGAAGCAGTTTCCATCCATGCTTAGTTCTGGTCCATTTTATTTAACTGTATTTAAAAATATCATACTATGAGAGTGTAATAAAAACAGTTACTGTAGGTTGTAAATATGTAATGATTATCACCTTAACCTTGTTTTCCTTAAATATCTTAGATATATTTAGTTCTTCAAAATGCCACCTCTAATTTAAAAATCAGCTTACTGAGCTGACACGGAGCTACTATCGTACTTAATGTATGGGTCATTGCAAAATATCATACCATTTCTTGGGTTTTGTTTAATGTTTCTTAATCAAGTTATTCTTCATTAAAGTCTTTGTTATAGTAATATCCAGGTTTGAGAATCACGCACATGATTATGGAAATGCTAATTTTCCAACTTTTCATTGGTTGTTTGGTGATAGGCAAATTTACCATTATTTTCATATGGATATTTATGAAACTAAACTTCTTAATATTTTGTCTTTGAATCTGAACAGTTGATATGTACATTAACTTAAACAAATAATAATGTTATTAATAAAAATGACAATTTATTTTCTTTTGTTTTAATTTTCCTACCTTTATCTTTTTTTTCTTACTGCTTGAGCTGAGACTGAAGAGAGTAGTGACAGGAGGAGATTTTTATCTTCCTAAAATTAAATGAAAATGAAAAGCTTTCAGCATCTGATAATTAAATAGCATTTTAGCTGAATGCATTTTGGAGATACTATTAATTAATGAAGTTCCCTTGTATTCTTAGATAGCTATTTTAAAAATCAAGGTTAGGTGTCAAATTTTGTCAAATACTTTCTCTGAATATATTAATAATAATTTTCCCTTAAATATGTTGATGAATAAAGATGATTATTTTAGTGCTAGCAATTTTTTTATTTCTATAATAAATGTAATGTGTCTGTTAAGTTGCATCAATTTTTGTATAGTTCTACACTTCATATAATTGTTTACTTTTGCTAGTGGTTTACTTACAACTTTAGACCTTGTTGGTTGCTTGGTTTTCAAGTGCTAGCCCACTTCTGTTTTATCAGATTGATCAACTTCAGCGGTTTTTTAACCAATGACTTATGAGACTGTAATTTTAATTTCTATTCCAGTCTTCAGCATTTAAAAATGTATGGAACATAACATGCATAGACAACAAAATGTATTTTAGACATATACTTTGAATCCCTGTATGTTGGTAGTATGCATATCTACAAGTATACATACACATGTAGTAGAGGATAACCAAAAGATGAAATTACCCATCACCCCCTAACAGTTCTTCCGGAAGCTTCTTCCTTTCTTTAATCTAGCTCTCTCTATCCTTCCACAACCACTGAACTACTTTCTGTCACTACACATAAATTTGCATGTCTACTATTTTATGTAGGTGCAATTGTATACTAGATATTCTATTAGGAGCCAGTTACTTTCAATAGGATCTTATTCTGTTGAGAATTATCTCTGAATGAATTGATAGCTTGATAGCTCTTAATTTCATTGTCAGGTACTATTCCCCCCATATTAATAAAGCAATTTTTTATTTATTGATAGAGTTACATGTTTTAAACAATACAATTAAGCTATTCTAAATATTGGTATGTGAATATTTTATAAATACCTATTTATATTTTTTAAATTTTATTTTGTTTATATATTTATTTATTGTATCCCCCTGCTGCAGTTCCCTCCCTCGTCTCCTCCCAGTCCCATCCACCTTCACTCTTCTCATCCAATGCCTTTCCTAAGTCCCCTCATGGGGGAGGACCTCCTCCCCTTCTATATGACCCTAGCTTATCAGGTCTCATGAAGACTGTCTACATCATCTTCCTCTGTGGCCTGGCAAGGCTGCACCCGCCAGGGGGAGGTGATCAGAGAGCCTGCCACTGAGTTCATGTCAGAGAGAGCCTGTGTACCCCTTACTAGGGAGCACTCTTGGAAACTGAGAAGCCAATGGGCTTCCTTTGAACAAGCTGTCTAGGTCCTCTCCATGCATGGTCCTTGGTTGGAATATCGGTCTCTGCAGGCCACCCTGGTCCCAGGTATTTTGGCTCTGTTGTTCTCCTTGTGGAGTTCCTGACTCCTCCAGGTCTTTCTATCTCCTCTTCTGCCATAAGGATTCCAGCACTCTGCCCAGAGTTTGGCTATGGGTCTCAGTATTTGCTTCGATACCCTGGTGGGTGAAATCTTTCAGAGATCCTCTGGGGAAGAGTATTGTTCTGTTCCTTGTCTTCTCCTACTTCATGTCTATCCTGTTTGTCCTTCCGAATGAGGAATAAGCATTTTCCTAGGTTCCTCCCTGTTGTTTAGCTTCTTTAATGCTATAGATTTTAGTATGTTTATCTTATATTATATGGCTAATATCCAGTTATAAGTGAGTATATAGCGTTTGTTTCTTTCTGTTTCTGGGTTACCTGAGTGAGGTAACACCTATTTATCTTATTTAGAACAAATATCTGAAATGACAAATGAGGTCAAATGTAGCTATCCATTTCTCTTTGAGAAATAGCAGAGTGTTTTACAAAATACTTTGTATGATTTTACACTCCCATTAGAACTATATGAGTTTGCAGTTGTTTATATTTCTTCCCAGTAATGGGCACTTCTTTTCAATGTAGACATCGTAATTATCAGTGAGGGTGTGTTAATTCGTCTTTCTCTAATAACTAATGAGTTTTGTTGTATTTATTTGTGCTTATCTATAACGTGTGTTTCACCTTGTAAAGTGTTTTTCCCGATTTGTGGCAAAAATGTTTTAACTGGTTATTGGTTTCATTGTTGGGTTTTAGGAGGCTTTATACTTTCTTCTTGAAAATTTATTTTAATGTGTGTGATATTGCGAATATGTCCACTCAATCTACAGTTTTTGCTCTCTCATTCCATAAGTGAGATAAATGTGAAAGAACTAGACTATTTTACCTGGCTTCCTGATTCTACTTCATTGTATATTTCCTTTCAAGGATCCTAGTTTGTCTTGCATTATATGCAAGGAATATTTTTAACACAAGGTCATCAAGATGAATTTTCCTATATACTTTTAGAAAATCTATGTTAATGGATTTTGTGTTTGTATGTATTTTGTATTATTCAGGGTTCTCTAGTGTAACAGAACGTATATAATAACGCTCTCCCTCCATCTCTCCATAAATATATATACAAATATATATGTATATATATGTAAATTTACACACATGTATATATATATATATATATGAGATTTTTTAGAATGTCTTATAGGTTGTGTTCCAGCTAATCTAAAAATTGCTGCCTGTAATTGGAAGATCCTGTCCTTGCTCAGTCCACAAGGCTTGATATCTCAAATGTTCTTCAGTATTTTCTGTTGTCCACAAAAAGGAGGCTCTAACTCCAGTGAAGGAAAGGACTTGCTGGTAGGCAAAGAGAAGACATTTTCTGCTCTCCTGTCCTTTTATAGGCTTCCAGCAGAAGGCATGGCCCAAATTAGATCTGGGGTAAAGGTGTGTCTTCCTCTTCCTACTTAGTCTTCCTAGTTCAAATAGACCAAAAATCCCTCATGGTTGTGCCCTCAATTTTTAGGTTTTAGTTAATTTCAGATGTAGTGAAGTTGACAACCAAGAATAGCCATTATATCTATTGTCTATTCTGGAATTAATTTACTACCATATGAGAGGTATAATAAAATAAAATGAATGCAAATTGATATGTTATCAATTCTCTTACCATGTCCAGATATCTTGATTACTATGGCTTTACCTTAAATCTTGACAAACAGTATGAATTCTCCAACTTTATTCTTCTCTTTCTAATATTTTTTCCATTCTACCTCCCTTGATTCACTTCTTACGTCCTCACTCAGTAGTTTGAGAGTATATCTCATTTTGTAGCACGAGATGACCTAGAACTCATGGCAATGCTGTCCTAGTTTCACAGAGGCTGAAACCACAAGAGTGAGTTACAACAGGTGTTAGTGGAGCGTGCCTTTGATCCCAGCACTGGGAGGCTGAGACAGTTGGATCTCTATGAGCTCACGACTAGGCTGTCCCACAGATCAAGTTCCAAGACAGACAAAGCTACGCAGAGAAACCCTTCCACAAAAAAAATGAAACAAAAAGGAAGAAAGGAAGGCGAGAAGGGAGGAAGGAAGGAAGGAAGGAAGGAAGGAAGGAAGGAAGGAAGGAAGGAAGGAGGAAGGGAAGGGAGAAAGGGAGGAAAGTTGGAAGGGAGGAAGGGAGAAAGGGAGGAAGGGAGAAAGAAGGAAGGAAGGAAAAATAAAAAATAACAGGAATGAGTCACAAAGTCATCACCACCCTGTAAGTATTTCAGAGTCTTTATGCATTCACTCTGAATTCTAAAATCAAATTGTCAAAAAATAACCAACCTATAAAAACACTCCTTTTGGGATTTGTCACTAACAATGATGTTTCTTTGAATCTATAGATCAGTTTTAAGATAATTGAGATGTTAGTGTTGTTCACAATCAATGAACAATAATATCTTTACTTTCAGGACTCAGCTTCTCTCTCATTTTATATTCTCAATATATATATATATCAACATCTGTCATATTCATCAGTATTTAATATGTTGATACTTTTATTATAAATTTTTAGTTTTTCAATTTATTAATACTGTTTGCTAGTATATAAAAATGTAATGGATTTTATATGTTGATGTCCTAAAATTATGCTAAACTTCTGTTTTTGGCCTGTATATCTTATTGTCTTTTTAAATATGAGGATTTGAATTAAAATGTTTCATAATTAAATGTATATTTTCTTCTTCCTTTCTATAATTTGCTATTTAATCTTTTTCTTACCTATTGGAATTGATTAAAACCTCTAGTATGACATTAAATAATAGTTATGAGAATAAATATCAGTAATTCATTATTTTAGAAGGTGCCACCTGAAAGTTCTTATAGATAACTTTTATCAAATGGAGATTATATCTTCTATTCCTGGTATGTTCAGAATGTTGTTAGTGGTGTACGCTGCCTCTGTCAGATGCTTTTTTTTTTTTTCAATCTGATGAGATGCCTCATTGTTTTGAGGCAGTATGGGTCCCTATCTTTAGTTGAATAGTGAGATAAATTTTCTAAATAAACTTTCAGATATTAAGCACGTTTTACATTGTGGGCATTGGCCGAAATTAGTTGTAATATATAATGATACATATGTATGTCTGTGTCTGTGTATGTATGTCTCCTTGCTAAATTTTGGTTGAAAATACTTTCTTGAATGCTTGGGAGCAATATAGTTAGTTAGCTTTGTCTTCATGTAATAGCATGGTATCTGAGTTTGTTGTCACAGTGATACAATTCTCACAGAATGTTTTTGAAAGTGATCTAATTCATTTTCTGGAAGAGTTTTCATTTTGACATATTTTACAACCTGTACTTGTTAAATATTTATAAATAATCTTACATGCTAGAAATTAATGTGCATTCTATAGGAGATGAGTCAATTGTGGTAATTATGTTTCTCAAATATTTTACATCCTGCCACTTTTTTGAATACTTAAATATCAGTTTCTGAGAAAAGTTTTTTTTTTTTACTTTATTTTTTTTTATCAGTTACATTTTATTAACTCTGTATCCCAGCCGTGTCCCCATCCCTCATTCCCTCCCAGTCCCTCCCTCCCTCCCTCATCTCCACCGTGCCCCTTTCTAAGTCCACTGATAGGGGGGACGTCCTCCCCATTCATCTGATCCTGTTTTATCAGGTATCTTCAGGACTGGCTGCAAAGCCCTCCTCTGTGGCCTAACAGGACTGCTCCTCCCTTCGGGGGTGGGGAGACCAAAGAGCCAGTCATTGAGTTCCTGTTAGAAATAGTCCTTGTTCCCCTCACTTTGGGAAACCAATTGGTTACTGAGCTATACCACAGGCTACATCTGAGTGGAGGTTCTAGGTTATATCCATACATGGTCCTTGGTTGAATGTCAGTCTCAGAAAAGACCCTGTGCCCAGATATATTTGGTCCTTGTGGAGCTCCTATCCTTTCCCCATCAGACTAACTCCCCTTCTTTCTTATGATTCCCTGTACTCTGCCAAAGGTTTGGTCATGAGTCTTTGCTTTGAAAACACTGCTAGTTAGAGTCTTTCAGATGCGCTCAGTAGACTCCTGTCATACGTTCAATGCACATCCCATCTGTCTTTCTAAACGAGGATTGATCATCTCACCCCATGTCCGCTCAATTGATTATCTTTTTTAGGTATATAGATTTCATTATGTTTATCATATCTTATAGGTCTATATAAGTGAGTATATCCCATGTTTGTCTTTCTCCTTCTGGGATATTTCACTCAGAATGATCTTTTCTAGATCCCACCATTTGCCTGCAAATTTCATGATTTCTTCCTTTTTGATTGCTGAGTAGTATTCCATTGTATAAAAATACCACAATTTCTGTATCCATTCCTCCGTTGATGGACATCTGGGTTGTTTCCAGGTTCTGGCTATTACAAATAGAGCTGCTATAAACATGGTTGAGCAAGTGTCCTTTTTGTGTACTTGAACAAACTTTGGGTATATACCTAGCAGTGGTATAGCTGGGTCTGGAGGAAGCACTATTCCTATTTGTCTTAGAAAGCGCCAGATAGCTTTCCAGAGTGGTTGTACCAGTTTACATTCCCACCAGCAGTAGAGGAGGGTTCCCCTTTCTCCACAACCTCTCCAGCATGTGTTATCGCTTGAGTTTTTCATCTTGGCCATTCTGATGGGTGTAAGGTGATATCTCAGGGTCGTTTTGATTTGCATTTCCCTGATGGCTAATGAGGATGAGCATTTCTTTAAGTGTTTTTCTGCCATTCGATATTCCTCTGTCGAGAATTCTCTGTTTAGCTCTGTTCCCCATTTTTTAATTGGATTACTTGGATTGCTGCTTTTCAGCTTCTTTAGTTCTTTGTATATACTGGATATTAGTCCTCTGTCAGATAAAGGGTTAGTGAAGATTCTTTCCCAATCTGTAGGCAGTCGTTTTGTTTTGATGACGGTATCCTTTGCTTTACAGAAACTTTTCAGTTTCATGAGGTCCCATTTATTGATTGTTGTTCTTAGAGCCTGTGCTGTTGGCACAGGAAGTTGTCTCCTGTGCCAATGAGTTCTAGGCTGTTCCCCACTTTTTTTTCCAATTGATTTAGGGTATCTGGTTTTATGTTGAGGTCCTTGATCCACTTTGACTTTAGTTTTGTGCAGGGTGATAAATATGGATCTATTTTCATTTTTCTGCATGTAGACATCCAGTTGGTCCAGCACCATTTGTTGAAGATGCTGTCTTTTTTCCATTGAATGGATTTGGCTTCTTTGTCAAATATCGAGTATTCATAGGTGTGTGGATTTATTTCTGGGTCTTCTATGCGGTTCCATTGATCCTCCTTTCTGTTTCTATGCCAATACCATGCAGTTTTTATTACTGTTGCCCTGTAGTACAGCTTGAGATCAGGAATAGAGATACCTCCAGATGATCTGTTGTTGTACAGGATCGTTTTGGAGATTCTGGGTTTTTTGTTTCTCCATATGAAGCTGAGAATCTTTTTTTCAAGGTCTGTAAAGAATTGAGTTGGTATTTTGATGGGAATTGCATTGAATCTGTAGATTGCTTTTGGCAGTATGGCCATTTTCACAATGTTAATCCTACCAATCCATGAGCACAGGAGATCTTTCCATCTTCTGATATCTTCTTCGATTTCTTTCTTCAGAGACTTGAAGTTTTTCTCAAACAGGTCTTTCACTTGCTTGGTTAGAGTCACACCAAGGTACTTTATGTTATTAGTGGCTATTGTGAAGGGTGTTGTTTCCCTAATTTCTTTCTCAGCCTTTTTATCTTTGGTATATAGGAGGGCTTCTGATTTTTTTGAGTTGATTTTGTATCCTGCCACTTTGCTGAAGGTGTTTATCAGCTGAAGGAGTTCTCTGGTTGAATTTTTGGGGTCGCTCATGTATACTATCAAATCATCTGCAAATAGTGACACTTTGACCTCTTCTTTTCCGATTTGTATCCCCTTGATCTCCGTTAGTTGTCTTATTGCTCTGGCTAGGACTTCAAGTACTATGTTGAAGAGATATGGGGACAATGGACAGCCTTGTCTTATCCCTGATTTCAGTGGGATTGATTTAAGTTTCTCTCCATTGAGTTTGATGTTAGCTATAGGCTTGCTATATATTGCCTTTACTATGTTTAGGTATGTGCCTTGTATCCCTGATCTCTCCAAGACTTTAAACATGAATGGGTGTTGGACTTTGTCAAATGCTTTTTCGGCATCTAAGGAGATGATCATGTGGTTTTTCTCCTTCAGTTTGTTTATGTAGTGGATTACATTGATGGATTTCCATATGTTGAACCACCCTTGCATGCCTGGGATGAAGCCTACTTGGTCATGGTGGATGATATCTTTGATGTGTTCTTGGATTCGGTTTGCAAGTATTTTATTGAGTATTTTTGCATCAATGTTCATAAGAGAGATAGGCCTGAAGTTCTCTTTTTTTGTTGGGTCTTTGTGTGGTTTAGGTATTAAGGTGACTGTGGCTTCATAGAATGAGTTTGGTAGTGTTCCTTCTGTTTCTATTTTGTGGAATAGCTTGAGGAGAATTGGAGTTAGCACTTCTTTGAAGGTCTTGTAGAATTCTGCGCTGAAGCCATCTGGTCCAGGGCTTTTTTTGGAGGGGAGACTGTTAATGACTGCTTCGATTTCCTTGGGAGATATAGGGCTATTCAGTCTTTCTACCTGATCTTGACTTAGTTTTGGTAGATGGAATCTTTCAAGAAAATTATCCATTTCATTTAGATTCTCAAATTTTGTGGCATATAGGCTTTTGTAGTATGACCTAATAATTGTTTGGATTTCCTCAATGTCTGTGGTTATGTCCCCATTTTCATTTCTGATTTTGCTGATCTGGATAGTTTCTCTCTGCTTTTTAGTTAGTTTGGCTAAGGGTTTGTCTATCTTGTTGATTTTCTCAAAGAACCAGCTTTTTCTTTCATTGATTCTTTGGATAGTTTTATTTGTTTCTAGTTGATTGATTTCAGCCCTTAGTTTGATTATTTCCAGCCGTCTGTCTGCTCCTCTTGGGTGTATCTGCTTCTTTTTTTTTCTAGGGTTTTCAGTTGGGCCATTAAGTTGTTTGTATGTGATGTTACGAATTTCTTCTTGCAGGCACTTAGTGCTATAAATTTTCCTCTGAGCACTGCTTTCAATGTGTTCCATAAATTTGGGTATGTTGTGCCTTCCTTTTCATTGAATTCTAGGAAGTCTTTAATTTCTTTCTTTTTTTCTTCCTTAACCCAGCTGTCATTGAGTAGTAAGTTGTTCAATTTCCATGTGCGTGTCGGCTTTTTGTTGTTTCTGTTGTTGTTGAGGTCGAGCTTTAGTCCATGGTGGTCAGATAGTATACAAGGGATTATTTCAATCCTTTTGTTTCTGTTGAGGCTTGCTTTGTGACCCACTATATGGTCTATTTTGGAAAAGGTTCCATGCGGTGCTGAAAAGAAGGTGTACTCTTTTGAGTTTGGGTGAAATGATCTGTAGACGTCTATTAGGTCCATTTGATTTAGGGATTCTGTGAGTGCTTTTATTTCCCTATTTGGTGTCTGTCTAGTTGATCTGTCCCTTGGTGAGAGTGGAGTGTTGAAGTCTCCCACTATTAAGGTATTAGGATCAATGTATGATTTAAGCTTTAATAATGTTTCATTTACGAATGTCGGTGCTCTTGTATTTGGGGCATAGATATTCAAGATTGTGATGTCCTCTTGGTGGATTTTTCCTTTGATGAGAATATAGTGGCCCTCCTTATCTTTTTTGATTAACTTGGGTTGAAAGTCTATTTTATTAGATATTAGGATGGCTACTCCAGCTTGTTTTCTGGAACCATTTGCTTGAAAAACAGTTTTCCAGCCCTTTACTCTGAGGTAGTGTTTGTCTTTGTTGCATAGGTGTGTTTCTTGGATGCAACAGAATGTTGGATCCTGTTTCCTTAACCATTCTGTTAGCCTGTGTCTTTTTATTGGTGAGTTGAATCCATTGATATTGATAGATTGATATAATAGTGACCAATGCATGTTAGTTCCTTTTGTAATGGAGTCGATGATCTAACCCTGTTTCATTGCTTGTTTTCTTTTCATTTTTGTTGGGACATTATCTGTATGCCCTGTTTTCTTGGGTGGATTTGTTTTCATTGGAGTTTTCCTTCTAGTATCTTCTGTAGGGATGGTTTGCTGTGTAGATATTGTGTAAATTTAGTTTTGTCATGGAATATTTTGTTTTCTCCATCTATGTTGATTGAAAGCTTTGCAGGGTATAGTAGTCTGGGTTGACATTTGTGATCTCTTAGAGTCTCCATGATACTTGCCCAGGCCCTTCTGGCTTTCATAGTTTCTGATGAGAAGTCCGGTGTGATTCTGATAGGTCTACCTTCATATGTTACTTGGCCTTTTTCCCTTGCTGCTTTTAATATCTTTTCTTTGTTCTGTAGATTTAGTGTTTTGACTATGATGTGACGTGATGTGTTTCTTTTGTGGTCTAGTCTATTTGGAGTTCTGTAGGCCTCTTGTATATTTATGGACATCTCTTTCTTTAAGTTGGGAAAATTTTCTTCTATGATTTTCTTGAAAATATTTTCTGGACCTTGGAGTCTGGAGTCTTCTTTTTCGTGAATTCCTATTATTCTTAGATTTTGTCTTTTCATAGCATCCTTGATTTCTTGGATATTTTGTGATTGGAACTTTTCTGATTTTACTTTTTCTTTGAGAGAAGTATCCATTTCTGCAAGTGTGTCTTCAGCTCCAGAGATTGTCTCTTCCATCTCTTGTATTCTGTTGGTGATGCTTACTTTTGTGGTTCCTGATCTTTTCTCCAAGTTCTCCAGCTCAAGGGTTTTCTCATTTTGTGTTTTCTTTATTGATTCTAATTCTGTTTTCATGCCTTGCACCATTTCTTTCATGTGTTTGAATTTGGATTCCTGTCTCTCTACGATGGCCTCTATTTCTTTTTTCATTTCCTTCTTATATGCCACTAATTTTTCCTCTACTTGTGTATCTATTTGTTTGGCTATGTTTGCCTGTGTTTCTTTAAGGATATTGTCTATTTCTTCTTTCTTTGCCTCCAATTGACTGGCCATCTCTTTGAAAGACTTGTTCATTTCCTCCTTATGAGCCTCAAATAATTGGGCAAGCATGGCTTTAAAATCATTTTCCTGTGCTTCTGCTGAATTGGAGTATCCATCGATTTTGGGGTTTGCTGGTGAAGTCATGATGTCCTGATTTATGTTGGAAGTGTTCTTTCGCCTACCCCTGGCCATTGGCTTATCTGAAACCTTCCCTGTTTGTTTTTGGATTCTGCAGATCAGACTGGTGCTGTCTCTCTCTGGTATCTGGTGAGTTCTTCAGGAAGCTGAGCACTCTCAGCGTGTGCTGAGGACTAGCTGTACCTGTGGGAAGAAAGTATGCAGGCGCAAACAGGGCAAATGCAAGCGTGTGTGTGCGCGCGCGCGTGTGTGTGTCTGTGTGTGTAAGTGTGCGTGGATGAGTTTCTCGAGGGACAGAGTGATGGCTAATGTTGAACCCTTGAGTGTGTGGGAGGGGCTCTGCACTGTATATGTCGCAGGCGCTAATGATGATCGCAGCACAATTTCTGGCATTAACTGCCTAACTCCTCAATTAGGCCCACAGGGCAGGAACTTCAATGTCCCTAGTGCCCCTCTGTTTCCCAAAGTGGGTATGTGGGTGGGAGGGGGGTTCGATGCCTGGCTTCTGATTTAGGAGAACCCAGGATCTGGGGAACTGCAGATTCTCAAGGGTGCACTCACTTACAGGCAGGTCTCTTGGCAGAGATCTTGGTATCCGGGGCTCTCTGCTCTCTGGTTTGGCCCTGCTTCTTTGATGTGTTCCGCCAGTTCTGTGCTGCTGTCACTGCCAGGTAACAGTTTTTTTGTTTGTTTGTTTGTTTGTTTTTTTGCTTCTAACATTGGAGTTTTATCAATTTTTGTGTTTCTATCAATTTTTCTTTGAACAATTTGAAGATTTCCTGAAATATGGACGTTTTTAAACTGCCATGTTATTTTAATCATTCCATGTTTTAATATGACTCCTTTTAGTTTTATTTACAGTGGACTTAAAAATTAAGAACGTTATAGCCTCTTGATCATTTGTGGAATTAACATAATGCATTTCAACTTTCTGGCGTTTTAAAAGTACCTCTTTTGCTTACGTGTTTAGCCCAATGTTAACTATACACTCACCTCATAGGCTTGGTTTCATTTATTTTTGTTATATGTTTACACAATACATTTTTGTTTTATTTTTAATTATATATTATTTATGCATGTCTCTCTGGGATATGTGCACATGGGAGCAGGTCTCAGTGGAGGTAGAAACATCAAATATCCCTGGAAGATGGAGATTCACTTGTCTTTAAAACACTCCACATGGCTTGTAGGTTGTAGGAACAAAACTCAAAGCTTCTAGAAGAGCAATGCGTGCTCTTAATCCCTGAGACAAATTTTCTGCTTCTTGCTATTTATTTATTTATTTATTACCATTCATTTTCTATTTTCCTGGATTCTCACATTTCACAGATCATTCAGTCACATTTCATTTTATTAAGGTCCAAAATTTATTCTTTAGTGTTTCAAAAAATACTTCTGCTACTAATATTAATTTTAATAAAATATCATTTCACTTTTCAAAATCAAGTATTATTTTACTAGCCATAGAATTTTAGCCTTATAGTTGTCTAAAAATCATTACTTTTTCACATTACATAAATTTAATTATATTTATAAATAATGCATTTATCTATTGCTTAATATCAGTATCTGTGTAGATTTAACACCCTAGAGATTCCTTACACATCGTCACAAGTTCCTCACACAAGACACAAAATGTGTCAGTGAAATACATTATTGATAATCTCAGAGTCATCAGTTTGTGTTTATGTAGAATTAAGGCAAGAACTCAAATATCTTCCTGTAAACTCAAATTTAAATTCTCTGCTTTTCTCCCATCTCTCTGTGGCATATGGTTTCTGGCCTAGTTGTAAACAATCTGTTGTATCAATCGAACCATCTTTTTTGTTGTTGTTGTTTCTGTGTCTATGTGTCTCCAACAAAAGGGCTTTGCTCTATATTTGTTGGACAACACAGAAGGCATAATATGGGGAAAGAATGAAAGATACTTTACAAATCTATAATAGGGTTTTAGAAGAAATTAAGCCACTGACTCCAACTGATACATCTGACCAAGACAAGAAAAAAACGAATTCTAGCAAGTAATATTCATATGTTTCTTTCAACCTATGTAAGATATTTTATTTTATAAGGCCACTTTTTTTTCTTTGCTATTTCCAGCAAATGGTTATTTGATGGAACACACACACACACACTCAAACGCACTGCTCTCTGGATCAAGGACATCAGGACACCATAGCTATGCATTAGTTTAGGTTGCAAAAGCTAATTACAACGGGAACCCAAGGAAACTTAGGTTAGTTGTTACATTGTTCTCTTAAGGGAAGTTTAAAAAATGGTCTGGACATACAGTAAAATAACAGTCATAAGCTTTAAATTACTTATGGGTATATTGATGTTGGTTGTGAGGTCTAGCAAAAGATCCAGTATGTTAGGACATAAGAGATATCTTCATAATAATGCATGGCCACAGATATCTCCAACTGTGTTGTTGGATTATAAGTTACACACCGATAGAGACTACGCTGTCCACCATGTAATCTCTCAACTTAACAAATACCCACAATATGGAAGATGGTGCAAATTTGCATGATGATATAAGAAAATACACGTTATCCCTTCTAGGATTCAAGGTCCGGACATCTATATTGAGATGGATTTTGGTATTTCTCCATATTCAACATATTTACTGTGATGTTGAACCTCAAGAATGACACTCGTATCACTGCATGAATAGTGCCCCCGCCTGACAAGTTTATATCTCTGAATTCTAAGTATTATAAAGGCAAAACTACCCATACTTACTTTGAAAAGGAGCATCTTCAATGGGAGGATGGCGAGTTATTATATCTGAACTGTGAGCAGATGTCTTGATAGTGAGAAGTGTAAGAGAAGTTGTGTTGAAGTTACCCAATATCACTGTGTTGTGGTTTATTGAGGGTTTTATGTCGAATACTTCTTTAATGAAACTGGTTGCCCTCCGCTCATTTTGTACATATACATATGGAATTATAACATCATTTCAGGAGATTTTGCTTTCCTTTAATGGGTATGATTTTCCCTCCTTATCTTTTATGATTAATTTTGACTTGAACTCTATATTGTCAGATATTTGAACATCTACATCTGGTTGTCTCTCAGTTCCACTTGTTTTAAACACCTCGCTTCATTCTTTTCCTTAAGTGCTGACTATTATTGATGGTGAGATGTGTTTCCTGGAGGCAGCAAAAGATGGGTCTTGTTTTCTAATCCAAAGAGTGATACTCTTCCTATTGATGATTGAAATAGCATGATGATTGAAATAACATTTAATATTAAATGTTATTGTTTGTGAGTATAAGGATGAGTATTTATAATGCAATTAGAAATTATTCTTATTTAATAGAGTGGTAGTAGTGGTTTCTCTTCTAGTGTCTATGCCTCCTCTGCCATGGTTAGTCACTTAGGTTTAATAGAGCAGCATGAAATTCCCTCTATTGAGTGAGCCTTAAATAAAAATACATGGCTGTTGGTAACCCACTGTTATAAGTGCCACTATTGCACCTTTTAGAATATCTTCCTGCTGTGGTCATTGTAGAGGTTCATAGGCATGAGAGTGGAGAGGACTGTTGATTTATTTTCTTCTTTAACAGCTTGCATGGCTTATTACAGAACTATAAACATTAGTCATTAGAAAGGAAGCTGCCAGTCAAGAGTTTATGTATTACAAGTTCTGTGACAGAAGCAGGTGATGGTCATAGCAATAAGCTATTAATTGAGTGCTGGAAGAGAGAGAATTAATCTTCCCTAGAGGTGACTCTCTAATAAGTGCTTCAGCCCCAAATGATATTCCCTGAAAAGGTGTACATAAAGGCAGCTCTAATTGCAATCAGACAATCAGTTGGTTATAGATATATGTGTAATAATACAAATAATTACTATAATAACTATAATTAAGGAATAAGAGGCTATAAATTTGGAGAGAGTGAGGGGTAACAGAAAGAGTTAGATGGAGCAGAGGGAGAGTGGAAAATGATATAAACACAGTGTTCATACATGAAACTTTTAAAGAAATGGAACTACTTAAGGCATTATTTAACTATTTGTATTAATTCCTGTAATTTTTTTGTAATCTGTATCATTTTGTGGTGTATTAGTAGCCTTATTTTCATAGACAATTCTTCTAGAAAAAAAATAACCTGAATTTTTGTGGTTAAATGACAACATAAATCTAATTACCTAGCAGATATCTACAAAGCTTTCCACGCAAACCAAAAAGAATATACAATAGTCTTAGCAGCCTATGGAAATCTCTCCAAAATCGACATAAATCATCAGCAAATACAGGAAAATTGAAGTCACATATTACTGAATTAAAGTTAGGAATAAGTTGAATGAAAATGGAAAATATCATTCCAAAATTGAAGAGATACAATGAAGGTAATTGATACACAAACTCAATTACAAAAATATAAAGGAAATAAATTAACTAGAACAGCAACAAAATAAAACTATGAATGAATAAAATGAAAAATTAATTTTTAGTAAGATTACCCAGACTGACAAAGTTTAGCAAAATTAATCAAGAAAGAAGTTTCAAATTAATAGCATTAGAAATGAAAGAGAAGTTATTGTAACAGGTACTGTAGAAATTCAGATGATCCTAGAATATACTTTAAAAATCTATATTCCACAAAAATTGAAAAATTCAAAATGAATGTAAGAAATATGGATATATACTACCTATCTCATTTAAAGAAAGAAGTGAATAATTTTAATGGGTGAATAACATTCAGTGAAGTAGAAGCTGAAATTGAAAATCTCCCAACTGAAGAAATACATGTATCTTAGTACAAAATTCTACCAGATCTTCAAGAAAAATGTAACATAAATAATCCTCAAACTTTTCAACAAAACAGAAAAAGCAAAAGCCCTTCCCAAGTCTTTTTACAATGCCAATACTACCTTATTACCAAAACCTGGTAAAGACGCAGCTAAAACAAACAAACAAAAAACAAAACTGTAAGTTCATATCTCTGATGAACATAAATGTAAAAATTCTTAATAAAATATTTGTAAAACAAATTCATTAACATATCGAAAAGATTATCCAACATGGTCGAGTCAGCTTTACCACAGAGACACCTTTTGGCACTGTTACTCAGGCCAAGATCCTATAGCTAGACATACTACTGTTCCTGGGATAACGGGACACAGTATCAAAGCAACTATTAATGGCTTATCATTATTCCTGTAGGTTAGTGCATATGTCAGCCATCATCAGAGAAGCTTCTTTCTCACAGGAGGCTGCTGTTAGCACAGACCCACAACTAGTCAAAGGTGCAGAGGAGGCATGGCTGGAATATCTCCACTCTAATTGGGATCTATAGCACAGCTTCACTCACAGGGCTCAGAGACCGCTGTGGAAGCAAGGGCACAAAGACTTTAAAAGCCCAAAGTGGTGGGTGACTACAAGAAAAAAGTATTTTCCAGATACACCAGGGCAGGGGCACATACAAGCTCACAGTGATTGTGACAGTATGCACAAGGCATGTGTAGACTCATGCTAGACAAAGTCCTGGCATGGAGGAGGTGCAGGGTGGTCACAGAGTCAGCAATGGTCAGTAACTGATAGTGTCCATGACTAAGAGAGTTGGCGTTCTTTAAGTGTATAGCCTGGCCAATGGCACACACTGCAGTGGATGGCCACACAGCCCAGAGTAGGTAGCTGGCATCTACTGGAATGGAACGCTTTGAAAAACTGAGGCCACAAAGTCATAGGAGTACAGAATGGGTAGTGGGCAGTCTTAGGGGTTATGGGTGGATATGACCAAAATTCAGTGTATAAAATTCTCCAAGAATTAAGAAAAACTATGCGTTAAAAAGAAGTGACATTTTAAATTTTGCTGTACAGCTGTCATATTAATATGAGGCTAATAAGTGGCGTACAGAAACGTACAAGTCCTTGCACAGAGATGTCAAAATGAAAACATTATCTGGTGTCAGGTCACAGTGATAATGTTACCACTGAATCACTGTTGGTGGTAGATAAAATAGCTTCTGAGTAGTGACAGGGTTTTAAGTATCAGAGGATTGATTTGTGTTAAGCAATGCTCTGAATCTACCTCATTAGATCAGGAGAAATAGGGAGAGTCACAGAAGGTAGCATCTTTGAATCTAAAATGGTTCCGACAGAGGTTCTATATAAGACAGCTGGAAACGATGTAATGGCAGCAGAGCTCCTTCAGAAGCTTTGCCTCAACAATGGATCTGTTTATTTTGCAAGGCATCTTTTCCTCGGGGAAAGCTCTTGCTCACCCTCTGGAAATACCTTCTCCTAGACAACTTCTATATGAAATCCAGGGCACAGAAGTGACAGGACTGGAAACACAGCTAAGGTAACCAAGCTCATCTTTATGTTATAATTTAGCTCTTCCAGTCAAAGTCAAGGACATTCTTGCAACTGAGCTGATGAGGCACGAGTCTCTGAGAATTTAATCAATGCAGTGCTGCCTTTTTCTAATGCAGGACAGGAAGCCAAACTCCCCAGTCTGAATCCATACCCTGAGGTCACATACAACTGTGCAGCTCTTACATAACCTTCTCTCTCCTCACCTGCAGCTACTTGATCTTTGCTTTGCTTTAATGTTCTCGAGTAAGGGGTTTCGGGAAACTTTATTGAACAAAAGTTTCCCTGAGTCAAGAAGAGCTTCTAAAATTTTATGTCAAATTCTGAGATGAAAATAATCAATATTCAAGTTATCTTTGGGAGCTTTAATCACATTTCAAAAGTAACTATTTACTACTTTGGGTAAATATACGTGTCGAGAATTAAATATGAATGTTAGATCTCTCATACACAGAGGGAAGTGATTGCTTTCTGAAAACTCAGCCTGCATTGCTCTGGGTGCCTTGTGTTTGAATGACCATGAGTCATCTTCTTTTTGAGATAAAGCAATTCAAATCTGAATGTTTTCATCATGAAAAGGAGAAACCATGCCAAACTCTCTTTATGGGAAACTCTATTCCTTGGACAGACTAAGGATCATATCTCTTGAGGAAACAATAATCAGGAAAATCGGAACTTGTTTTTAGCATTGAAACTGCAGTTCTAAATCTTTTTAAATGCTTTCAGTTTTCTATTTTAATTCCTGTGTCAAATGATAGTGGGGAAAGAATTTTTAGAATCATGGATAATCTGAGGAAGAATGTGATTATGGGTTGGGGCTAGGACAAAATGAGTGAACAGTGAATCTGTAAGGTGTGCCGTAACACCCCCAAGGTGCTTTTAATTGGAGGAACTGAAAAAATGGGTACTTGAACACACAGGCTTGTATAGAGAGCTCTATATTCTAATATAGATAGTAAGATATGGTCTAGTTTATCCTAGTATGAAGCATATGAGATGTAAACAGAGGGTTCAGATGAGCTAAAGAAAAACAGAAGGCAGAATTTACTGACTATTCCTGTGCCAACCAACATCAAACTGGAATTGCTTGTTAATTCTCTCTCTCTCTCTCTCTCTCTCTCTCTCTCTCTCTCTCTCTCTCTGATGGATAGACTGTCTTATCCCCTAAAAACTTGACAAATAATTTCTTAAATTCCAAGAATCATAATTATACTTGGGAAAGAAATGGGCAAGAAGAGATTTTTTTAAAAGGGCTGATGTTCATGATAACCTTTTTGAACCATTATGTAAAAATTTTAATAATTTTGTATTAGTCATTTTTTCAAAATGCAATAGGTATTTTCCAGATAAAGTGATTTTAATATATAATTCTTTTTCATGGATTTTGTGCTAAGTGCTATTTTTGAGCAATGCTGACTCACTGTTGAAACTTACTAATGGAAAAATAATAGTAATGACATTTTCAAAACTTCATGATCCATCAAAGACACCTGTTAGTATTCAGGTGTTTGTTCTTCCAAATTGTTTTCTCAAATCGATGGTACTAACTTAACAATATATAATTTTCTGCATCAGGTAGTCCTGTGTCGCTATTTTACTGACTGTAAAATAATGTGTTAATTAATAAACAAAATTTGTAGTGGACTTATAGGATACATTGAGTTCTTTCTTTCTTTACATCTGTGCTTCATTATTTCTTAGAATAAAATCCCGGAAGAGCATTTCTGGCCCAAAGAGAAGACATATGTTTAAGGCATTTGATACAGTTGCCAAATTGCCTTTCAGCAAAGTTGTACCAATTTAAGGACCCATTAGCAGTGCATCAGAATATCTGTTCCCTCCAACTTATGCTGTCATTCATTTTTGTCAGTCATGTTAATATTTGTCAATGCAATAGGCAAAAAATTATGTCTCAGTTTATTTGCATTTGTTTGAAGTTAAATATGTTTTCTTCTTTTGTGAACTGCATGTTGGTTCTCAGATTACTTTTTTTTCCATTAAAATGTTTAATAATTACCTCAACACCTGAGACAGCTCTTTGCATAGAGAGTAGGAATATATTAGTGTGTTTTTCTTTTCTTTCTTTATTTTTTTTACAAATTTCATACTGAATTGTACTGTTTATCCCAACTATATTATTTGAAGTTTTTTTCTCAATGGATAGGAAATTTTTTCAATTGTTATCCAAATCAATGGAAAAACTAAACATATATTAAATTTATCATATATAAAATAAAACTTTGACCAACATGCCTAGCATCCTGCCCAGAACTACAATGTCCCTTGTATAAAATACAGTGAATGGCAGTCTTCTGTGATCATGAGTGTAGGGAAAGTAATTGTTCTCTATAGGAACAGTTTAAGGAGCTAAACAATAAAATATTCAACAATTTGCCTCCAATGACTTGAACTTGACTTAAAATGAACAGGTTTCTTGATATTTTCACTTATTACCACCTTAGAACCATTTAAACCAAAAGGAGAGGGGAGAGAGAGAGAGAGAGAGAGAGAGAGAGAGAGAGAGAGAGAGAGAGAGCTTTATAACCCATCACACTATATTTCTTGTTCATTGTGGCAACATCTTCCAGTCAGGGCACACAGATCTTTCCCAGTTTCCCAGCGTAAATTATTTCCAATCCTCTGCATCCCTGGGTCTGACCTTGAGCCCAAGTAATGTCAGTTGGCACCCGTGTTCTAACAAACTCAGATTAAGGAAGTTTTGCTTTTAATTAATTTCTATTAATCAACTGTAGAGAAACTTTAAAAAGACACTTGGTATCAGCTGTGGAGTACCATACGCATAATACAATTCCTGCACACTCACCCAAGTACATGCATTCTGTGTACATGGGAATGTGGTCATATCCACACATGTATCCCTGCAGATAAACATCCCACTCACTCTGTCAACTTCCATAAAAATAGCCATTATTAAGATAATAAGCAATTCCACACCAGCCTAGAGTAATTTTCAAATTTATTGTTATACTCCCTGGGACCCAAGATACTGACTTCAAACTGCACGATCAGAAAGCAGGATGATGCAATAGCCTGGAAAGTGGAACAAGAAATGATACATGCTGCTCTTGCAGAAAGCCTGGGTATAGTTCCCACACCCATGTTTAGTGACACACCCACCAGGAACTTCAGCTTTAGGGTATCCACATGTGTTTACGTGTGAGCGTATGCATAAAAAGGAACAAGGGGGAAATGAATAAATTTTAAAATATCTCGGTGAGTGTTGTTATGCGGTGGTGAGTGCTCACTCATGTGTGCATGCACATGTGTAGGCACAAGGACACCCTCTGGTAAGTCCTGAGGCAACATGCTACTTGGTGTTTTAGGAAAGAGCCTTTTGCCGGCTCAGGAAGCTTAAGAGTCAGATCAGCCTGGCACTGAAGTCGCAATGGCACACCACCTACACAGCTTTTGATGTGGGTTTCAGGGACCAAACTCGGGTTTTCATCCGCAAGGAAACCGCTTTCTTGAGCTCCCTCTCTAGTCCCAGAATCAACATTTTAAACAAATGCTTCCGTCAACTTTGCTAATGTATACCCTGCCCTGAAAACCGTGGCTCTTGACATGTTAGGTATTAAAATTTCACTGGAAACCTAATGTAAAAGTTACAAAGAAGGCCAGGAAGAAGGGAAAAAACAGGGAGAAAATAAAGCTCTCCTGCACAGAGAGTGGAGATAAAGAACAGGAGGCACCAGGCTGTCTTTCTGCCTCATCCTTTCAGCAAGCTTTAGGCAGATACCAATCTTTTCTTTAAATATCATTCACACTTGGCTCGTGTAGTCTCTGTGTCTCGTAGATTTGTTGATCTGAGCATTCTGTCACTGAGACAAACTTGGAATGATAAGGAAACACTAGTCACCTTGACCTCTCTCCTCCAATTATCAGGTCTTTGACTGACAGGAAAGCTGCTTTCAATGTCTCAGTGAGAGCATGGGCACATCAGCTTTCCTGTCAGCTGTTAATGAAGGAATCCTTAAAGAGGAAAATAAAGGAAATATTTGACTTCCAGTCAGATGCATGAGACCTCCATTGTTCTTAGGTGTGTTTTGTATTCTTAATTACTTTATTCGCTTCCACTTCTTTTCTTTTTTGTTTCTTTTTCGTTAAATGGCAAAAATAACATTTAATGTCTCCTAGTTGTGGTGCAAATTCTGAGGAAAAAGGGCATCAAACATAAATTTCAGTTTATTTTCTCTACCAAACTCATTATGATTTGTCCACTGTTATCTTTTTTATTGCTTGAATTCCATATTACAGGGCTCTCTTTCTTTATTTGTTAGGCTAATTGGAATTGAACTCAACATTTGTATTTGTTTCCTGCATTCTCAGAAAGATTTTGTGTGTGTGTGCTTAAAGTTATCATTCCCTTCTTCAGACTCCTAAGCCTCTTCATTGTCACTGGCTTCCGTTTGTTGTGTTTGCGTGTCAGGCGTTTCCCCGCTGTCGTCATTGTCGTCGCCCTTTACCGTTTGGAGTGGCTGGGGCTGCGGGCCAGGGGACAGACTCCTAAGCCTCACCACCTTTCTTAATTTTCTATGACGCGATTTCCTAGAAGGTAAAATTAGTCTTTACTTTATGGATAAAGAGATGTAAGGGTAAGATAATTTGGATATTTAATGCAAAGATTGAGAGAATTAAGTGTACATAGCATTTATAATTATGCTCAGAATTTAAATAAGTATATCCCAAATAGTGACTCTTACCACTGTCATGTTGCAATGTCACAGTGAGACATTACTGGAATTGAAAGTTATAGCAGCTATTATTTAATTTCATATTCTCAGATTTTTATAAGTAATACAGCAATTCTGTGATGAATATCTGGAATGTTATTTTATAGTCCCAAACATTATATTAGTATGTATAATTTTGGATGAAAAAAAATGTATTCCTCTTTGGGAACACCTTCTGCTCTTGAGGTTTTTGTTTTCTCCCTCATGTTTAACAAACCTACATTCTCTCTACTAAACAATCCATCCCCCCCCAGTTTTTGAATTAAAAAAATAATGGTAGCAGACATCTACTGTAAGCCTATATATAATGAGCTAATGAATATATATATATATATATGTACATAATTTATTCTTCAGAATAATCAGACAAGGTCTGCATTATCTCAGTAAAGTAGTTTGCAGTGCTAAACAGCTTTCTTAAATTGGTAGTTCACAAAAAGTAGAGCCTAGAACCACTTCCAAGTATTTTTGCATTGATAATCATTATATTGAGGGACATCATTTAACCCCAAGTCCAAGGCTCTTAGCATGATACCACATGACAGCTACACTTCCACTTACAATCTATGGACATGGGGAGAAAGCATGTCATTGAGAGTTACTCTCCTGTGTACCAAAAATGAGAAACTATATGCTTCAATACTCAATGTCATCAGGAGAAAAAGTAGGTTGGCTTTATAAAAAGGCATTTTTTTAACTTATTGGGTTACTCATACTTATAATTACTACTTTTTATCATAGACTTGATCATTAGAAACATCATTGGTAGTCAATCCATGTATTACAGATAAACTGTTAATGATACAAGTTGAACAGAAAATACTTTAAAAAAAATCTTTCTGCTTCTGTTTTGAACATGGTAACTGTCAGCTAATTTAGAAGTGAATGATATCCAAAAGATTTCTCACTCTCTAAATTTTACAAAGCCCAAAGAACAGCCATGCTGAACAAATCTACTTGAAAATCATTTAGTTTTGTTGTCTTATTACTCTAGTGAATTATTAGTCTAAAACTCTTAATGAATTACAAGAAAATAAATTCTCATCATGAAAATTCTATGAAAAAAGCATATGAAAAGAAAGACCAAGTCTTCCCTCAGGTTTTTAACTCATTTTTCTTTCTACTGTAAACTGTCCTGAAGTGTTTTACATCCATACTTAGATCAGCTGGTATTTCATGCAGAGAACATGTAACTATGAAAAAAATTTAAATAATGCTGGAAAGAGTAGAACACTTCAAAAATATTATACAAACAGTGGTAACAACTTGCAGGTGAGAACAAAATAACATCTTTTTAAATTTTCTTTATTTATTTATTAAAATTTATTCACTTTGTATCCCTGCTGCAGCCCCCTTCCTCATATCCTCCCAGTCCCACCCACCCTCCCTCCCTCATCTCCTCCCATGCCAGTCCCTGTTCCCATTACTAGGGAACCTACTTGGGCACTGAGCTGCCTTGGGCTACATCTAGATGAGTTTTTATCTTGGTCTTGGGATTCCTCACTTTCCTTAATTACTAGGCAAACTTTAACTTCTATCTCTAGTCTGAATTTGTCTCTGCAGATTTTCACCTGGCTGACAGACACTTTTAGGGGATCAGCTATGGACTGCAAGCTGAAATCTGAACTTGTTGAAAGTTGAAGCAAACCAGTCTAGCCAATGTGATGGCTCCATGTCTCTTCAACTGGATCACTAACTAGATAGTGCCCCATTGCCTAGCTTTTGACTAGCCTTTCAGCCTCCTTGGGTCCACAACATAAATATCTCCACCCCAATGTCAGCCTGAGGAAATTACAGAAGAGAGAGACTGGTCGTTTTTTATCCCACCTAATGGGCTGAAATGCTAAATCAAAAGGGGCTGACATTAGCTATTATCTTGAGAACCTGCTTAGCTGGAGCAGCAACTAGACAAAAAGTCTGGAGAGAGATTGGAAAGAGTATTCCAGAGGATGGTTTACTAGTTCTCCTTGGCTTACTACCCTTATAATCACTCTTATGGGACCCTATATATTTTGTTTTTTACCTTTGGGGCTTGTATTTGAAATTGCTTGATGGCTTTCATTAAGGAATGCTTGGGAGCTATACAGTCAATGGTACTCAGATCCCATTATGGAAATGTAAATCTGGAGGACTCCAGTGGTCAAATCTTAAAGACCCATGGTTGGGTCTTCAAATGATCATGGGAAGAGGGAATGAGAAACCAAAGAATTAAAAATTAGTGTTTTTGAGTTATTAAGTTAAAGTTTAAGGCACAAGCCTAAACAAAGGCCAGACATGTGGAGACATGTCCTGCCACCTGCAGGGAGGAACCAGCCTTACTGCATTCTTTTCCTACCTATTGGAGATAAAGTTGCTAGGAATCCAGCCCAGATTGCCCCCTACCTTAGGACAGTCAAACATGGGAAACCAGACCATTAATAGTTTGGGGGCTTTCCTATAGCCAATCAATTCAAAATTCAACATCCCCTTTTGTGTTTCAATCAATAGATGTATGCCAGGCAGGAATTCCCCTGCTTTGGGCATTCTGGCAGGACCAGAATGTTTAAATCAACCACCTAACCAGAGCATGAGGCTCTCGGTTCTCAGCCACTGTGGCATGAGGATGTGACCCCAACCTATAGCTTGTAACAAAAAGATCCTCATGTGTTTTGCAAGGAACTCAACTCCTAGTGGTCTTTTGTGGTCTAGCTAATCTGGCACAACAGATTCTATTACAAAGCCTGCAATTTTTGTACTTTGTAGACATTACTCTGTTGAATAGTGTAGTATTCAACTGCTTTAAATTTAGTATATGAAATCATAGTTTGCCAATTACTTCAAAAATTCAAATACACCCTCCTTTGTGAAAATAGTTAAATTGAGAGATGATTAGTAAACCTTAACAACAGATAACCTTTTGGAGAAATATTTTAGAATACACCAATTCTAGATTAGCATGAATATTTTACTAAACTATTCCTTACTCATCAGACTTATACTTCTTCTTTAAATAAATCATTCAATCAATTTTTCTCTTGAACTTATGAATCTGTCTATTTCTATACTTGATAAACATGCTAGTTTATTTTGATTCCAAAGCACATGGAGGAATCAACTTTAAGGCATTTATCTTTAGCTTAAAGTAAAATTATTTGCTTTGCCCCCAACACAAAAAGCATTTTCTTAAGCTTCATTCTCCTTAAGTCAGTTGGTAGGCTAAATGAATAGTCAGGACAAAAATAAGAAAGAATAAAGAAACACCCCATATTTCTCCACAGATTGTGAAATCATCCAAGGGAAAAGCGTAAAATGTTTTTCTTTTTGGAAGAAGAAGAAGAAAAAAGAAGAAGAAGAAGAAGAAGAAGAAGAAGAAGAAGAAGAAGAAGAAGAAGAAGAAGAAGAAGAAGAAGAAGCAGAGGAGGAGGAGGAGGAGGAGGAGGAGGAGGAGGAGGAGGAGGAGGAGGAGGAGTGATATCCACACTTCAGTCTAAGAGTGGATTGGAAGACAGTTCTGTTTTCATGTATGTTTTTAGTAACACATAAGGGTATAATTTATTTATCCACATTTTAAAAAATCTGTAACACTTTAAAGTTAATTCTAATAAGATTCAAATGTAAATTAAATCAGTATCTTAAAATGTTTCTAAACAAATGAAAAATGTTGTTATCTACATTCCCTTTCCCCTTCTTTTGTGCTTTTCTTGTCCTATTATTTTCATCTGTTACTAACACAACTATACACGGTTATTATCACTATGCACTTTATGTATTTAAAAGAGAAAAGAAACAAGCTAGCAAGCATATACATATGTTTATTATGTTAAGCTTGTCATTGTTGATTGTTTTCATTTGTTTCTATGGATTCTAGTACCCATTTGCTATCCTATCTTCATCCCAATAGAGTCTTGTTCACACCCACATTTGTTCTACTATTATCCAATATAAATCCTTTCATAATAGGTCCAAAATCCATACATGGTCTCCCTTCAGTATCATCAGATATTTGTTTGCTTTCAGAAACCATGAAAAAAAAAATTCAGTTTCTAGCTCAGTGGTGGTGACACATGGTTTTAATCCTGGTACTTGGGAAGCAAAGGCAGGCAGATCTCTGATTTCAAGGCTAGACTGGTCTACCCAGCAGATCCAGGACAGCCATGGATATACAGAGAAACCCTTTCTTGAAATACCAAGCAAAACCAAAACTGAAACAAGAACAAAATCAAAATCAATTCTTTAAGAGACCAAATAGCTCTAAAGAAAGCAATATAATATATGCACATCCTCTCATGACTTTGATTCTTTCAGTGTATAACAATTATACATTGTGTGAATGATTGTTACAACAAAGAATAATTAAAAGAACACTATGTACATACCCAATACCCAATGAGAAACATTTTTCCAAAGACTGGAGAGAAGACTTAAGCAAAAATTCATACCACTCTTACAAGGACCCTAGCTTGCTTCACATCATCTTTATCAGGCTTTGTACAGTTGCCTTTATCTCCAGCCTCCAGGGAGCTGATGTCTTTTCTGACCTCCATGGGCACATACACTCACATACACATACCCACACCCAAACAACATGAGTGATACCCATAATCAAAAATAAAAACAAAGTATTAAAAATATTTTCAAACCTGCCTTTGATTGGATTCATGGGTGTGGAGTGCAGCTATGAATAACAAAACCAACTGTGTGTTTGCATTTATAGTCATCAAATTGCTTTTTTAATTATTTGAGAAAGAGATAAAATATGCAATTATGCATTTATAATTATATAATTGCTATTATTGATAGACATGACATTTTTGCATAGATTCAAATACCATCTGGTGTCACTAACAGTCTTTGGCTAGAACTTCCTGCAGCATTCTTTATCAGTGTGGTCTTCTACAAACATCTTTTTAGTTTTCCCTCACCTAAGGTAATCTAAAAGTGTTTGCTGGAAGCAAAATGGCTGAACAAACATCATTCTGTGGGTATTTTGTTTTGGCTCTTTATTTTTCAACATTTAGTAAGTTGAATATGCCATTCTTCTGTTTCAGATATGTCAACCTTTGTTCCAGATAAGAAACTGTTACCTTTATCATACACTCTTTGGACAGGACAAGTTTTCTCTCACTGCCTTTGATTTTTTTTTTCTCTTTGCCTTTCAACCCATTTACTAAACTGTCTGCATGTGGGTCTTTCATTTCATTTTCAGTTTTCCCACTTATTTGACTAACTTCTGAGATTCGTAAAATAATATAGATATTAATTCTTACTTTTCTATTCTTTGCCTTGTGGTTTCAATTCATGTCAATTGACTTTCTTGGTTTTTCTTTTTTAGCTGTCCTAAAGCAAAGATCGGGATGAAGACATACAACAGAGGAAAGTTGCTCACCTTTCACCCTTATCTGTTTGTCAGATAAAGGAAGGAGATGTGTCTGTAGCCTCAAGAGCACACCATCAGTGATCACATCTCTATTTCTTTAATGGTTCTAACACCTCCAAAATGTGCCCTAGTGTGAAGACAAAGTCTTCAACCAATGGCTCCTGAGAGGATAAGACACAAACTATTTCACATGTGTGCTTCAGTCATACTTTATTTTGTATAACGGCCATTTGAAATTTATGTTTAAATTTAACAGTTTCTATTATCCAAGTTTATTTTCTAACTTACATTTGATATTCCCATCCCTGCTTCTTTGCATGTCTTTTTGTTTCTCTCTGAAATTTGCCAATTGTACAAATTATGTCATAGTAACTCTGGTCAGTGACTTTCTAAATAGATTTTAATTGTTTTTGAGAATTCTGTTCAGTGTATTTTGATGACTGTCTCCCAGGATTCTTCTCTGTAACTCCTCCCAGGTCATGCTGCCTCCCTTTAACCCCCAAACTGTGTTCTCCTTATAAAAATAATGCGTTAAATCCAATTTGTGTTGCTTTTACATTTGTGAGTGTGGGACCAGCCACTGGAGCCTGTTGACTTCCCAGAAGATCCATGATTAATGAAAACTGAATACCCCTTTCGCAGAAATCATCCCTAGATGTTCTCTCAAGGCCGGAAGCTCATGAACACACTAGAACGTTAAGTCCACGGACCGTGTGCTGGTGTTCTATAGGTAGTCCTGGCTGCTGTGAGACCATGAGTGTGGCGTTCCTATCCTGTTAGTAAAACACTGTTTCATTCCTGTCATCGCTCAATTCTTGTTCTTACCATCTTTCTGATCTCTCTTCCGACACAGTCCCTGAGCTTTGAATGAGGTGATGTAGATGTCCTAAAGAAGAGTGCTACTCATTCGCTACACTTTGATCAGCTGGAAGCCTCTGCATTAACCATGGTCCAAATGTTCAGAGGCTTTTTCTGATGAGATCCAAGGGCAGTGATGATCTATGGGTAGAGGGATACAAAATTACAAGGTACTATGACCATTTAGCAAAATAATGGTAGTAGTTTGACTCCTGGGGCCAGTGAGCTCCCCAGTTAAGAGTTCTTGGAAAGATTTATAATAACAAGCATGTGCTTTCTCCTGTTAGAGTGAGTCTTAAATTCAATAAGGAAGCCATTAGTTACCCCCATAACAATTATGCCACTACTGTGCCCTTGAGCATATCTCCCCATGCCAGCCATTATGGTACTTCATAGGGTTCAGACTTCAGTAAAACCTTCAATGAGATTTTTTTTTTTAAATCTAGCAACCTGTATAGCATCTTCTAGTGCTAGGAAAGCTAACCAACAGTAAGGAATATTTTTGACCAGTGCCAACTTGATTTCTCCACACCCTGTGACCAACATGTGTGGTGTCTTCAGCAAAAGGCCTTACCATTAAACGCTATTTGCCAACTGACAACAAGGGCAATAGCCTGCATTGATGTGAAAGTCTCTGGGTGACCCTCACCAACAATTCAAGGATATCACATACCTGAGACTGGGGTTTCTACTCGGCTTCTATATGGCTTCTAAGGGATATAGTCTCCTTTGAAAGGTAACTGCAATTAAATATACACCTACACACAAAAATGAGCATATGCATGCTCAGCAAGCTTATAAAATAGTAGTTTTTCACAGAACCTGTTCCTGCCCATGTGCTAACGAGTCCAGATCCTGATTGATTTCTGAAATCAGGCCCATTCAAGGGGTATATGATTATAAACCATACGGCATTTATTCAAACATTTTTTAATATCAGTTATCCTTCATGTCACCACCTCCTCTGCCCTACCTTCCCATCTCTCTCCAAGATTAAGTGTAATAACTTTGCCTATATTAGACTAACACTGTCAATGTCTATGGCGTAAAGAGGCCAGTATCACATTTAAAGACATGTTTGCAGTTATCCTGGAGTGACAGTGGTTTGGCCAGTCCTCGCTTTGTCTTTTTCATTGATGCACTCATTAAGCTGTCTGCCTTTGCTGTCTACACCCAGCTGTTAGCCTCTGCTACTCTCTAGCTGATTGCTCCATTGTTTTTAACGCTGTCCTGGGGCATACAATGTTCCACTGTCTGATTCTATCAAATCTGGGTCCCTTCAAAGGACACTTTGATGCAGTCAGTATCTGGGCTTTGTTCTGACCCTGGCAGAACTCTCTCTGATTCTCTGTAGTAGGCTAACTGTCCTACAGTTTAGTTGTGACTCTCTTGGAGTGATCATCTTCCTCTAAATTGATTGCTATAAAAATTTAATAGTTTTAGCTTCTTTAGGTGTACAGATTTTAGTATGTTTAACCTATATTATATGCCTAATATCCACTTATAAGTGAGTATACACCCTGTGTGTCTTTCTGCTTCTGGGATACCTCACTCAGGATGATATTTTCTAGTTCCCACCATTTGCCTGCAAATTTCATGATTTCCTTGTTGTTAATTGCTGAGTAGTATTCCACTGTGTAAATGTACCACAATTTCTGTATTCATTCCTCAACTGAGGGACATCTGGGTTGTTTCCAGATTCTGGCTATTGCAAATAAAGAAAGCTGCTATGAACATGGTTGAGCAAATGTACTTGTATATGAGGACCCTGGGAAAGATTCTCAATCCTCATTCAGAAAGGTAAACTGAATAAACATCGAAAGATGGAGAAAACAGGGAACAGAACAGGAGCCAACCACAGATGGTCTCTGAAAAACTCTACCCAGCAGGGTATCAAAACAGATGCTGAGATTCATAGCCAAACTTTGGGCAAAGTTCAGGGAATCTTATGAAAGAAGTAGGAGATAGAAAGACCTGGAGGGGAAAGGAGCACGGAGCTCCACAAGAAGAGCAAAAGAACCAAAAATAAATAAATAAATATGGGCATAGGGGTCTTTTCTGAGCCTTATACTCCAACCAAGGATCATGCATGTAGATAACCTAGGATGCCTGCACAGATGTAGCCCACTGCAGCTCAGTTTCCAAGTGGCTTTCCTAGTAAGGGGAACAGGGGCTTTCTCTGACATGAACTCAGTGGCTGGCTCTTTGATCACCTCCCCTGAGTTGAGGGGGCAGCCATACCAGGCAACAGAGGAAGACAATGCAGCCATATCTGATGAGACCTGATAGGGTAGGGTCAGATAGAAGAGGAGGAGGACCTCCTCCATCAGTGGACTGTGGGAGGGCTATTGGAAGAGAAGAGGGACAGAGGGAGCAATTGGGAGGAGATCAGGGAGGGGTCTACAACTGGGATACAAAGTGAATAAACTGTAACAAATATTTTTTTTTAATTTCATAGTTAAAAAAATATCTTAAGCATCCCTGAAGTTTGTTCTACATGAAAATATTTCTCCTGCAGGGAAACTTTAGGGATGTATGCTGTATAACAGATCTCTCTTCCTGAACCAAATTCTGAGATACTTTTTCCAGGATTGGTGTGAGCTGTTTGGCTTATTTCTTCCAGAGTGGCATTTCTGTTTTACAAACACAACACTACAACAGAGCGATGCCCTCTGGTCTTCTTGGCTTGTGTGTGCTTTGTGAAGCCTCCACCTTAGATATCTTGGGAAAGTGCTTTGAGGATTCCGGGCTCATTTCCCTCCCAGGCCTGGAATAAAATGTCTGCCTGGTAACTAGGGACTATGTGAAAGGAGCCTGGGGCATGCCTTCTCAGCCGTTTTTATCTATAATTTATTCTCTGCAGCCTAGATGAGAAATGCTGGTGACCTGCTCCTTTTAGAGAAGTATGTGGCCCTTGACTGGGGGCTGGGAGCAGAGTGAACTCAAATTTCATTTCCAAGCCTGCTGAGAGTAAGTCCTACTTCCCAGCTAGAAGGTGGACAGGAGAATTTTGTATCTTAAATGCCACAGCTCCTCTGTGAGCTTATTGGGATTTGGTATGGTTCCTGGAACAAATGTCAATTCTGTACCTGACTTCCTACCCTGAAGAGAAATCACAGAGCCTCCACGTGTTAAAAAAGAAAGATTTTCTCTTTCTACTTTGAGGGACTGGTCCTACTTCCAATTGTATTTCTAGGATTTTTGTGCTGATCTCTCTAATCAACATTTCATGATGAGTAGTAAATATATCCACTGTTTAAAATGCAGGGGTAGTGGTTTATTGCATGCCTTAAAAATATGAAATTTCCAAATGACAATATTATTTCAGCAGCTTTATTAAAAATAATTGTTACATTAAACAATATATAAAGTAAACAAATAGATATTTGACTATACCATTATCCAAAATAGTCTCATATCTTTTAATAATTAATCCTCTTGCCCCATCCACCCACTTTCTGTATTATCTAGTATTGCTTTTCTACCGATATATATTTATTTGCTTTTTCTAGAATTTTAATAGTAATATTACTGCATAGTATATAATGTTTGGGCTACTCTTTTCATTAAATGTATTCATTTTGGGTTCATCCATTTCATTCTGTAACATGTAAATAATTCTTGTTTATTGGTGAATAATATATCTGGTCATTTGCTGATTAGCACTTTCTCTACTCCTGATTTAGCTTATTAAAAATAAAACCATTATGAAGATTCATATGCCAGGCTATGTGTGGACATATGGTTTGATTTTCCTTGAATAAATACCATGGATGTGAAAGAGCTAGATCATACAATAGGTATACATTTAACTGACAATCTGTTCTACAAAGTGGTTATGTTCTTTTCCCTTCTACCAAGTAGTTAATAAGATTTTCCTTTTCCCCAGTCACTGGCCAATGTCTAGGGTGGCTTACACTGTTATGGCTAACAATGCTAATGAATGTGGAGTGGTGAGATACTGCTCCTTTCTTTATCCAGTCATGAAACAGATCAGAACTCCCTTTTTTTAACCTTCTAACTCCCTTTTTGCCTTTTTACATTATAAAATTCATTAAGCATCCTACATCAATGTTTTGAGATACACACAGAGAGAAATGAAAACATTTCTTTTTGTCTTTGAATTGAATTTTTGATATTTTAATGTCATTATAAAAATATATGGACTTCTTTTTTTTCTTTTTTAAATTTTTTCTTTTTATTATTAGTTACATTTTATTAACTCTGTATCCCAGCTGTATCCTGCTCCCTCATTCCCTCCCAATCCCACCCTGCCTCCCTCATCTCCACCCTGCCCCTTTCCAAGTCCACTGATAGGGGAGGACCTCCTCCCCATTCATCTGACCCTGTTTTATCAGATATCTTCAGGACTGGCTGCAAAGTCCTCCTCTGTGGCCTAGCAGGGCTGCTCCTCTTTTGTGGGGTGGGGAGGTCAAAGAGCCTGCCACTGAGCTCCTGTCAGAAATAGTCCCTGTTCCCCTTACTAGGGTACCCACTGGATTCTGAGCTACCATGGGGTACAACAGAACAAGGGTTCTAGGTTATATCCATACATGGTCCTTGGTTGGAGGAACATGAACTTCTGTATTTTAATGAAGTTTCATTGGTCATCCAGTTTTGTTGATTTTGATTTTGATGTTGTATGTAACAGATTTATCCCTAACTCACAAGTTTTTTCTTATGCTTTTTTTTTCAAAATTATAAATAAGCACACATATATGTGTGGGTACAGATACATTGTTGATAAAGTAAAGCATGTTGGGTTGATGCTGCTTTCCTTAAGTCACAGACTATCTAACAGACCAAATTTCAGTCGTAAGAAACTTCCTTTTGATTTATTGTTCAGGGGAATATGTGCTTTTTCACTTGCTCTTGGTTGTCTCCCAGAGATCAAAAGTTTTTATTGCTGAATATCCCACATACATAGGACATAGAATGTGTAGAAATCGAACTGAAAATTAACTGGAAGCCTCCCGCCTGAGGACCAGCTCTCATAGTACTGAAAGGTGCTGTTCTAACTGCCGAGGGAGAAAAGCAGTCAATAATCCTGGTCAGCTGTAAAGCCTATGAATCATAATAATGACAAGCCTGGTAAGATATCCCCAAGGGCACAACAGTGTCACTTAAATCCTGGGGTTAACCAACAGCCATTTAATTGGACTTATGGCCAGCTCAATAGGAAGTCATGACTAGTATCATATGCCTATCCAATTACCCATGGCTGATGAGACCAGGGCCCCTTGAAAAAACCTACAGCTGACATTTCCCTAAACCAGTGTAAGTTCAATGCATTCTAAATATGTATCTTTAAGATAAATTCAGATAACTGCAGCCCCTCATCGCTCATGTAAGAAGCTTCTTTTGCCAGCAGATGAAGACCATTAGAACTAGCCACACTGGTCAAAAAGCAGAGAACTGAAGGTGAGGTGCCCACTTTCAATTGCTACATCTATCACACAATCCCTACACCTAAGAGTCAGAGAACACCCAAGCAAGAGAGAGCAAAAAGATTGTAAGAGCCAGAAGATCAAGATATAAAGACCTGGAGGGGACAGGAGCTCCAAAAGGAGACCAATGGAGCCAAAAACAAACAAACAAATATCAACAACAACAACAACAAAACTGGAATCAGGGAGCCCTGCAGAGACTGATACCCCCACCAAGGACCATGCATGGAGAAGATGTAAAACCTCTGCTCAGATATAGCCCATAGACTCAGTCTCCAAGTAGGTTCCCTAATAAGGGGAACAGGGGCTGTCTCTGACATGAACTCATTGGCAGGCTCTCTCCACACCTCCCCCTGGTGGGTACAGCCTTGCCAGACCACAGAGGAAGACAATGCAGTCAGCCTTAATGAAACCTGACAGGTTAGGGTCAGATAGAAAGGGAGAAAGACCTCCCCTATCAGTGGAGTAGTGGAGGGGCATTGGAGGAGAAGAAGGGAGGGTGGAATTGGAAGGAGACAAGGGAGGGGACTATAGCCAGGATACAAATTGAATAAATTGTAATAAATAATAATAATTAAAATTTTAAAAATTTAAAAAGATAGTGGTTTTTATATATGAAAGTTCTACCTGGGAAACTTCAACAATATAGTTGCCTAAACAAGACCCGAAAAATGGTAAGAGCAATTTATATGCCATTGTGGACAGAGGAATTCACATAAGGTTTCTTCCTCACATGAAGACCTGTAAATAGTTAATGGCTCCTGAATGAATTAGCTTCTCCAGGGATAAGCCTCCTGATAGATTATTCAGTCCTAAGAGGTCAGTCCATATAAACTGAATGAACTCATCAGGTTAAAGTTATAAATTTATGCATGTGTATGTAACAATAATACTTGAGGAAAAAAAGGCTATGGATTTGAGAAAGAGCCAGGGAGGGGTATAGGAGAACTTAGAAAGGGAGAATAAAATAAATGCAGTACTCATATATAAAATTATCAAAAAGTGAATAAATAATTTTAAACAAACAGTAACCAAAAGCAAACTACAGACCAGATTTCTTGATGAACATAGACACAAAATTTCTCAAGAAAATACTTACTGATTGGCCTGCTCTTTGATCACCTCCCCCTGAGGGTGGAGCAGCCTTACCAGACCACAGAAGAAGACAATGCAGCCACTCCTGATGAGACTTTATAGACTAGGGTGAGAGGGAAGGGGAGGAGGACCTCCCTTTTCAGTGGACTGGGAGAGGGACATGGGTGGGGAAGAGAGGGTGGGATTGGGAGGGGAGGAGGGAGGGAGGTACAGGGGAGATACAGAGTGAATAAACTGTAATTGATAAAAATACAAAAAAGAAAATACAAACTGAATTCAGGAAAATACTAAGAGGATCATATATCATGGCAGGCTTATTATTGCAATAAAACGCTCAAGCCAAAAGCAACTCAAGGAAGAAAACACTTATTTGGCTTACACATTCAAAGCATAGGCTGTCATTGAGAGACATCAGAGCACGAAATTATTCACAGCCAAGAATGTGCAACAGAAACCATATTTGCATGCTGCTTAGTGGCTTGCTCTCTGGCCTTCTCTTTGGCTCATGCTCAGATAGCTTTCTTAAGCATGCTCAGCTAGCTTTCTTACATATGTTCAGCTAGCTTTCTTACATTAGCCCAGACCCGCTACCTGCCACCTTAATAACCTACCAAGACAATCTTTCATAGACACAATCATAGGCAAATCTCATCTGGGCAATTACTCAAATAAGATTCCCTCTTCCAAGGTGACTGTAGGTTGTATCAAGTAACAATAAAAACTTACCAGATCAATGGCTTAGTTGTCTTCGTCACAGAGATGGAATATAGGCAAACTAGTAAGTGTAGTAAATGTTATAATATGTTTAATTACAGAAGTCATATGATCATCTTTATAAATGCAGAAAAGACATTGGACAAAGTTAAGTGTCAATTCAGGTAAAAGTCCAGAGGGCATTAAGATTAAAAGATTCATACTTCTAAATAATGAAGGCCATATCCAACAAACCTGTAGATAATATTCTATGAAATGTGTATATGTGTGTGTGGGGGGTGTGCATTAGTTCCTGCCTCCAGGTTCCTGCCCGCTTGAGTTCCTATGTTGACGTCACATAGTAATGATGAATGATGAACAGTGATGTGGAAGCATGAGCCAAGCAAACGCTTTCCTCCTCAAGTTGCTTTGTTCACAGTGTTTTATCACAGCAATAATAATCCCGAGACAATCATGTCACATGCAACCAAATAAATAAACCACGATTTTGTTTCAAAAAAACTTTTGACAACAAATGCTGGCAAGGATGTGTGGAGAAAAAGAACTTTATTCACTGTTGGGTAGAGTGTAAAACAGTACAGTCATTATTGAAGTAAGGATGGAGATTTCTCATAAAATCAAAAATACAACTGCTATATGACCCAGAAACACATGTCTGGGCATGGATCCAAAGTACTCTATTTCCTACCACAGAGATATTTGATAACAATGAAATGCAATCAACATAAATGTCTATCAATTTATGGACTGGAGAATAAAATACAATATATATGCATAGTGAAATTCTTTTCAGCTGTAAAGAAAAATAAAATTTTCAGGAATACAGATGGACCTGAAAATAATAATGCTAACCAAGGTGATGCACACTCAGAATGAAAAAAAAAACTATTTTGTCTCACATTTGAGACTCCAAGCTGAATTTTGTGCATATGTGTGTTTGTATGTGTGCATACATGTGCTCTGTGTGTGGCAGGATGGAGTTGGAGGCAGATAAGAAATGAGAAACCTTCCATAAAGATTCCAGCATGGCTCCTTGATCACTGTGAACACATTACAAACCTTACATATATTTAAATATATTTTTTATTTATTACAATTTATTCACTTTATATCCCAGCTTTATTTCAACCCTCGTCCCTTCCCAGTATGGCCCTCCCTCCCTTCCTCATCTCCTCCCATGCCCCGTCCCCAGTCCACTGATAGTGGAGGACCTCCTCCTCTTCCATCTGACCCTAGCCTATCAGGTCTCATCAGGAAAAGCCTTTTTAAGTATACACTTTAAGTGGGTAAATTTTATGGTAGAAGAAATAATTGAAAAATATTAAAATCTTCTGGATTTTGATGACGCCCATGAATTTGTGACATTTGGAAGACATATGTAAATAGTCTCTAAATACTATTGAGTCTTCTAGGCAATAAACAACACACTATTTGTACTTATTTTTTATCTCAAAAACATAGCTTTAAATGTAGTTTGTAAGATTTATTCTTAGGTATTTCATATTTTGAAGCCAGCACAGTGTTTTTATCTTCATTGTTCCCTGATAGTATATAGAAGCACATTGATTTTGTAAAAGTCACCTATAATTGCTATATTCTCTTCCTGAATAGATTACTTTGTATTTTGTGCACAAACAAACATGCCACCTGCAAATACGTGTGCGCGATTTCCTTTTCAATATGGATGTAAGTTGTGTCTTTTTCTTATCTTATTATTCTAACTAAAGCTTTACTTACAGTGTTGGGTAAAATAAGAGCAGAACAGTTACTTTTTTCTTTATTCCTCATTTGGGAGGAAAACATTGAGACTTTTTTCATATCAAGGTTATTTGTAAATATTGTGAAGAACGTGCTGTGGATTCTGTTAGCTCAGTGTCTTGTTAGACGTGGAATTTTACTGTGAATGAATGCAGGATACATTCCAGGGATTTTGATTTGTTTGTTTTTGGTTTTGTTTTTGAGTTTTTGCTTGGTTGATTGGTTGGTCATATTTGGCTTTGTTTTGTTTTGTCTGTTTTTGAGCTAAGGTCTCAGGTAGCTCAGGCTAGACTTCAACTCTTTGTTAGCTGAAGATGTCCATGAACTTCTTATCCTGCTACCTCTTATTCCCTGTTCATTATCCATTTATTCTTTATCCCTGCTACCTCTTTATCCCTGTCGGATATATAGATATCCAACTTTTCAAAAACTATTGGTTGAAGAAATGATAATTTTCCTATTGAATGGTGTTGGTATCAATTGAGTACATAGTCTAGACCATAAGCATGGGCTTCTATTCAATCATCCAATTACCTACTGGCTATAATTTCCAGCATTTTGTTGAAGAGAATTTATAGATACAGGTGTCTTTGCTTTCTTGATTAAATTAGAAATTGGTCTTTTAGTGATACACCATTGAGTGTGATGTTTTCTGTGGTGTTTCATAAACCTTTCATATTATATTGAGATTCTCTTCCTGTACTCCTTGTTTTTCATAGTTAGTTAGTTAGTTAGTTTTTTCTTAATCATGAAAGGGTGATGAACTATTTTAAATACTTTGGTCTTCAAAATTTAGAGAAGGAAAGATGTATTTTCCCCTTGTACTATATCTTATAAATTGAGTTATTTTGCTGTGCTGGAATATGTCTATGATGTCATTTCTAAACGTATGCTGTCAAGTTCATCTTACTACAGTTTCACTGAAGATTTTTCATACATTTTATTCAAGGACCCTGGAATCTAACTTTTTTTATTTGTTTGCTTTTCAGTACCTTTTTATTGCCATGAAGAGACCTCATTACTAAAGGAACTTATGGAAGTATTCATTGGTGTTTACAGTTTCATCGTGACAGAGAATATAGCAACTGGCAGGTAGGCAGGCAAAGTCCAGGAGCAGGAGCTGAGCATTTGCATCATTATCTACAAGTAAGAGCAAGAGAAAACAGAGAAGATGGAGGAGAGAAGAAAAGATCGAGAAAGAGGAGAAGGAGAAAAAAGAGAAGAGAGAGAATGAATAAGAGATAAGAAATTAAGAATGGCATGGGTATATGTCTAAGACTTAGGCTTCTGAAGCCTCAAAGCCCTCTCCCAGTTTCACACCCGCTCCAGCAAGGCCTAATTTTGTCCTCCTAATCAGTCCCAAATACTTCTACCAACTGGGGATCAAGTATTCAAATATGTAAGCATTTGGAGGAAATTCTCTCTCAAATCATCACACAAGTCAAGAAATTAACTTTGAGGAATGTTTGAGAGACTGTTAAGTCCTTGACTAATCACTGGTGAAATCATCAGGAATAGTACATGTAAAGGACTTTTAATTACTGACTTAACTTTCTTACTTGCCATGTATGAGTTGTTGTTTCTTATTAAATTAAGATAAAATAGTATGTTGAACAGCATAAGAATTATTTTTTTAGTTATAAGGATTTTCAACATTCTACTTCTTTCTGAGTTGGCCTTGATATATTACCTTCTTTCAGTGGACTGAAGAGGAATGGTCCCCATAGATTCATGTGTGTGAATGTTTGACCTATAGGAAGTGAAACTATTGGAGGTGTGGCTTTGTTAGAGGAAGTATACCACCATGGAGGTGGGCTTTGAGGTCTCCTATGCTCAAACTATGCCTAGCGTAGCACGCAGTCTTCTGCTGCCTTCAAATCAAGATGTAGAACCCTCAGCTACTGCCCCAATATCTGCCTGCATGTTTCCATGCTTCCTGCCATGATGATAATAGACTAAACTTCTGAAACTGTAAGCCAGCCCCAATTAAATGTTTTCATTTATAAGAGTTTCCATAGTCATGGTGTCTCTTCACAGAAATAAAACCCTAACCAAGATACCTCTGAATAAAATTTTCAATTCATATGGGTCATCTGTTTGCCATTCAGTTGTTCCTAGTTTTCCTTGGCAAATGTTTAGAACAAACACCTGTAAAAAAATTACAACAAACAAAATAGACATGCTAACATGAACCGGGGAAAGCTCAGGAAGCCTCAGCACTACAAAAACTGCAGGCCACTGAGGAGTGTTAAGAATGGGAGAATAGTCTTTCCCAGGGAAGAGCGAGCACACCAATTGGTTATGAAGGCCAGATGCTCAGTCCTGAAAACATACACACAATGACATTATCCAGACTGAGTAAGTTGTATTTAGGAATGAGTACACACACACACACACACACACACACACACACACACACAAACACACACATCATACATATGTAATAGCAATTAATGAATAGAGAAACCATGAATCTGAGAGAGAACAAAGAGGTATTTGGAGGTCAAAAACAGAAGTGGTGATGGTACAAAAAAAGATTCGGGGATACTGTAAATCAGAAGATTGTGTCTTCTGGTAAATTCAAAAGCTGTGCTCATGAAATACCACCAACATGACTGTCCAAATGTGAGCTAAACATCGATGTCACTAATGAAAAAAAATTTTTTTTTGCCTCATGTTTAAGCATTCACGTTTGTGAGACTTCACATGTGTAACCAATTTCTAGGAGAAACAAGCCCACAAGAAACTTTCTGTTTCTCTGGCTCATACAGTTTTTCTGCTCCCATTTCTTCTGTGCTGCACCCTGTGTTTCAGGTGGAAGAGTTGGATGCTGAAGTGCCATGCAAGCTTCCAAAAGAGGGAAGCAGCCAAAAATCAGACTCAAATGTGATGCCTATGAATCACAATAGCAAATTCCATGCTAAAATAACCCTAAAGATGTAGTGGTCTCATGGATATGTTGGTGATATGGGCCAACTCTGATTGGACTGAAGTTGCTCACAACAAGAGGGAGACCATGTCTGGTGCAGGAAACCCAACTGACTCCCGAGGACTAGATAAGTCATAAGTCGTGGATCTTGGAGAAGAACCTATAACTGCCACTTTACTAAGCTCGCATAATCCCTATCTACATTCTAAACATTTGACCTTAGCCACAGATAAGAGCAGTCCTCACCCATCGTTAAGAAAACTCCTCTTCGCAGCACATGGAGACCATTACAGAAAGCCACAGCCAATCAAACTGCAGTCCCGTGAAGAGCAGTCCCAACTGACCATCCACAGCCATGACACTCTGTTACTTGAGTACTATCCTTAGAGCAAAACTATCCAAAGGTAAGGTCTTACTCCAAGGGGTGTCTTTACTCAAGTGTCTAATTGTTCCAGATCTCCTTTTATTTCTTTTATTTTAATTGGTTTTCAGTATCTTAAAGGATCTTTCTAAACTGTATCACTGATTTTATAAGGAGGGTTATTTTGTTAAATCTTCCAGCCATTCCATAGACAGTTCTGGGGTTTGGGCAAACCAACTCAAGTATTTCTCAGCCCTAATGAATTACTTGGAAATTATACTCAATTTGGTTTCCACTTCAGTAACTTTGAGGTGAAGCCAAAAGTTCTTCTTTTGTGCTGTGTCCCTTGATGGTGTAGGTGTTTCTATCCATAGCATACCCTGGGTGGTCTCTAGATGACAAATATAATAAAATAGTGGTAGTGAATTTAGTGGTCTTTAGCACAGCTTTAGAGTTCACTAATTAGAATAAATCAACTAAAGAAATGCTAGATGTGATTGTACAAGAACAAGTATCAGTATTGATAAAAAACCTGCTTCTACTTTGTTAATTCTTATAGATTAAACAGTGCTGTGAGCCTGGCTATCTCTTAGCCAATTAAGATAAGCACTGATCTTGTCTTTTTAGCATATTTATTGAGATTTGAAACATTGATATATTCTGATAAATACTGGCCAATGATAAATCAATAATATGATTCGCACTGAGAAAATTCCAAAATAAATTCTAAAAATGTATTTTGAGAAGGACAGTTGCCAACCTGGCCCTCATAAAAGAGGGAGCTGTGTCAGTGAGTTTCAGCCATGCAGTTTTTGTCTCTGAAAGGAAGTAATCTCTGCCACCACGATCAGTCCCATTATCAGTCAGTAACTTGTCAAGTCTTCACCAAAAGAAGCCATTAAATACTGCAGATTTTATCCTCTAAATAATATTCTGTTCGAACTCAACCACTCCACTTCCACTATCACTGCCTTAGTGTAAGCATTGGAGACTCCAGGTTCTTTCTCCTTCGGTTCTGCATCAAGCATTGTTAAGGAAGTCATCCACTTAGTTACTGCCTTAAAATATCTACGGAATAGACTTCACCTATTCAGTGTGAGAGGAGAGCACATGATCATGTCATGGATTAGACAACCAATCAATTAGCCCACTCCCCACACCTAAGTCCAATACACCCTTATTAATCTCTATAGTGGGATTCCTTTCCTGGGACCCATTCTCGCTGCTAAGTACCCCCATTTGCTTCCTGTCCCTTAAACTTCACTTATGAACCTATAATAAACCCCTTTCTATAGCTTACCTTATCATTTTGTGAGAAACTTATTTGTATTCTGGAGGCGAGGTGTAAGGGTCCAAGAATCACCAAAGGAAGATCCCAGACTCAAATAGTATGTAAAAGCAAAGAGTGTTTATTCTGCAGAAACAACCAGCATGCAGGGGTCGACCATTCATACAAAATGGTGACCAAAAGAGGAGCCATCAAGCTTCCGGTAAAGCCAGCTACGGGATTTCCAGTAGTGTTTAGGTAATTTTTACCAGGATTGGTTGGGTTCACCATAAGAGATACTTGTATGCTCCTCATTGGTTCCCACCTTAGGGACTGAACAGTCACATCCTATAGCCCCAGCCCAGATGTCAGAGCAGTTGCTGATTGGCTGCTCATCTCCTGCGGTTTTTATCCAAGAATAATCAAGCCAGAAAAGGGAAAGGGTAGCAAGGACTTTGGCCCAGTTTTGGACCCAGTCTCAAAATGGAGATAGTCAGGTCCTCTCAAAAGCACTCAGAAGCCACTGAAGTGATGCAACTTTGGTGGTCATTAAGTCCAGGATCCTAGCTCTCCTAATCTATCCTTCATGTGGAGTGAAAAAGGAATCCCACCCCACCACCACACACATACATATACCCAGAATCAGCACAACCATCACTCTTCTTCAACGTTGGCAAGTTGCTCATCAGAGAAAACTTCCAATACATTGGAATAAGATATTTAAAAAACAAAACAAAAAAACAAAAAAAAAAAACAAAACAAACAAAAAAAAAAAACACCTATATATCAAGTTTCAAGTTTTAAGTTATTGTGGTTTGTTTTAAAGTGTGTAAATGATGTAAGCTCATTTTTAAATACTTTGTTTGTTTGTTTTTCAACATAGGCTTTCTTTGTATGGCCTGACTGGTTCTGGAAATAACTATGTATTCCAGGCCAGCTTGAATCAGAGATCTGCCTGCCTCTGCCTCCAGAGGGCTGGGATTAAAGGTGTGTGCTACCACACCTGGCTTTCATTTTGAAATTCTAATTGCCTCAACTTTTCCCCGGCTATCACCATTATCAAAATTATCTCTAAATAATTCAAATGTGCTTGTAACCGATTCAGACACCGAAACTGCAACACTAACTGCATCGCATCACACTTTTCCCCAGAGAAGAACACTCCCAGGTGCTACAAAGATGGACAAGGGCATTGACACAGTTCTATCCGACGGACAGAAAAGAGCTGATACAGGCAGATATCTGAGGGAAAGTATGTTCTCTAAGAGGTCTCACACTTTTTCAGTTCCCTTAATTAGTAGGTCGTTATTATTAAAATTGCCCAACTTCCCTTTGCAGTGTCCTTCCCATGTTCTTTTCCATTGATTAACTAGTGCTTATTTTACATTCTGGGCACTAGCTGCTCATGTCAAAAGTGTGGAAATGATGTGGATATCTCGTCCTAAAATCTTCAGTGTACCAAAGAAGAATAACAAATTGAACAGGGTTTTATAAGCACTGCTACTGGACACAGAGTGACTTGTTTCTCCTTCAAGCTGTGTCAGGCATTTCTAAACAGGAACCACATTCAGGTATCCCTGATTAATAGGTATCACCGGACAGAGCTTCCCAGAGAATATTGCCCACTTTCATTCTGGGTTTGCATTTCCTGGAGTTTTAACACGGCCTGGAATATCTTTATAATGGATGGCTCCAATCTTACTGCCCAGCAAATAGGTAATTAGGGACTGGGAATGACTCATGCCCTCTGCACTGCCGATGAGACCTACTTCTGCTATTTTAAAATGGATCTTAGGAGATTTCATTTTCTCAGAGGAACATCCTTTATGTAAAGTTTAGTTTAATCATAATTGTTCAGATGAATAAAAAGGTTAAAGATGATTCAATGTGCTGGTAATTTGACTAAAAGATTCATATCACATGAGGAACAAACATTGGAAGAAAACGGTTCACAATGCACTTTTTAGATTTTTTATAATTTTTTCTTTTATTAAAAATATTTTATGTAATATATCCTCACTCTGATTTCCCCTTTCTCCTCCCTCTACTCCTCCCAGTCCTTTTCACCTGATGTACCTCCCTTTTTACTTTCATTAGTAAATAGTCTTCTAATAGATAATTAATGTAAATATATTAATTATTATATGTTATATATTTATGTGATATATGTTGTATAAATACATTATATAAATATAAAATATATATAATATATCTTTAGATAGATAGATAGATAGATAGATAGATAGATAGATAGATAGATAGATGGGGAGATAGAGATAGATAGATAGATAGATAGATAGATAGATAGATAGATAGGGCAGAAAATAACACATCAAAATTAAAAAAAAAAAAACAGAAGGAATAAAGCCCAAGAGCAGGTACAAGAAACAGAGAAACACTCATTTGCACACTCAGGAATACCATATATACACTAAACTGGAAGTCATATATTATACACAAAGAACTTGCTGCAGACTTGTACAGGTCCTGTGCACACTGACACAGTCTCTGTAAGCTCACATGAGCTTTGATCATGTTGACATAGAAGACCTTGCTTTCTTGATGTCCTCCATCAACTCTGGCTCTTACATGCTTTCTGCCTCCTCTTCTGCAGGGTTCCTGAACCCTGAGGGAAGGGAGATTTGATAGGAACATTCTTTTTTTGAGGTTGAGTATTTTAAGGTCTCTTACTCTCTGCGTAATGTGTGGCTGTGGGTCTCTGTATTTGTTCCCATCTCCTGAAGAAGAAAGCTTCTCTGATGATGGCTGAGCAAGGCACTTATCTAGAGTATAGCAGAATGCAATTAGGAGTCATTTTATTGCTACTATATTTTGTTTTTGTTTTTCTGACCAGTGGTATTTGGTTTTACCTGAGGTCCCTGTAGGATTCTCAGTTACCCATACAGGGTCAGGTTCAATCAGGTTCCATCTCATGGAGTAGGACTTAATTCAAATTAGGCATTTGTTGTTACTTCCACTAGCTTTGTGCCAGCATTGCCCTAGCATATCTTGGAGGTAGGATACCACTGTGGATATCCTACATTTTGTGCCTGTGTTGGTATTTATGTTGTTTGTTTTGTTTATTTCTGGTAGCATGCAGAGTAACTTCCTATACTAAAGATGAAGGATGAAGGCTTCATGTTGGCTGAAGTCTCTATGTAGGTACCAGCTCAGCTTCTTTATGTTCAATGAGTTGTGTAAGTATTATCTTTAGCAATGAGACCTTGATGTCACTTGTGGAGAACAACCTGCAGTCTTGGCAACAACCTGGGTTATTTGGGTATTCCCGTGTGTCCTAGTCACTGTTCTATTGGTATAAAGAGGTACCTTGACCAAAGAAACTCTTATGAAAGGAAGCATTTACCCAGGGCCCAGTGCCATGTGGCCCAGATGGGAAGAGCATGCATGAGACAACCCCCAGTGATATGGCATGGATGGAGCATAGCACTTTTGAGATGACCAGAAGTACTTGGCACTACTAAGATGAACAAGTACGTGGTGGAGCGATGGAAGAGAAAGAGAAGTAGAAGGATGACTGCACGATGAAGAGAGGCAGAACTGGAGTCTACAGGGTATTGAGGAACAGCCTGATGTGGATAGCCAGAGATGCTACCTAAGGCTATGGTAAGGTCCTGGCCCTGCTGCCACCACAGAAGGCCATGTCTGCATCCACAGCCCTGTAGCAAAGTTGGGGTTGCTACCACCAAAAGCCAGACTGGTCTAGGCCTCACCTGGGGCCATGATGGTATCTGAGGGCTGTGAAGAGCTGTACATACCCCTCCATTGGGTATCCTGGGAGAGTTGAACCCACTCCTCACCAGCTGCAGTATTCTGGAGAGCTGCTCCTGAAACTCTTCCTGCTTGGAAAGCACAGTACAACTGTCCATGGTTGTGGGGGTGGTGAGTGAGCCCCAAAAGCACGAGAACAGGAGAGATGGTTCTGTCACCTGTCAGCTGCATTGAGTGAGCTAGCAGTGACAGTGCTGGAGAGCTTGCCCTAGGGGAGTGGGTGCAGGAGAGCTGTTGGGATGACTACCTCAGCTACCACCCAGGCCCAGATTTAGGGATTCTAGTTGGCCCAACCCAATATCTATGCCATCTATGAACTGCTGGACAGAAATGACACATTTCCAGGAATAACTTCAGACAGGCAGTTCAATTTTATTTGGGGTTCATGAGGTTTATATAGAAGTTGTCAAGGGGGTAGGGATATCCAAGGTGGGCATGGATCATTGGCTCAGGGCTGGAATACCTCATTAGCATGGAGAGCATTCCAGGAATCTCAAGTGCTTGTTGAAAGGACTACTTGACATTCCTCAGGTAGAGGGTGTGGGGTTCCAGGCTCAACACACAGAGAAGAAGAAACCCCACTGACAAAGGAAGTCCTCTATTTTGTGCTGAGCTCAGCGCTTCCCAGTTGTGATGGACCTTAGCAGCCGGGTTTCCAGACAGCTGTTTTTGTATGACTCCTAACAGTGGGAGCAGGGGCTGTCTCTGACTTTTTGTTTTTTAAATGAATTAATTTATTTATTCACTTTATATTTTGAATCTTAGCTCCCTGTCTCCTCTTCTCCCAGTCCAACCCTCCCTCCCTCTTCCAGAATTCCCTCTTGCCTATTTCTTAATTTAGGGGAGATGCCCTCTACCCAGCCACCCCAGCTCATTAAGTTGCATCAGAACTGAGCACTTGTTCTTCCCATGTGGCCTTGTGAAGCAGCCCCACCAGAGGGGAGTGATGAGACAGCAAGCAACAGAGTCCATGTCCCTTCTCAGACTCTTCTGCCATCTTTTCAGAGCTTTTTTCTCTTAGCGGTTTGCCTCATCCAGCCTTTATACAAGCGTCAGTGCCTCATCTTATGGTGACTAATTAGGCCACGTTCAGTTGACAGCCCTGAAGGGACATGGAGGATTGGAGCTGGGGAAGAGGGAAGGTGGGGAGAAATGGACTGGGAGGAGAAGAGGGAGGGGAAACTAAGGTCAGGATGTAACATATGAGAAAAGAATGAATCAAAAAATAAAATAAAACTCAGACGTTCAAATTCTCTTCTGAGACTCAGAGCAACCTCTTAACTGTAATGCCACGTAAAATCAAAATAAAAAAATCAGATCACATGCTTTCAACATACAGTGGTTATGTTAAATTGTTAGTGAGGTAGATACTTGTGTATTTCAATGTTATTTATCCAGAAAAGGAAAATCTGGAAAAAGTTATCAAACATTTTTTGACATTTTATATTCTGTTTTATTTAAAGAATAGTTTATTTGACTTATAGAAGTCACTAGATAAAAGTGAAGTGCATGAAAAAAAAATGATGCTAAAAGAAAAAGCCATGTTCTATTAATCCCCTTAAGCTGTCTAGAGGGAAGGAGATTATTTTATACTCTGTGACTCAGTTTACCCTCAGAGTGAAAACAGAAGCTCTTTCTCATGTTGAGGAGAAAGTAAGCCCTTGTCATTTGAGTATAAACTAGTAGGAAGAAAGTTAGATCATTTAAATAGAGATTAGATGACCATAGACCCAAAGAAAGAGGATTTCTAGTTCATTTCAACCAGCTGTTGTTTGAGCTATTTCTCAATCACAGCCATAGTTGAGAACGCTACCTTTTTTTCTTTTTTTTTTTTCTTTCTTTCTTCTTTAAACTAGATCATGGAGGCAAGGATCCATTAAAGGTGACAGAAATAGCTCAGTTTCTCGTCATAGGATTCAAAGTGAAGGCGTTACCTGTTAGGTTAAGATCCATTCTCACGACTGGAGAAATGGCTCAGCAGTTAAGAGTGAATGCTCTTCCAAGGACTTGAGTTCAATATTCAGTGCCCACATTTGGTGGCTCAGGACTGCTCACTACTTCAGATCCAGGGAAACTCTGACTTCAGGAATCTGACACTCTGTTTTGGCTTCTAAGTACATACATATAAACCCTTTGGCTCATAAATAAATAATTGAACAAATAGTTTTTATAACTAAAATAATAATAACAACAACAGGACCCAAGTAAACTACTCTTAGAAATGAGGTCATTAGTTCAGCTAAGGCATTCCGATTTTCATGATGGACCTATGCTGAGCACCCAGCTCTGTTGTCATCCTATTTTCATTTAATTCTGCATTTAATTGCTTCTCTGAAAAGAAGACATTTGATTTGAATGTGATGTAAACTCTGGGAAGGCAAAGCAATGGGGAAAGGCCTCACAGTCCCCACGATGGCTACTTTAAATGAGAGCAGGTCTTCCTGTTTCAGAGAAAATAATAAAGTGAAAGAACATGCGTGTAGCTGTGGAGATCTTTATGGCGATCAATGCTCTGAGGTAGCCAAGATTAGCCGCAGGAAAGAAGGCAGAAAATGAAGATTTTTCTGCATTGATGTCCTGGGAAAACTAACCCATCCTCTGTGTTAGGTTGTATATGTTTGTGTAGATCAACAACAAAATTTTGAGTGAAACTTTCAGAAACCACAAGCAATTTGTCGAAAATTCCTGAACCCATCATCTGCAAACAGAAGAATGAGATCCCTTCTGGAAACAGTGCCTGAGAGTGTTCGTGCTTCTGATAGGTGTTCCTGCTTAATCTACTTAATAAGATCAATTATTCTTTAATAAAATGGTTGTAGGAATTGAGGTTCATCTGGAATGTGCCCTAGTGCTGCAGTATGATAAACAATACATCCATAACCATGAACCCCCAGTAGCCACAACATGTAATCGCTCACAACATAGAAACTTACTATTAAATATATTCATTAAATTAATTGCTTTTGCTCCATCTTAATATGTTCTGCAAAATACATGATACAAGAGATGCACTGCTTGATCTTATGGAAATGGGAAATTTTGAGAGTATGCTCATTTTTGTTATGATGGGCATCTTGTTCCCACTTTGGAGAAAATGTTATTAACAAAGTTTGGGGTTGAAAATAAATTTCCAATTAACTAAAAACAGAATCCAAAATACTTAACCAGCAAAATCCATTTGCCACCCTTCTGGCAGCAATTTCTCGAGAAGGAGGCTGGACCAATTATCAGAGACAAGACAAATAGATTATGCTTCAAAAAGACGGACAATACTGTCTTTAAGGGATTAATGAAAGCAAACATATGCCAAATGTTCAGAGATCACTGGAATGTTTTCTAGATGAAAAAGGGAAAAGATAAGAAATCTTGGAACACTTTGCTTCTTACAGAAAATGTTAAGTATAATCCTTAGAAAGAAACTACATTATACATTTCATGTAATGTGTGAGAGAAAAGCATAGACATTATGAACAAATGGCATGAATCTTTATGCAGATTGTAAGAATCATATATACATTATGGTAGTAATTGGTGGTACTCTACTTCATTCTAACAAACTATTAATTGTTTTTATGACTGTGTACTTGTTTGATTAATTTTCCAGGAATTCATCTTCTCTCATTTTGTAGAACTAACTGTATCTTCTTTTGATAAATTACCCATTTTGTTCCCTTGACCCACAAACTTCAAATGAGAGCTATTTTACCCTCTGGCCCTAAGACTCTCTGGACTTGTGCACTAAGTGTGACATTTCCTGGCCACATGCATCTTCAAATTGTTAGGTGTGCTATGAGGAAAAGAGTTAGTTAAGGGTCATGTTCACCTGGAGCCTCTGAGAGTCAAGTTAGATATCATAGGACATGAAGCCGATGAGCAAATTTTGTGAGCTAGGACAGAGTTGGGCCTAAAAACAACATTTAGCCTAAAGCCAGATATATTGCTGGCTTGTTTGTTTGTTTTGTTTTAATTTTTTTAGGAGAAAATGTTTCTACTTGTATTGTAATCAATTCAAATTGACTGAGGTTAGTTTAGTAATCTGAGTCTGTAAGATTCATGGCTAAAATATGGTACATGTGTAACATGAACTTTTACTTGCCTGATTCAGTTGCTATCTGGGAGGCTTACTGGCTCCATCTGCCAACCTAACCCTAGTCTTGGAAGCTTCTAATCTCTGCACAACCCAAGGTAAGCCTAGAATATTTTCAGCCTCTGAGACTCACTAGTTAATAAGATCACCTTTATTTGCTCTTACTCCTCTGCAGATTTCTGGGCTGGCTGGTTCAACTCAGCTGTTGTGGCTCGAACTCCTCTCCCAGCTGAGTTATTCAATCTGGCTCTTCTTTTGGCCCCTGAATTGCTCAGCTTGTCCTTAAACTAATTCCAGAAATCTGCTCCAATCTTCTGGATCCTTCTCATTTCTGGTTCATTTGGTCTTCACTTGCAACCTGTTTTCTATTATTGCTTCCTCTCTCTCTCTCATTGCCCCTTAGGTAACTTTCCTTTCATCTTTCTTCTCTTGATGTTGGATATATCCTATTCTGTCAAGTCTTTCTCTGATTTGTCACTGTTTCTGCCACTCAATTAGATATCACTTTCAAACATGGGTGCTTCTTTCTACAAATTGACTTTACTTCATTGTTTGGGATTAAACACTTGTACCACCTGAAACTTCTTCTGTAGCAGGTTGGCCTTCATTCAAATCTGCTTGCCTTTGTCACCTAGATTAAAGGCATGTTTGTATTCCAGCCAGAACACACAGACCTAGGAGATCTTTGGATGTGATCTCTTGCCAGAACAACTATATTCTGAATTAATATTCCTCTCCATATGAGATAGAGATTGTTTAACTATATTGTAGTCAGCTAAAATAATGCACCCAAAAGTATTTTATGGAGCAAAAGAGGTGGCTCAGCAGTTAAAAGTTCATGCACTCTCATAGAGGACCAAATCTTTTCCCAACATCTGTGTCAGGTGGCTCACAACCACCTGTACTATAGCTCTAGAGTGTCTGACACCCTCTTCTGGCTTCTACAGACACACACACAGCCACAGAAATAAAAATAAGTATTTTACAATATATTTTGCCTAAACAGGCATGGTATCATACGCCTGTAATCTCAGCACTTAAGAGGGTGTGTGACATCTCTCTGAGTTCAAGGTCCTCCTGACCTACAAAGTAAGGCAATACCTAATAAAGAAAAAATTTAATTATAACTGATTATTTTCATACGTATTCTGTTATTGAGGCAACATGATTTGTATTAAAGAAACAACACTGACTAATTTTGACCAATCAAATCTGTATTCATATTAATTATCTTCATACTGTACTCAAATGCTTTTTTCTAAAATGGACATGAAATCTTCAGTTGCATCCTTTTACCAAAAACATAAAACTCTAGAACTTCCAGAAAAATAATAAGAACCAGTCAGAAAAGAGGAAAAGAGTTTTCAGACCTCAAGAATGAAAAACTTTCTTATATGTGAAAAAAATTAAAAAAAACCATAAGAGTGAAAATAATAAAAAAATCCATGATCAAACTGTATCCACTAGCTAAATGAAGAGACTAAGAGAAAAATATTATTTTATCTTTATCCAGTACACATTGAAAAGCCTTCCCCTACAGCTCTGTAAGTAGGTATTTCCCCTTTCAGATTAGTCAGCTCTTACTACCCAACCTTATAGGAATAATTACAGTATTACAGTGTTCTGTATATAAATGCTTATATGTTTCTCACCATTAAGACTGAAATTTCCATATGCTTTCTCATGTTTATTAATAGCATTCAACTTGAAGAACTCCTATTAGCACTTCTGGATAGGCATATATACTGACACCAATGGTCTCAGTTTTTTTCTGTGAAAGTAGTTTTATTATTATTATTTCATTATTTACGATTACTATTTATTATCCTGTATAATATTCTCACTGTAAAATTTAGGGTTTTGATGGTGGTGATATTTTGGTGTTTTTATTTGTTTGTTTGTTCATTTGTTTGTTTGGGTTTTTTTGTTTGTTTTGTTTTGTTTTGTTTTTTCTTTTTTATTTTTACTCTTCTATTCTCTCCTGTTTGCAAAGTTATTTCTGAGAAATTAGTAGTATTAGAACTCTGTATGACGATATTATCTTTCTTTTTGTTCTTACAATTGTGATTTGATAATGCAATTTTAAAATATCTTAGTGTAGATCTCTTTACATTCAATCCTAAGTACTTACTTCGAGCTTCATGACTCTCTAGATGTTCATTTTGCTCCCAGATGCATTTATTTAAGTTTACTTCTAAAAAATAAGTTCCAGTTGTTCAACTATGTCTTCTTCCTCTTCTCTTTATGTCATTTTGATGATGGCAAGTAAGTTCACCTGATCTTAAGTCTAGTTCATAGACTTTTTCCCTTTTAAAAATTTCATTGTTTTTACTGCTGTTCTGTCTCTACCAAATGCCAGGTATTTGGGTTCTTAGCATCAAGGTTGCTGTTGGAGCTCTGTTACTTTATTTCAGCTGTCATTGTTACAGTTTCCTTGTGCTATGTTCTAGTGGACTGGACCTCTTTGCTTAATTTAAAGTGCTGAGGATGCATCATTTTTATCAGTCCGTGCTTACTGTATTTGCTGAGCTTCTCTAACATGAGTTTGAATTCTGCATCTGGGATTTTCTGGACTTCCTCACCTTAATGTCAGTTCATGAAGCTGACCTCCTTCAGCAGTGTCATGTTTCCTTAACTATCCATAGTATGTTGCTTGTCATTAGTCTGTCTTTTGGAGTTTAGTGTGTAAATTAAACTGGTATTCTTTCCTTTTTGCTTTCTTTTTTTCTTCTTATTTCATTATTGCTTAAGAATTTCATAAACTCATATGTATTTTACTCTATTGGAAGACCAAACCTTTAATATGGCTTGTAGAACTCTGACAACGTTCTTTTATCCATACATGACTGCTAAATTGTGTCTGAAGCAGGACAGAGGAATGGAACTTTCAGTTCTGCCATATTTCTGAATTCACTACTAAAAGCTTTTCATGTTCAATTCAATTCTCTACTTTATTTGCAGTAATTTTCTCAATTGGCTAGAGTGGTGGTATATCACTGAAGTGCTTGGTATGCAATCATGGAGACCTGAGCTTGAACCCCAGAACTGAGATATAAAAGACAAGCATGTTGTGTTTGTGATTCTAAGGCTGGGGAAGTAGGGATGAACAAATCTCTGCAGCCCATGGGCCAGCAAGACTAACATACTTAGAAATTCCCCAGACCATATAGATAGCATATAGAGCACACCTGAGGAAGAACATTCAAGATTGTCACCTGGCTTCCATATACATGTACACACACACACATACACACACACGCTCTTATGTGCAAGAACTTGCACACACATACAAAATTATTTTTAATAACTTTATTTTGGGGGGAGTAATGGGTTTATTTACCTTACAGGTAACAGTCCATCATCAAAGGAAGCCAAGGCAAGCACCCAAACTAGTCTGTTGGTCGTTGTGCAGTCTCTGCTGTCCTGCTTGTCAAAATCTAACACCCATTAATGTTTAAAGTCCTGGAGAGATCAGGGATACAAGGCACATGCCTAAACATAGTAAAGGCGATATACAGCAAGCCTATAGCCAACATCAAACTAAGCGGAGAGAAACTTAAATCAATCCCACTGAAATCAGGGACAAGACAAAGCTGCCCACTCTCTCCGTATCCCTTCAGCATAATTATTGAAGTCCTTGCTAGAGCAGTAAGATAAATAAAGGAGATCAAGGGGATTCAGTTTGGAAAGGAAGAAGTCAAAGTATCACTGTTTGCAGATTATATGATTGTATACATGAGTGAGCCCAAAAATCTAGCAGGGAACTCCTACATCTGATAAACACCTTCAGCCAAGTGGCTGGATACAAAATTAACTCAAAATAATAATAGTAATAATAATAATAATAACAACAGCCCTTATGTATACAGAAGACAAAAGGGCTGAGAAAGAAATTAGGGTAACTATACCCTTCATAATACCCACAAAGGCCTTTTTCTAAGGTCTCTATTATTTTTCATAACCTCAGGTGAAAGATTGTTTTCTTGTGCTTCTGGTGTGATAGTATTCTCAGGACCTGATGTTGTAGGATAGCTGGGTTTTGGTGGTGTCATATGGCCCTGGGGTTTGTGGCTGGTGTTCTTGCACTGACCTCTAGCCATTAGGTTGACTCAGTTAATAGCAGGCCTGGTGGTCTCTGATGGTACTAGGTCTCTGGGGTTGTAGGTAGAGTTCATGGTCACAGATGGCTACAGTCCTCTAGTTTTCCTGCTGCTCCCTGATCCATGCTGGTCTCTGGATCAGGCTAGGTCCCAGGAAATGACAAAAGCCCGGGATCTGAAGTATGGAGATCACTGGGGAAGTGGAGCGCAGAGGGCCCTGTCAGATCTTGCCACTGTGCCTGGTAGGCTGTGGAAGGCCAGTAAATGATAGCAGTGCTCCCTGATCTGTGCTGGTCTCTGGGGCCACAGATTGGGGTAGGTCCCAGGAAATGGACCTAACTTTAATCCTATTCCCAAATTAACTCCATAGCTGTATTTGCAACATCTGGTATAACCTAGCACATATTTGTTTCACATGTATAGCTTATGACACCTCATCTGCTCTCCTGCTTTCAAAACCACAATGAATCAACACTTCCTTTTACCTTAGGGATATATGGGTTTCTATGACTTGCATCTCAACAGCTTCATTTTTCCTCCAGCTTGTTGGCTTAACTCCCAATTATTCAGACTTCGGCTTACTGTCATGTCCCTAGGGAATGGTGAATTGTGCAAGTTGTACATTGTAAGTACATGAACAAATACATGAGCTGAAACTTTACCTAGAATATTTTATTTATATTACAGGTTGCAATTACTTATTTTCCTTGTACTTTCTCACTTTTCTTAAGGACAATTGTCATAAGTATAATTAACCAATTGCAATATTAGCTATTTCCTATCTGTATTTCTCACTATATAAGGAATACCACAAGACTAGGAAAATATCAGTATTATCTATGGCATTAGCACCATTTTGTGTAAATATGATTTCAATAAAAATGTAGAAAAATAGAATCAAGATACAGTGTCTACAAGAGAGGATTTCTCATTACAGTTAGCCACAATTTAGGAAAACAAAACAAAATGGCCTAAACACCAGATAATTTTGAAAAGCATTATGATGCCAATATCAGGACATCAAATAAATTTTAACACGTTTAAAATTATTCTCTGAAAATATGAAATTCAGAGCAGAAAGAATGATCATTTGAACCTAATTGAAACACAGAACGTTTCTTAGTAAACTAGAAATGGAGCACACATAGATAATAGTGTCCTTTTCAGGATGGAATCCTTTTCTTTGCCCTAACATGTTATACACTCTTCCTATGATAGAATGTGTTAAATGAGGACTTTTCCTTCTCACTGAAGCCTCCTAAGTGAGAATAATAAGCAATAATCTAGGTGCTAGACATATTTACAGGATTTGGTATAAGAGAGCAAAATAATTTTTGTGACCCTCATCCCTTAACATCCAGCCTATAGATGAGAAAATGCCAAACCCCAACAGGACAGAAGTTTCCAATTCAGCCTGTTTCTTAAAGGGAGATTTTTTTTCCTGTGCATTTCTTCTCTCAAGCCAAATGCAGTATCTGAAACATTAATAATACTTGAAAATGTTGGCCTGAAGGAAACCTACCATTATGACCTTCTTTGTGAAACCCATTAAGCTGATGAAACTCATAAACCTTTCTCATATGGTAATTTATGTTTTGCTTAGATGAAAATTAATGCTTTTCCATAAAAAAACAAACAAATTCCTATAAGAATTGAAAGCTATACATAGATTATTTAGATATCCGTCCTTGACTTAAAGAAAAGAAACAGTAATTTGTGTGTGTGTGTGTGTGTGTGTGTGTGTGTGTGAATGTACGTGTGTGTGCATTCCTAGAGCAGGAAAACTTTAAAGAAAAACAATATTCGAGATAATCTGGCTGACTGCTGAATCAAAATTAATAACTACATAAAAAAATTGTACTTAAACAATTACGTTAGCATCAGAAGGTCTATGGACATCTGATCCATAAGAACAAATCAGTGAGAAAAATAAATAAAAGGATGCTCTTTTTCATTAATATGTGTATAAATTATGCTTTTTATATATATATATATATACACATATCATATATATGTCAATAAGATAAAAATCCCAGTGCCAAGAATGGGTTAGTACTTCTGAGTTGTTGCCCACTTCAGTCTTATAGACCCAAAACATTTCAGACTACTGTTACAGCTCTTTATTATACTACAAAACTTGACAAGTATACCATGTTGCTGAAGATTTCATGTATTTGAATTACAGAACATGAAGAACTCAAGCTGGTATTGATCTGGAAGCATCATTCCTACTGGCTAGCTTTTGTAGTGCTGAGAGGTGCTATGTATGCTACTGAATGAAAAGTAACCACTGGTCTTACACACTTGTGGACCCTGTGAGGTACAATATCATATGCCTTAGTAACATGTGTCCACTCACACAGACTAATTAATGATACAGAACCCATACCTGGCACCGTTATCAGGGCCAAGAACGTACGGCGATATATGTCACAAGCCCTAAGGGAAAGCCTACTGGTAAAGTATGTTGCCAATGATTTAAACCTGAAATCATTAATGAATGCATAAATTAGTGCATCACTCGGCCCTCATCAGAGAAGCTTCTTCTTGCAATAGACCATAATTACGCGGAGACCCACAATGGTCAGTGTACAAAGCAAAAGAAATTTCAGAATACTCAGCCCTAAATGTGATATTTGTATTATACTCCTTCATTTGAGGTTCAGGGATTGTCACGAAGGAGGAGACAAAATGACTATAAGTGTCAAAACTGGTGAATGACTATAAGAAAACCATTTTCTGGACATAGCAGGGTGGTTGCTCATCTGAACTCATTGCAGTAATGGCTGCATGAACAAGACGTATGCAAGCTTAAGACAGACTAAATCTTATTCTCTGAATATATTTTGGGACAAGGTATCTCTGAGATGCATAGACTATGCTTGAACTTGCTCTCCTGCTTCATGGCTCTTCCAAGTCACTAGAATTACAGGTGTGAGCCAGCATGGCAGATGACTTGCAAGGATTTTAAAAAAACATAGGGAGAGAGAGTATACATGGTGGAAAGAATGGAAGAAGGACAGAAATAAAGAAGGAAGAAAAAAAAAAACCTGACATGAAGAGAAACTAAAAACTTGATGCCAAAATAAGGAATGGAAGCAACCTATGGTGCTAACAAAACCATATGTTTGTCTGTAAGGTCTAATTTTTTAACAGCCGCCAGAAGAAGCTGAATGTGGCAGACACGTACATGGGAATGGGATCTCAGTCAGTTTCATAGATTCTGAGTCACAAAGTCCTGGGTGAAAAACATTCGTGTTCTGAGAGGTTGTTCTTCCTTCCCTAGTATCATGAGGACAGATGACAGACACTTCCAAATTAATTCTGTGAGTCAGCCACAGCTAGAGAACCAGGATTCATAGAGCCTACAATTCCACAAGCAGACAGTAGCAAACTTTCATAGACTTCTTCTTGGAATAAGATATCTTCCTGCCCGCTAAAGAAACTACCTTGTCTTTTTCTCAGGAGAGACACACTCTTTCTATCTTTCAGAGATATTTGTTATATATATATATAACTTAATACTCAAGAAGAGATAGTTTAATTCAATGCCAGGAATGTCTTACTGCAGAAGATGAATAGAAATACGATATGAAGGACTTTCTCCCACCAACATCTAAGAGCTACTGATGACTGGATCTATCTGCCTTGTTCAAGACAGGTCATCCTGACAAATTCTCTCACCATGAAGTCAGCATCAATACAGGAAACGGTCGATAAGAAAACCATGCCCACTGGTTCAGGGATGCAGTGTAGAAGAGATTTGTCCAATTTGACTGACAAATGAATGAAAAAAAAAGAGGCATCCATGAGGAAGTTCATCCCTAATTAGATGGTATATAGACAATGACAGCTTGGAAGGATCTGTAAAAACAAAACTGCAAATTAAGGCCAAGTAACTGTTATCAGTAGTGAAAGTGGAGCTGGAAGACCAGGATAAAAAATAAACTTCTAATATGAAGATGAAGATGGAGATAATTTTCACAGCTGCCATAGCAGTTTAGACTCAAACTAGCAGTGAATAGCTGTTCCCATTTTTCCACATTCACATCGGCATTTGTTTTAGTTTGGTTTCTGTTGTGGTTGTTGTTTGATTTTTGCCTTGGTCATTCTGTCTAGAATAAGATGAGCTATCGAAGCACTTTTAGTTTCCGTTTTCCTAATGGCTTGAATAGTGAATATTTTAAAAACATTTCTCAGTTATTTGTATTTCATCTTTTGGGAACTATGTACTTAATTCCCTATATAAGCGCAGTGTCATTCTCTTATCTTTTATTAAATTGTTTTTATTTCATATATTCAATAAAACTACTTATACACTATATATGTATACTTACATATATTAAATTATTTCCCTATTTACCCCCACCTCTCTTTCCTCTAGCCCTTCTCATGCTACTCTCACTACCCTCAAATTAATGCTTTCTTTCTCATATATATACAGATGACTACTGAATATATGATGTAGGTGTGGGTGTAAATATATAAATACAAACTATTAATACATCTAGTGTTGCTCATATGTCTTGGATGATAAATTGGGGGCTCATCCCTGGGAAGACCAATTATTCCTCTTATACCAGTTATTAAATATCTGCAGCTCTGCATGTAGTGGTGGGCTATATGAGCTTTTCTCCATCAGTGTTGACATGCCAACTAGTATCCACTGATACACTGCAGTGAATTTTGTAAACATTATAAAAGATTATACAGCTAATGGTAAAGAATCAATACATAGAATGGTTATTTTTTTATAAAGGCAGAATCTTCAAGATAAAAAACAAAACAAAAAGCCTACAATGTGATGACTTTATAATGAACCTGTAGAATGTTGTTAAAATTAAAAAAAAAAAAACTTGAAGAACTTAAGACCAAAAATAAATGGAATTCACACAGACCAGATATGGTAACAATGGTTACGCCAGGCGCCCTGGCTGGATCACCACGTTGTATATATTTAAAACATTTTCAGAGAAACCAGATGGTATGTATTTGTCAAATATCATTAAGAGTTGGCTTTAACAAAGGGAAAATTGAAATCTGAATAAATACTGAAATATGAAAGGAAAACAATAAGGAACAAATTAGTAAGTTAGCATGATATAACTAAGTATTGTCCATAATCAGAAAAGCAAAACTAATTCTGTTGGGTTTCAAAAGAAATTGAAGTAACTTGTACAGCCAAAAATGGATAAGACAGCGATGGTTCGCAGGATGCATTTGTGCAGTTCTTCTATTTGACAGGGCAGATTTATCATTCTAGCATGTAAGCTTCAAACACAAACTGTTTTTCCTTCCCTGTGGTAATTATAGCACTGATGAGAATGTCTGCTGTATACTTTTTTAATCTGCGAGGTTTTCTGGATAAATTGCAAGTTTTACTCCATTTTGATTTGTAAGCCTGTAGATAAGACAGTATAAAGTGATTCCACATAGCACTACACTCCGTGTATATGATCACTTTTGACCTAAGGAGGATGAAATTGCCTGTGACTAATGAACTACATTTTTGTTTTGTTTTGTTTTGTTGTTTCTTAAGGTCCATCATTCAGTAAGACCTTTTCAGATTGCCCTGAATTTTTACATGGAGGAGCATATTTATCAACCTTGACTGCATGGTCATCACTTGGCTCTGAAATCGACTCACTCTCCATGACTTCTTTAATTTTGGGTATTAGAAAGAGACTTTATAGAATATCCCTTTAAGTCTCATGTTTTCCTTCTGGATAGAATAGGGTGCTATGTTTTTGTTTTTTTTTTAGGCTCGTGAGTTAGATGTTATTTATGTTGGAATCACAAGAAGAATACATGATGTCACTGTTGAACTAAATCGTTAATCATTAGATTTATGGGAACGTTTGTCAGGTGTATTCATGCCAAATAAGATTTCCTATGGTTTCATCCATTTTCAAAGATAGTCACTCTGTACAGAGCACACTTAAGGAACGGTGTTTACTCTTTTTTCAACTCTGTTCTATTCTAATGAAACTTTCATTGGTCACTTCTAGAGTATATACAACTGCAAGAGAGTGACATGATTATAACTTTAATGAGTCTTTCAGAAAGGATAACCAGAGCTAAAGAAATCAGTCTTGAAATGATCAGGAAACTCTCTCCCTGCTCCTTAGCTCTCACAGTACAGGCTGCATTGATACGATTTTTCCCAAAGCTGGTCCCTGCACACCTTCATATCAATCTACTATGCAAGATTCACCCACTGGTGCAAAGGTGGCAAGGCTGTATTCGTGAGAGTGATCATCAGATCTCTTGATTGGATTGTAGGCCTACTCCACATAAAGGAATTAATGTCTGGTACTAAAAACATGGCCAGACACAGGGGTCTTTCATGAGACTGTTTCTCCAACCAAGGACCACGTATGGATATAACCTAGAAGCCCTGCTCAGATATAGCCCATGGTAGCTCAGTATCCAAGTGGGTTCTCTAGTAAGGGGAACAGGGACTATTTCTGATATGAACTCAATGGTTAGCTCTTCGACCCCCCACCCAAGGGAGGAGCAGCCTCGCTAGGCCACAGAAGAGGACATTGCAGCCAGTCCTGAAGAGACCTGATAAGCTAGGGTCAGATGGAAGGGGATTTGGAAAGGGGCAGGGAGAAGATGAAGGAGGGAGGATGGGGTTGGGAGGGAATGAGGGAAGGGGTTATGGCTGGGATACAAAGTAAATAACCTGTGATTAATATAAAAAAATAAAAATTATTATTAAAAAAAACATAAAAAAATATGGCCAGAGCTCAAGCCTTTGGAGGTGATTGGCCAAAAAGAAAACTATTTTGGCAAATGGATGTTGTTAAACTGCCTCCCTGGTATTTGTGTTTATATTTAAGGATCTGTGCTGCCCTCAACCTGGTCCAGAGAAGCTTCATATTGCGGTGGCTGGTGATTAATGCAGAGACTCAAAATTTTCTCCAACTATGAAGAATAAGCAGCCATGAATGTTTATTCACAGATGGACCATCTGTGTCAACACCTCTTTCCAAGGCTTACGAATGATCATAGAATGGGCAGAAAGAATTCGAGATCTGGAGAAGGAGGATCAGCGCTATGAAACACTGCCTTGTAAGTATAGCATGGCTGCTGTTTACACATGAACTCATAGCAGCTGTGGTTACCTACCTACACAATGTAAAGCCACCTGAATCCTCCATAATGCAGGGTGGAGGGGTCCTACCCCCCCTGTAGCCAAGCTGCAATTGCCAGTTGATGGAGGTTGGGGAGAGTACAGTCACTTTACTTTGGAGTGGGTATTGCTGGGCAGGCAACGCCCTGGTGGATGACTCCACAACATGTTTATGTGCAAATAAACAGGATTAACTGGACAGAATGGGTTAATTACAAAAATAAGAAGAAGAGGAGGAGGAGGAGGAGGAGGAGGAGGAGGAGGAGGAGGAGGAGGAGGAGGAGGAGGAGGAAGAAGAAGAAGAAGAAGAAGAAGAAGAAGAAGAAGAAGAAGAAGAAGAAGAAGAAGAAGAAGAAGAAGAAGAAGGAGGAAGGGAAATGTGTTCAGGGACAAGGGAGACAGCCAGAGAGAGACAGTGAGAGTAGATATGATTAAGAAATATTGGATATATGAATGGAATTTTCAAGGAATAAGATCAAAGAAAGAAAGAAAAGGCAATCACATGCATTGCTATGTCCACACTCATCACATGCACACATATAAAACTGCACATACATGTATTCAAATAACATACTAAACATATAGCTGTACATGTATTATATTACTCTACATTAACATTTTAAAAGTTTTAGTCAGAGAAAGCCTGCCAGGGACATAGGGACACATGGTCCCAGCCAGTGGAACTACCTGCCTTATCGAGGAGGCCTACATGCACCAGAAAACCCCAGCCAACACCAGGGACAGGCATAAGAACACAACCAACAAGAGCCAGGGCAAATGTGGTACTACCAGAACCCAGCTATTCTACTACAGAAAACCCTGGACATCCTGACACAGCTGAAACATGAGAAAATTTCCTTAAATCTATTCTCATAAAGGTAATAGAGGCCTTTAAAGTGGAAACAAATAAATCCCTTTTAAAAAAACACAGAAAAATGCCTATAATCCGGATATAAAATAAATAAATTTTAAATAAAAAAAAAACAGGAAAATGCAATCCAAAAGGTGAAGGAAATGAATAAAACAGTCCAAGACCTGAAAATATCAATAGAAAAAAAATAAAGAAAACACAAACTGAGGTAATCCTTGAGATGGGAAATTTAGAGAAGATAACAGGAACTACAGATGTAAGCAAAACCAACAGAATACAAGAGATGGAGGAGGTAATCTTGGGCATAGAAGATACAATTGAAAAAATCGATACATCAGTCAAAGAAAATATTAAATCTAAAAAGTTCCTGATACAAAATATCCAAGAAATCAGGGACTCTATGAAAAGACAAAAACTATGAAAAATAGGAATAGAAGAAAGAAAAGATTCCTGGCTCCAAATACCAGAAAATATTTTCAATGAAATCATAGAAGGAAATTTCCTCAATATAAAAAAAGAGATGTCTGTAAATGTACAAGAAGCCTCCAGAACACCAAATAGATTGGACCAGAAAAAAAAAAAAAACTATCCCACCACATAATAAGCAAAACACTAAATGTGCAGAACAAAGAAAGGATATTAAAAGCTGTGATGGAAGAGGGCCAAGTAGCATATAAAGGCAGACCTATGAACATTACACCTGCCTTCTCAACAATCGTTGGTCATTAATATCTCTCAACATCAATGGACTCAATTCCCTAATAAAAAGACACTGGCTAACAGAATGGATGTGTAAACAGGATCCGTTATTCTACTGCATTCAAGAAACACACATCAGAAACAGTGATAGACATTTCCTCAGAGTGAAGGGCTGGAAAAGGTTTTAAAAGCAAACAGACCCAAGAAGCAAGTTGGAGTAGCTTTTCTAATATTTAATAAAATAGACTTTCTTCCAACATTAATCAAAGGAGATGGGGAAGGACTCATTTTTTCCAAATGAAAATTCTTTCCTTCCTTCCTTCTTTCTTCTTTCCCTCCTTCCCCCTTCATTCCTTGTGACCCTCTTCTCCCTTTCCTTTTGCATCTCTCCATCCCTTTCTGGGAGCTCATTTTCTTGTAAAATCCCTTCATCTGTCTAGCACAACACCTCTTCCATCCTTAAAGCCAATACTTGAAACATTTTTTTTCTATTTTCAGTAGCTGATCTATACTTGCACATTAATATTTTAATCCCAAGAAAAAGACATTATTTACCTCTCTTTATTTAGACCAGGGAAGCAGTCGATATAGATTTTTAAGTGTATCAACTCTGAATGAGGACCAATTTGTCCTAGATCAAAAAGGTATGATCTCTCATGTTTTAAAATGAGATAATAGAAAACCTATTGGTTAGAGGAAAGGACAGAGGACCTCACAGAAAGAATGCACAGTCTACTTCTAGGTAGAGACTGGTAGTAGCAGATAAAAAGCCTTCAGTCGCTGGGCTAGAAAGATGATTGGCTGCTCTTACAGAGTCGTGTTTGGCTCCCACCACCCAAATGGGGTCTCACGGCCAACTTATAGCTCAGTTCTGGGAAGCCAAATAAGTTCTGATCTCTGCAGGCCCTAGGCATGAAAGCACTGCAGAGACATAATTACAGGGTAAACACTCATATACACTAAGCAAAAATAGTAATATTAATAACATTTATCAAATAATAAGTATTTAAAAAAAAAACAAACCTTTAAACACTTCAATTCAATGAGAATAGACCAAGCTATATAAAGCTACCTGTTAGATGACAAACTTCATTTTATTCAGTTTTTTTCCCTCCTGATATACTTTTGCTGCTTTAATTATTGCCACCATTATAGCACAGCAACAGCAAACATACATACTAAAGCAATCCTAATGCTCTCGGCCTTCTACACATGAAATAAATTCACCAGGGGAATATTACTTGTCTACAAGTTATAGATCCTTTTCTAGCGATGATGTTGGTTTCTTTCAAAACCCGGTTATGTTATGTGAATATATATATATATATATTAAACTTGGGGGCTCCTTCAGATTGTCCAGAGCCATTAACTCTGATTGTTTCATGCTCTAGGAGGGGAACAATTTTTGCCAGATGAATAGAGTTGCATTACGGGAACTCTGGAGAAGATTTAAATGGGAGAGCCCTAACAGGGCCTTCGCCAGCTTCTGCTGGTCCCTGCTGCTACCGTGTTTGCTATTCCTGTCTTGCTGTTTTTCTGGATTGCCGAATATTCTGATGACAAAGATTGGATTTGCTCCTACACAATGCCCCTAATCAGCAGGAAGTAGTCTAAAGAGATTTATACCCCCTTTTCCCTTCAACCTTCTTTCTCTCCTACTTAGCATTGTGGACGTTGGAAGGGCGAAAGATATGAAGAACTCAAGAAAATAGCCCAAAAATGTACACCTATATTTTTTTCATTTATAATTCACTTGGACAACATGCTAAAATTATTGTAGTTAATACGTGAAAAGCAACGGATGTCATTTTATCATTCTTTAGTACTTTGTAAAAAAATGAATGAATGTAAAGTGATAACATAATGTTACTTCAATGCATACCAATGTTTTGTTACAGAGATTTGCTCTTCTTAATTATGTTTTATGTTTCTTGACGTGAAGGAGTGTTCTGAAAGCAGGTGTGGCTCTGCATCATGTGCATGCCTCATGCAGTGCAGGTCTGAAGGCACTGGACCCTCAGGAACTGGTGCTATAAGTAATTCTAATTTGCTATTTGGCTGGTGGGAATTAAACCTCATCCTCTGTAAGGGCAGTCAGTGCTCTTAACCTCTGAGCCATCTCTGCAAGCAGCTGTTTTGATATATGTTTCTGGGTACTTGAATTTTCTGAGTTATGATTTTTTTGTTTGTATATTTCACCCATTTTTTTTCTGTGAAGATGCTGCCACTTGTAAGTGTTCTTTAAATGGTGTTCCTTATCTGCCAAGTTGATATAAACCATATTTCATAATATTTATTTATACATTTATCAAAGGTAATTTTATTATATAATTTAAAGCTATACAATGGTATAAATTTTGTTTTATTTCAAAGTTTTTGGATTTTCTATTTTTATTGCTTTCACATTCATGAACTACTTGGAACACATTTCTTAATTTCACAGTAGGTAAGTTTTTGCCATCTTTTTATTATTCTATAGTATTTATTTTTAAACAGAAGCTTTAATCCTCTGAATTCATTTTGCAGTCTCTAAGGCAGTCACTCTCAAATGATAGTGTTCATTAAATAACCTGGAAGACTTCCTGAAACACAGATTTTTGGATTTTATCCCAAAAACTTGTTGAAGTAACTCTTGTCATGAAGTATTATGATTTCTAACTAGCTTTGAGGTGTTGCTGACCCTAAAGTCCATAACTCACACTTACAAAACCATGAAAATAAAAATTACAGAGTTCAAAATATATAGCTAAAAATTAAAGTTTTGATCAAAAGTGCAACTATGCTGATTCAATTCATCTTCCTATTACATGCCTAAAACAATATGGTATATATTATAAAGCCCATCAGTTAATGAGCGACTATAAAACCTAGAAATATGATTAATAAAAAGACACAGTGGCCTCCAAAGCTAGTACAATACAAAAGCTGATGCTGTTGATTAAGGCTGAAATATTTGATGAATGTAATAATCAGAGATGGAAAGCCTGGAGTTCATTGCATTCTTTGTTGATGTCAGTGTGGCCAGTGGCCAGTGTGGCTATGACTGAGCTTTAAGAATTCAGGACCTCTAGTTAGAGTCTTTCAGATGTGCTCAGTAGACTCCTGTCAAACGTTCAATGCACATCCCATCTGTCATGACCAAACCTTTGGCAGAGTACAGGGAATCATAAGAAAGAAGGGGAGTTAGTCTGATGGTGAAAGGATAGGAGCTCCACAAGGACCAAATATATCTGAGCACAGGGTCTTTTCTGAGACTGACATTCAACCAAGGACCATGTATGGATATAACCTAGAACCTCCACTCAGATGTAGCCTGTGGTAGCTCAGTAACCAATTGGTTTCCCAAAGTGAGGGGAACAGGGACTATTTCTAACAGGAACTCAATGACTGGCTCTTTGGTCTCCCCACCCCCGAAGGGAGGAGCAGTCCTGTTAGGCCACAGAGGAGGGCTTTGCAGCCAGTCCTGAAGATACCTGATAAAACAGGATCAGGCAGGTGAATGGGGAGGAGGTCCCCCCTATCAGTGGACTTGGAAAGGGGCACGGTGGAGATGAAGGAGGGAGGGAGGGACTGGGAGGGAATGAGGGATCGGGACATGGCTGGGATACAGAGTTAATAAAATGTAACTGATGAAAAAAAAAATAAAAAAATAAAAAAAAGAATTCAGGACCTCCCCTATCAGTGGACTTGGGGAGGGGCATGGGAGGAGAAAAGAGAGGGAGGGTGGTATTGGGAAGGGCTGAGGTAAGGGGGTACAGCTGGGATACAAAGTGAATAAACTATAATTAATAAAAATAAATAATTAAAAAAAGAATTCAGAGATCCACCAGCCTCTGCATCCTGAGTGCTGAGATTAAAGGCATATGCCACCATAACTGACTGCACCATGCTCCCTTAATAAAGAGTTTCATCTATATCTGGATCTAGCATATACATTTTCATGTAAAACTGATATTTTTGTAAATAAAATATTTTAATAACAATTTTAAGTAAATGTTTATTTCTTATTTTTAATTTTAATTTTATTTATATTAATCACAGGTTGTTTACTTTCTATCCTAGCCGTAGCCCTCTCCCTCATTCTCTCCCTCATCTCCTCCCTGCCCCTTTCCAAGTCCACTGCTAGGCAAGGTCCTCCTCCCCTTCCATCTGACCTTAGCTTATCAAGTATCTCTAGTACTGGCTGCCATGTCCTCCTCTGTGGCCTAGCAAGACTCTTCCTTGGAGGGAGGGGGGAGGTAAAGGATTTAGTCGTTGAGTTCATGTCAGAAATAGTTCCTGTTCCCCTTATTAGGGGACCTACTTGATTACTGAGCTACCATGGGCTACATCCAAGCAGAGGTTCTAGGTTATATCCATAACATGGTCCTTGGTTAGAGAAAAAGTCTCATAGAGGGTCCCCATGCTCTGATATATTTGGTCCTTGTGGAGCTCTTGTCCTCTAGGTCATACTAGGTCAAACTCCCCCTTCTTTCATAAAATTCTTTGCAGTCTTTCCAAGGTTTGGTTATGAGTCTCCACATCTGCTTTGATACACTGCTAGGTAGAGTCTTTCAGAGGCTCTCTGCAGTAGCCTTCTGTCCTGTTACTTGTTTTCTCTTATTTCCCCTGCCCATCCCATTTGTCTTTCTAAGTGAGGATTAATCATCCTACTCCAGGTCCTCTTTCTTGGTTATCTTCTTTAGGTACACAATAGTGTACCTAGTGCTTCCTCAGGATCCAGCTATACCACTCCTAAGCATATATCCAAAAGCTTAAGTACATGACAAGGACATTTGCTCAACCATGTAGCAGCTTTATTCATAATAGCGAGAACCTGGAAACAACCCAGATGTCCATCAACGAAGGAATGGATACAGAAATTATGGTACTTTTACACAATGGAATACTACTCAGCAATTAAAAACAAGGAAATCATTAAATTTGTAGGCAAATTATGGGATCTAAAAAAGATCATCCTGAGTGAGGTATCCCAGGAGAAGAAAAACACACATGGTATATACTCATTTATATAGACCTATAAGATAGAATAAACATACTAAAATTTTAAGGAAATGTAATGGAAAATTTTAACCTTGGTTCCTTTTCTTGGCTTGGTTCTTGAATCTTCATGGGACCATCCAAAACACCGATTAGATAGATACAAAAGCCACATAAACTTGCCAATCAATCTAATTTGAGGCACATTCTTTAAGCTCCTCAAATGTACTTGGCTTTAGGAAAACCTTACTCTTAATTTTCATGTTAACAAATATTTCTCCTTGCAGATAATGAAAATTACATTATCCTTCTTCTGTTTTTACATGCCTGAAACGTAACTTCCTTGTTCCAAATTTTGTCATTTGTCCCAGCTGAACTGAAAGCATTCTCCTTCACTGCCTGCCAGCTCTAATTGTCCTTCCACGTCTAAGCTTCTAGTTCCCATTTCTTCATAAAAGACACTGCATGGTGGAATTAAAGTGGGTGCCGCTGTGCTGTGTTGCCCAACATTTTGCTTTGTGCCTGAGAGAGATATTTATTTTCGTGGGCACGGAAATTTCTAGTCGGTAGCTCCCAATGAGGGTCAGTAGGCAGCATGAAGAACAGATGACAGCCTGCAATACCTCCTTCGCATTTCTGGAAAGAGATTTGACATTTACAAAGTACTGCATGTTGCCTTTCCCCACAAATCTCTGAAGACTTCAAAAAAAAATAAAAGGCTTAATTATTATTGCTTCACATTTGATATGCTTTTAAAAGTGTAAAATAAGCATTCTTGATTAAACTGAAAGAGACCTCAGCAGTTCAACTGCAGTGGAACCATCTGCAGGGATGTCAGTGCAGAAATAATACGTGTCAGAGAATTCTTCCGTAGAAACTGTCCTGCCAATAATGAAGCCTGGAATAGCTGCTCAGGGAAGATCTTTGTGTTCTGAAAAATCAATATACATCTTCCTAAAGTACTCTTAAGCCTGGCTCCCGTGGAATTTGGTAGCACTGACTCTATCTACGTTTATTATCCTTTCATATTTTCAGATTTGAAAGCAAACTGAAGCCCATCCTTAGATAAGCAAGAGAAACTTCCTTTAATAATAAAGAGCACCTTAAAGATTCAAGCAAATCCCCAAAGTTAATCTACCGTCAGATCTTTTAAATTGCATATAAACCTGCATGCATTAATAAGAAATGACTTAGCTTTATTAATGCTGCTTTATTTTTAATTTTCCCGTCTAAATAAAGATTACCAAAAGGGAAAAAAAATTCTGTAATAGTTCTTTCATGCAGAATTCAGCTTAGTGCTCAGATTAACTAATCTTTTTTACAGTAAATAATTTAAATGGGGGAGAAAGTTAATCAATAAAAAGTGAATGGAGCTTTAGTGGCATTTTAAAGTGAAACCCAAGGACACTGTGATGCGAATCAAGTCGCATATCTAAATCAGGGTCACATACAGAGCCTGAAAAGCTGCTAAATAAATCAGTGTTGGACTTTGTGGGCCAGAGAAGAAATGAGTGTAAAGTACACGGTTGGGTAAAAGAGCCATTTTAGAAGGATATTTATCTACAGAGGATATTGCCACAAGAGCCTCTGTGAAACAAAGGTGACTTTTTGCCCCTCTGTCTATTCCTCTCCCACCGTCTTAATCAGTCTTCATCTAAATAGCTTTTGTTGCAACAAGGCTCCTGCAGAAGCGAAGAAAGGCAGTTAAAACAGTAGTCTGCAATAACAAAACCTCACATAACATCTTCCATTCTTCAAAATGTGGGGAAATTCCTGAACTTTAAGAAATTGTAAGTATAGACTCCATACAAACAATACCTTAGACAGTGGTACTTGAAAATAGTAGGGGGAGCACTTGATGTGCTTTCACTTCCATAGCTGCATAGATACAACCATCTGTACGATGGCAATGTTTTCTAGGTCACTGCACTGTTGCCTCTACTTGATGCTTACCTGATTTCCTAGTTGTGTCAAGTATAATGCATCATGCAGGTTTTTTTTTTTATCTGAATATTTGGATAATTTTGTACATAGTTTGTGACTTTTTTGTGCTTTCATGATTTAACCATGTTGGGTCTTGAGGTTTTAATTTAGCTTTATTTTTGAATATTATATTGTTGGAGGCTTTAGCACAGTTAGGTTATATGATCTAGTCTTAGCAAACGTTGGTGATATTTCTGATCTCTAAAGTTTCATTTTTAGTTGGTAAAATATGTTTGTCAAAGGGTCTAATACAATGAATGAATACGCAGTGTCTTTTACCTAAAGCGGCCATGTGCTTTCAACATTTCTTCATACTTTTGTTGGCTTATTTTTATCCATACTAAAAGTTAATAGAATAATGAAAAAAAATCTATGCTTGGAGATAAATTTATAGCTCTCAGATTACAAGAGTGTCAAAAAATTTCACATATGTTTAATATCCTTCAAGCTAGAACAATCCCCACTCTCTTGGAAACTACCTTACATTACTGATTTGTATGATCGCATCCTCAGGATTATTAGTTTAAAATTCACATAGGTAGTGTATCATAAGAATAGACAACAGATATCAAGCTGCTTTGTCTTCTTATAAGTGATGCTAAATTTGAATGTTTGGCTCAGGTAGCCATCAAAATGTTGGGTTTCTGTAAGAGTACTTGCCCACTAAAGATTAACAGCAATCTGAAGTAAAGAGAAAAATGCAAATTTCTTGTCCATTGGTAATATTTTATTTAATGTTAGTATAACATGATGATGGTTCCTGATTTTTTAATGTTATCATGCTTACAAATTGACTAATTTTCCATTGCTTCTGCATTTAATAGCAGTTGTAGAGACAGAGACAGAAAGATTCACAGACATAAACTTATTATGTATAAGTAGCTATTTATTTTGATGAGTATTCCTTCATAGCATCCTGTCCAGATCACTCAAAAGCAAATGTCACAAGATTTTTATTGGACCAAATTTTCTGTGGTAAGCTACCTTACTGAAAGCTGAATGCTGAGCTAATGGGATTCTAGAAGATTTTAAAACCCAAACAACAGTTCACAAGGGGCTTAAAACGACTGAGTGGCACACATGCTCAGGAGGACAAGATTAAACTTATCCTAAGGGGGAACCGTTATCAAACTAGATTTGCTAAGTACATTTCTGTTTTGTAACACTGTGTCCTGAAGTAGAATTTATTCTCCATCCTGAAGCCACTTCAAAACCCAAGTGTACCCAGGGAAGAGGTAGTTGCCATCCGTAGTCTTAAGCCCTTGAGACCTAGGGAACCAATGCCAGCAGCAAGTAAAGCATGTCCCAGCTTCTCCTTGACACCAGGCTAAGTTGATAAATGCCAAAAAAAAAAATATCCCACTGAGTCCAAGAACTTCCACAGAGAGCTATAGCAGTCCTCACAATAAGGAAGCAGGATGGCTCATGGAAAATTATTGTGTTCTAGAGACCTACATGAGGTAGTATGCCCTATCCATTTGCAGTGCCCTACACTGGGCTTCCAATGAAACAACTGACACAGGTCATGGGATCTTTTCATGCTGTGCTGGGCATCACTCATGTTATGTTTTAATGTCCCTTTAGTTTCTGAATGCCAAGACCAATTTGTATCACTTAGAATAGACACAGTGTGCCTTCAGAAACCCTGACCAACCTCTAATAAAAGACTTCACTATGTATCTTAAATCATTTTAACCTTTGACTGTCTTACACATTTTGAAACTATATTTAAAAATATGAAATCAGCAGTCAAAAAGTTTAGAAGAACATATCATTCATCAGTGGATGAGTATGGTACTCTTAAAATCAGGAAGTATTGTACATGATTGTTTTAGCAATTCTGTTATTTTTGTTGTTGTTATTCCATATGAAATTGAGAATTGTTCTTTCAAATTCTGTAAAGAATTGTGTTGATATTTTAATGAGAATTGCATCGAATCTGTAGATTGCTTTTGGTAGGATGGCCATTTTTACTGTGTTAATCCTAACAATCCATGAACATGAGAGATCTTCTGATTTCATCTTCAATTTCTTTCTTCAGAGAATTAAAGTTTTTTTTTTTCATACAAGTCTTTCACTTGCTTGGTTAGAGTCATACCATGGAATTTTATGTTATATGTGGCTATTGTGAAGAGTGTTGTTTCCCTATCAGATCTTCTGGAAGTATCTCCATCTCAAGCTGTACTATAGGGCAACAGTAATAAAAACAGCATGATACTGTCATAGAAACAGTCTGGTGGATCAATGGAATTGAACAGAAGACCCAGAAATAAATCCACACACCTACAGATACTTGATTTTTAACAAAGAACCCAAAACCATACAATGGAAAAAAGATAGCATCTTCAACAAATGGTGCTGGTCTAAATGGATATCTACATGTAGAATGCAAATAGATCTATAGTTATCACCCTACACAAAACTAAAGTCCAAGAAGATCAAAGACCTCAACATAAAACCAGACACACTACACATATTAGAAAAAAGTGGGGAAGGGCCTTGAACTCATAGGCACAGAAGACAACTTCCTGAAAAGAACACCAACAATACAGGCTCTAATATCAACAATCAATAAATGGGACCTCATGAAACTGAAAGACTTTTGTAAAGCAAAGGACACTGTCATCAGAACAAAACGACAGACTACAGACTGGGAAGGGATCTTCACCAACCTTATATCTGAGAGAAGGATAATATCTAGAATATATAAAGAACTCAAGAAGTTAAACACCAACAAAGCAAGTAATCCAATTAAAAAAATGAGTTCATAGCTAAACATAGAATTCTCAATAAAGAAATACTGAATGACAGAGAAACACTTAAAGAAATACCCAGCGTCCTTAATCTTTAGGAAAATGCAAATCAAAACAACCCTGAGATTTCACCTTACACCCATCAGAATGGCTAAGGTCAAAAACTCAAGTGATAACACATGCTGTAGAGGATTGCTGGTGGGAATGTAAACTTGTACAACTACTTTGGAAATCAATCTGGTGCTTTCTCAGATAATTAGGAATAGTGCTACTTCAAGATCCAGCTATATCACTCATAGGTATGTATACGAAATGTGCTCAACTATACATTTGCTCAGCTAGGAATGTAGCAGATTTATTTATAATAGCCAGAATCTCAAAACAACTTAGATGTCCCTCAACCAAGGAATGGATACAGAAATTGTGGTACATTTACACAATAGAATACTATTCAGCTATTAAAAACAAAGAAATTTGCAGCCAAGTAAATGGAACTAGAAAAGATCATCCTCAGTGAGATAACCCAGAAGCAGAAAGACACACATGGTATATATTCACTTATAAGTGGATATTGGCCATATAGTTTAGGATAAACATAATAAAATCTATACTCCTAAAAAAGCTAAACAACAAGGAGAATCTTAGGGAAGACACTCAGTCTTCATTCATAAGAGCAACATGGATAGACATTGTGGGAGAAGACAGGGAACAAGACAGGAGCCTACCACAGAGGGTCTCTGAAAGACTCTACCCTGCCTGGTATGGAAGCAGATGCTGAGACTCATAGCCAAACTTTGGGCTATGAAAGAACTGGGAAATAGAAAGACCTGCAGGCCCACAGAGGAAGACAATGCAGTCTTTCCTGATGACACCTGATAGGCTAGGGTCAGAGAGAAAGGGAAGAGGACCTCCCCTATCAGTGGACTTGGGGAGGGGCATGGGAGGAAATGAGGGAGGAAGGGTGAAATTGGGAGTGGACAAGTGAAGGGGCTACAGGTAGGATACAAAGTGAATAAACTGTAATTAATAAATAAATTTTTAAAAAGAAAAGACCTAAAGGGAACAGGAGCTCCATAAGTAGATCAACAAAGCTAAAAATCCTGGGCCCACAGGGGTCTACAGAGACATATACTCCAAACAAGGACCATGCATGGAGATAACCTTGACCCCCTGCTCAGATGTAGCCCATACTCAGTTCAGGTCCTAAGTGGGTTCCCTAATAATGAGAGCAGGGGCTGCCTCTGACATGAATTCAGTGGCCATCTCTTTTATCACCTCCACCTGGGAGGTGTAGCATTGCAAAGCGACAGAAGATGATCCAGCCAGTCCTGATGAGACCTGATAAGCTAGGGTCAGATAGAAGGGGAGGAGGACCTCTCTTGTCAGTGGACAAGGGGAGGGACATAGGGAGAAGAGAAGAGTCGACTCAGGAGGAGACCAGGGAGGGGGCTATAGCTGGGATACAAAGTGAATAAATAGTAATAAATAATAAAAAATATAAAAATGAAAAAGAAGTCATTTAAAACAAAAGGTCAGGAAGAAGTTGATTAGCTATTCAAGCATACTATCCCTTTATTGAAAAGAGTTATCACTCGGGCCCTAAAAAATACTGTTGACACTGCTATTGATTGCACTCTAGAACTAGATCTAACACCTGTTGCTGAAGGTACCACATGTCTAGATGGAGAAACCAGCAAGGGCTAGATTGAATGTTTACATTTCATGCCTGAAGGCACTACATCAGCATCTGGGGAGAAGTATTTTTGACATTCCTTCTTAGTTATAGACACTGTACACTGCACTCCCAATATTTAGGCCAGGTGTACCTACTGCAATAGTGGCATGCCTGTTATGGGTGTTAGTCATTACTTTCTGATTGGCGTTAAGGCCACCTCATAGCTGGGAACTCTGTTTGATAATATAAGCATGGAGATGCCTTGTGACTAGGCAGGTCACAGGTTCTAGTAATGAATCAACTACTATTTTGTTAAAATAATGTAATGCGGCTGCCAAACTGCCTTTCAAACTTTTGTGTTTGTGCCCAACATATAGCTGCATTCATAGAGAAATTTTCTTTCTTGCCAGAAGCAGCAGTTACTACAGAAATGTAGAGTCATGGTACTGACCACAAATGACTACTGCTGTGGCATAATTGCCCAATCTTCAGATATAAGTGTAAGAACATAATTATACATGGGCATCACTTCTACAAGACACAGGTGACATTGCCAAAGAAGGAAGAGAAAAAATTCAATATTCACAGGAAGAATTAGAGTTTTGTAGCTACTTCCTCTTCATCGAAACGTTCTTTTCTAGAGACAGTAGAAATACTCGTATGTTAATGAACTTCAAAGATTTAGGAGGCTCAGACAGTTACAAGACTCATCAGTCTTCACCTGATATTACGTTTAAAATAAACAATTGCTAAGAAAGAGGAGACGCCTTGGTGGAGCTATGTGCAAGTTGGACAGGGAGCTCCAAGGATGCAACTCTCTTACATCATCACCCATGCTGTCCTTGGACATCTTGTTTGTGCAGCGTACTTGAGTCACTACACTCCTATAAGTAACTGGAATAGACTTATTCATTTGCTAAGATACATTTTTAGTAGAATCATTTATTTTATCTGCTATCATTGTCATATCTGAGATGGATAAATATTTATTGTGTTCTCAGAAAATCATACAGCACACGCTTTTTTCTTCTGCTTTTGCCTTTAAGTATCTTTAGTTTTATAACATATGTATCTACGTATTTATTAATTGCATATGTACATCACAATGAAATACAAAACTCTAGGAACTAAAGAGTGATACATAAATCAGCAATGTTTGTGTATAACTGACAGAAGAAATAGATGAGGTAGCAGATATGAAGAAGGTTTAGTAATAATAGATTGAATATTTGTTTAACTTTAATGATTAAATATAATCTATTGTACTAATAAACTATAGGATTATTTAAGTGTACATGAAATATTATTTAAATTGGGCAAGCATTTGGCCACAACTGAGTAGTTCCAAAAAATAAGAAATAAATGTGAAAACATGAACATCAGAAATCTTCTGTTAATATGATCCCAATGGAATGAAAACTTATAGATATAACTGGGAAGTTCTTCAATATTCAAAGTTAATAAAATTTTTATGAGTAGTCTATTAACCTACAGACATCATGTTGTAGAAAGAAAGACTAAACATTTAGCAAGCTAAGCATCCATCTCACAAAGTTTACTTCTTTTAGCAAAGAAGTTACTCTAATGAGGTCACAGGGCTCTACCTTGGCAGGAAGATATCAATTTAGAGGGTAGTTTGGTATCAGGTCTATTTCACAAAATAGAGGCAGATTCATCAGTGAGGACTATGAACTCCTGTAGTGTGATTCTTGACCAAACATAGTACCAGACATGGGTCTCCTCCTGTGGGGCAGGACTCAAACAGTCAAAAAGCAATTGTTCCTCCCTAAAAATTCATGTTACTGCTACATCCATGAGCATAGGTTGCTATGCTGATCCTTATTGTAGTTAACAGGGTACACAGCTAGGTAACTGTTGATGACACATCCACCAACAAGTTACAAGAGAACTTTCTCATACTGTGAAACCTAGCCAGCATGCAGGATATATCCTGGTCAGCATCAACATATTTCTCCATGTCTGCTCACCAAAGTGCATGGTATCCAGTTATATAGTTGTTTAATATTAAGTTTTACTGGACAAATAAGAAAAATGGCAGTAGCCTATGTATTTTTTTTTAGACTGTGTCTTCTGGGACATCTTTCTTGACCAACAACTTGAGGAAAATATAGCACTGAGCTATTAGTTTGGCAACCTATGGTTTCTGGGACGAGTATTATCTCCTATTCAGGGTTACTACCATTTCCTTCTGGTTTTTCTCTTAGAAAAGAAGGAAATTGTAGTGACCCTGAATAGCAGAACCACAAATGTGACCTCAATTTCATAAAACCCCAAGGATCATGGGCTATCACCAAAGACAGGGTGTAAAGATTGTAAAGGACACAATTTAAAGAAGACAAAACTGGAACACTGTCTTCAGGACATAAGAAAACTACTACATTCTCAAAGTATGAGATTGAACCACTCGAAATTCTTACAAGGAGGTAGCTGAGGAGCTATTTTAAGTTAAAGGCTTTCTGGAGAATGACAGTTAGTTATTGATAAAGGTGTGGTCTCTGATAGGTGGAGCATGCTTCAGTGCTCAGCCTCACCTCTGTGAGTACATAGACAGTACGAAGTGGACTTGAGAGAAAACAGGGGAAAGAGATAAGTTGGGAGTTGATAGAAAGTGGAGGTTGGAAGGTGGATATAGGAGGAGTTCAGAAAAGTGGAGAGTGGATATGCTAAAAATGCACCATATTCACAAATAACACTCTCAAAGAATAAAGCTAGTGTTTTATGTTTTTAAAAGATCAAATATTTGACAAGGGCTATAAAAAATAAATAGCAGAGCATTATAAAGACAATGTAAAAAGTCTACCATTCAGAGCGATTTTAAAATACCCTAGCACAGATTTAGAAATGTTTAAAGCAAGGAATGAAAAAGTCACCACAAAATGCATGTTCCAGACAAAGAATAATAAAAGGAAATTATGAATAGCGGGATACATACAAAGTCATTACAAATAAAATCACTAAACTTCTGTTAAAAGATAGCAACACACACGTAGGAACATGTGTAAGATTTTATACAGTGTTTCAGCTGTTATTAGAGTCCAAAGTCTGCTCCTAAGTTTTCCCACCAGTGAATATTTTTTAAATATATATATATATATAAGGTTATAACAACAGGCTTATATATTTTTAAAAATTGTGGGGAAAGGAATATTTTCAAAGCAGTTTTTTCCTGTGTGTTGGGGGGTGTCTGTGTTTGTGTGTGGTGTGGGGACATTGAGTAGGTGGATGGGTGTGCATGTGTTGCACACATACCACGGCGCACAAGTGTGGAGGTCAGAAAATCATGCGAAGGATCGGTTCTTTCCTTCTAATGAGTGGGTCCTGGAAACTGATTTCTTTATCCACTGAGCAAGTTTTCTGGCCCCTGAGCAATCTTTCAGGCCCTTGAATCAATTTTTGGTTTTTTTGTTTGTTTGTTTGTTTGATTCATTGATTTTTTTTTATATCAATGTCATAGTGCAAGACAGTGCAGAGATTCCCCCATCTTGCTGAGGCCATTTAACATTTAACTAGAATTTGATCCTTTTCATGGGAAGCCCAACAGAATATTACTCAGCCCTGTTCTAAAAGCCTAAGGCCAAGATGTCCAGCTAACTCATCTTAGCCTCTGTTAAACTGCTTGCTTGTGCAAAACCTCCCCCCTGTAGCCACAGAGCAAGAAAGATAGCAAACACAGCATTTGCCTTTAAAATCCCTAGTCTAAACATTTGTTGCTACACTTAGGTCTGACATACCTGAATGTAGTTCCGGTTGATTGTAAAAAAGATTTCCAATTGGCTGTACACTGTATCTGTGTGGTCATCTCTGTTAAATTCCCTGTAACAACAATATATTTAAATGCCAATTTCCCTAAAAGCATAGCCTATTCAATTCATTTTTAGGGAGTGTTTTGGAAATGGCTATCAGACTGTAATCTCAGTTGGTCTTCAGAACATGAAAGATCACTGTCTTCCCTTTCTGTACCAAATCTATATTTCTCTGTATCTCCACTTACCTACATAGCTAGACTGGCATAGCTCAATGAGTCACAGAGGACATTTTGCAATTTTTTTAGAGGTGCTTTGTTTGTCTAACATAGGGAGGTGGGAGGTCTGGTAACATCTATGAATAGAATATAGGGTTTATAAGTACCCAGGTATTCATAAAGAGTTCATCTCAAGAAAGAATTATCCATCCGGGCTTCAGTATGTCCCATTCATAAAACTGGATATTATTTGGGCTTTAATAAGTTCCTTTGGTATTAATCTTGTGTGTGTTTGTGTGTGTGTGTGTCTGTGTGCAGGTGTGCATATGTGTATGTACATGGACATCTGAGTGTGTTTATGTGTGTGAGTGTGTGTGTATATGTGCTATGTGTGTGTGTAACTACTTTTTGAAGGACTGAAGCAAGCATTTAAAAAATAAGAATCATATATATTATATATATATTATATATGTATATATAATATATATGTATATATAATATATATATATATTAGTTTGTTCATCAGCTTCATTTATAAGAGACAGCTGAATAGGAGAGCAAGAAATAATGTGCCCATGCTGGGCATATAACTCATAACTCAGATAGGCTGCATGTCAACCAGACAGGAAAATTATGGAGGGAGGGGAAAGCAATGAACATGAAGGCAAGAAGTCAAACCACAGTTAATCTAGGGCTTGATCTGGCAGCCACTGCAACCAGCACAACAAACATTTGCACAGGGCTTTCTGAATGCTGGAGACTGAAGCTTCTGGAACTGGGGGAAATGTCTAATTCCACACAGCAAATGAAGAAAATAAAGCTCAAAGCTCAAAACTGGAGGCAGAACTTCATAAAATGACACAGAGGATGGGGTTTGTGTTCAGACGCTAAATTCTTGAGATCATCAGCATAAAACTGAACTGACCTGCAGAGTTGCTGGTTTACATGGCTTTCCGGCATTTTCCTACCATGTGAGGGTTCCTTTCTCCAAACCAGAATTATTGATTCCAGTGCTGGGGGAGGTTTTTCAATCCTCTCTGCACTCATTAATTACATCCCTCTGAGCTTGAAAGGGGTGATTCACATTTAGCATTTCTAAAAAAATAAATAAATAAAGTCTTGCCAAAACACAAACATTAGTTCTGCCCTGTTATTCTTCAGGTCCATAGGCCATGTCTCAAAGCCTAAGGGAACAGTGCTCATAAATTAACTCTGGCTGTGAAAGGTTTGGAAAGAATTATGTTCTCATAAAAGCCTTAGAAAGCATGGGTTTTGTGTCAGTATATTTGTGTGACCCTCACTGTGTGCTAATTATGGGTTATTTTTAAAGTTGCTTTATACTAGATTTCACCACACAGAAGCTTAAAGAAAGATTCTTGGAAAATATCCTGGATTTCTTTCTATGGAGTCTGTTAATCTATCACACATTTGATGATGTTATAAATATTGTGGTTTTAAAGTCATACATATTAATGGAGACATTTGGAAACAAAAGGGTTCCGGGGGTCAAATGTTTGTCTTGGTTCATTTGAGATATTAGATGTTAATAATCTAGTATGGGGCCTGTGGAGTGAAGCAAGACTGCTTCAATCTTACATCAGATAGTTCTCCTGCCTCACTTCATATCACTGTGACCCTGTCATTGCTCTAACTGCAACTGGAATGACAACAACAAAAATATGTTTTCAAGTGGTTTTGACTTACATGGTTCTCACCATTTCCATCAAGAAGTATCCCATGTTTTTGCATGTTTGATAACTTCTTCCATTTCAATTTCTGGTCTTACAGTAAAGATTTTTATGCCAAGATCTTTATGTATTGCATAAACTATATGAAGCTTATCCCTGGGGCTATGCTCAGTACATCTTGAAGAGTGGACAATACATGAGAACTCTTTCCTGTCCAACCTTAGGTTGACATTTCTATGAAATGTGTTATGCCCTAACACTATGTTGGGAAGAAAGATTGTATTCTATTCTATCTTAAGAAAGATTCTATTATAGTGCCTAACTCAATAATTCCCTTTTTTACTGTGTGTTTGTGCTTCCATTTCAAACTCTGCCTAGTTACAACTTGAGATTATTTGGAAACTGTAATACCCATTCATACTCATGAATCATGGTTTAAGGCTTTGCTCTTTTTCTTTTGAGGGTGGAGGAAATTAACTGATGGATAGAGACCAAACTAATATTGCCGACACTGGAAACAAAAGAAATAAAGCCCACAGGATGATATTTTGGACCTGAATAAATTGCCAATAGCTGGTGACATATGGAGCAGCAACAGTACTGGACAGTGTCCAGCGACTCCATGGACACTATCACCTTTGGTGGATTAGAATGATATACAGGCAGACGGTGAGCCTAGGGTAAAGTGAGTTCTCAGACTGAAGAGATGGCAGTGGTCATCATAAGACATACTTCTGTTAGGTGCATTACAGTCGTGGAAAAGAAAATAGTATACTATAGCAAGACACGTATCAACTCAGGATGAACTGTGACAGCCATAAATACATCCATAGAAGGCATTAAGAAAATGGCTTCTCCTCCAGCCCCAGGACCATATGTGAAGATTGGACTAAAGATTTATTTTTTTTTTTTTGTTATTTTGAAGTGACAGAACCTCAAGAGAGACAAACCATAATGACTCAGTAAATGGGAAGTAAAGGAAGTCCTGAATGGATGCACAAGGACTTGGTGGATTCCAGAGTGACTGTGCATTACTGACAGGGGCAGTGTTTCCAACTCATGGGAACTTCCTCTTGGTGAGTCATAAAGACATGACAAAGCCTTTCTCTGGTCTAAGAATGAGTGTTTATACTCAGTTGATTAGTGTGTCCATAAGCTACCAATTGCTGCTTCCTCCTCCAGGACAACTGCAACCCTACATAGACCTCCTCCTTGTGCTTTACATAATAAGTATGAGTCTCAGGGATGCTGCATAGTTGGTCCTGCTCCATCAGAGTGTGGTTGGCCCACCCTGTCACAGGTTTTCTGTCTGTCTGTCTGTCTGTCTATCTGTTCTTTCTTCAGTCCTTCGTTACCCCAGTCTGATTCATAGGCCCAAGTCATACAGAACAATGTGACTCATTATGACTATGCTACAGTAATTCTGAGGGAAGAGAACTGCTATGGTGATGTCTGGGTAGACAAACATAAAAAAAAATGCTGAATTCTCATTTTGGTACATCTTCTAGGTCTATAAAAGCAGGCTTCATTCATGCTAGACAGGACCAAGGCCTATCTTGCCTAAAGATCATTCAAAAAGGGGTGAGGGCATGAAGCAGATACCATGCACATTCATGTCTCCCTCATTCAAGAGATAGCACATAGCTCCTCCTTCCCTCACAGCCATCACTACAATGTCTAAACGAAATTCATTAGGTGCTTATTCTAGAAGGTAATGACTTATTTATTTTTTAAAAATAAGGTAGATTTTGCAATGAATCATAAAGATTCATGGACTTAATGTTCTAGCCTGCACATCTAGATACTCTTTGAAAATACTATTGAGCTATTAGATACTCCCTTTCAACCTGTATTTCAGGGATTCATGGTAATGAAGACAATACATAGCTATTGCTTTAAAGGTTTGGGTTGACTGTGTTGAGGTATATTTTGCTGGTAATACAATGTATTTTATTGCACAGTTTCATGGTTGTATAATTTTAGACACTCATATATCCTATATCAAATATAGAAAACAATTATTTTTTCCACAAAATGTTGCCACATATTCTTTGCAGTAAGTTGGTCACCAACCTTCAGAGACAACTGTTGATCTTATACTTACGTCTCTATGTTTTCCCTGCTTTTAGAATAACAGTATGATTTTATATGGTATATTAAAGCAGTTCCCATCTCACAGTAAGAAAAAAATATATATAGAAAGAAATGGATTAACCATGGGTCTCTCCATGTGGATTTGAATGTCCTGAACTCCCTGTGTAAACCAGGATAGTCTTGAACTCACAGAGTTCTACCTGACTCTGCCTCTGCTTTTCTAACACTGGGGTTAAAAACATGAGCCAACATGCCTGGTTGGGTAAGTTAACATTGTAAGCATAGTTTAAAAGTGAACAGAAAGACCACGTTATTTGAGCCCTGGGTTCTACAATATTTATAAGACTGATCTCTTCCTTCATGCACTAATCTTAATGAAGGTATGAACATAAATGCCAACCTAGAGGTTAGAGCCAGGGAGCCCATAAAGATAAAAAAAAATGTTGACCATTCACCATGATTTGGCTATCAAAAACATGCAGAAAAAAATGTAGCTGTCCATAGCATGAAGCTACCAATTAGCCTGTTACTCAACTGTGGATATTATTAGCATTTCTTCCATAGAACACATTTGAGGCTGTAAGGGCATAATCATAGCTTACTCTTCCTATTCATTAGTATCTGTAAGCAATACTCATCTTTATTCAATCACTTCAGTCATTTACTCTGTCTTTCATATATCATACAAATTACAGGCATATTTTTTCTTTTTAAAAAGCGATACTTTTAATTCATATCTAGCACGTATCATTAATTTTGCCTATGACTCACAGGCCACTTATTTACTCATCTATATTTAACACATTCGAGGAGTTTCAACTGCCCAGTAAGCTTCCAGATTATAGTCTATCACTGATAAATATTTCTTATAAGTTTTGTCACCATATTAATTCCGTTTTCCTCTGTGATATATTTAATATTCTCAAACATATAACATGTTCATATTATATCTGTACAGGTGCAGCTCAGTCTTTAGCAAGATGCTTACCAACACTTTAGCCCAAGCTACAGCTCAGGCCTTGAGAAAATTGGACCTCCAACAAAAATACTCTGAACTATAAATCATATATAGGAACATTTTCCCCAGAAGCATACATGTTCAACTATTGAGAAAACTGTATGTTAAAGGTAAATAGTTTGAGGGTCATTGGAAGCAGTCTCAGTCTATATTAGCAATGAGATAATGAGGTATGAGAATAGTTACCTACTCATCTTACCTTTAAAATATATCGCAAGAAGTAGTTACATTAATAAAGTAATAGAATTCACTAATAAAAACTCACCAACGACATCATCTCGTATGGGGAATAGTATCTTCTAGGAAACACTATCTAAACTAAACTTATAAACATTATGTGATAAACTCCCCACAAAAATGGTACTTAAGTGTGAGAAGCACAGGTAAATATTGACTATTACCATCAGTGATCCTCGCACTGAAACATGAGGATCTGGTGTACTAATGAACATGATTGCGAGAATAGAAACCAAGTCACCAGAGAATACAATGATTCCATTGAATTAATATTTCAACTATAATCTGATATCAGAGGTTTAGCAGTTGGCCTTGGTTTTCATGATGAGGAATATCCAGAACTGAAGTTATCTGCTTGGAGATGTTTTGCTGTTGCTAGTAAGCAACTGATTACAATGTCCAGCTGTATCTTACAGCTCAGTAAAATTCAGCCTTCTCAGAAATGGAGGTCAAGTTACATGACCAAGCAAGAAGCTTATGTAGCAGCTAAAGCATGAGCTGAAGGGAGAAAAGCAAATCAAAGAAACAGGAGAAAAAAGAGACAAATAATTATTAAGGAACAAATGAGCAAATCTTTTGTAAATACATATATCTACTATCATGAAAAAGTGATGGTGTAGGTCTTAATTTAAAATATGTTAAAATTTTTCAGTTTTTTTTTTTTTTTTTTACAGGAAGTACACTTGGTTTTATTTCTAACTCTGTTGGTGACTGTGTCTTTTTCCCATTGGCTATCTTTCCCATTACAGTCTTCTTCAATTGGCTAATCATTAAAAAATCGTTGCACAGAAATGAAGGAGGAAGTGAAACTGAGTCCTGCTCCAAGGGGAACAAGATCACTGCTCTGGTCTAGACCATCAAATTCATATAATATAGCAGTGGGTCTTTGTGTAAACAAAGATGATCTGGACTGGGGAAAGAGTACGTAAAACATTTACATAAAAGTCTTAGGGAGAGAGAAAATGGCTTGAATTCTTTGTCGCAAGCACAGTTTCATAATATTTGACAGAAAAATCATTTTAATATTTCTTATAAATCCCTTATCTTATTATCATATTTTGTATGTAAATAAATCTTTATTAATTACACTTTATTCACTTTGTATCCCCCCTGTGGTTCTCTTCCTCCTCCCATTCCAGTCCCTCCCTTCCTCCACCCTCTGCATGCATGCCCCTCCCCAAGTCCACTGATAGGGGAGGACTTCTTTTCCTTTCTTCTGATCCTAGTCAATTAGGTCTCATCAGGAGTGGCTGCATTGTCTTCTTCTGTGGCCTGGTAATGCTGCTCCCCCCTCAGGGGGAGGTAATTAAAGAGCAGGCCAATCAGTTCATGTCAGGGGCAGTCCCTGTTCTTATTACAATGGAACCCACTTGGATACTGAACTGCCATGGGCTGCATCTGTGCAGGGGTCTTAGGTTATCTCCATGCATAGTCTTTCACACAGAGGACCTCTGAAAAGCTCTGCCCTGCAGACTATCAATATAGATGCTGAGACTTATGGGCAACCTTTGGGCAGAGTGCAGGGAATCTTAGGAAAGAAGTGGGAAACAGTAAGATCAGGAGAGGACAGGAACTCCACAAAGAGAGCAACAGAACCAAAATATCTGAGCACAGGGGTCTTTCCTGAGACTGATATTCCAACCTTATCTTATTTTCAAACATTCCTTTCTTCAATCCTGTTGAGTTATTGCCTCTCTTTTTTCATACTAACTTAGCATATGAAACTGCAATAGGGAGAAAGTACTTGTTTAGTAATATCTGACCCAATAAGCCTGACCTAAGCCCCTTGTACAAGGAGTTAATTATTCTACCTTTTTTATTAGCAGGGTTTAAGGGGGAAATTCGTTTTTATTATTTTTTTAAGGCAGGGTCTGTGTAGCCCTGGTAAGGCCGGCAACCAGCTACTAGGTTGGCCTCAAATGTATAAAGATACACCTGCCATTTCCAATTGGTATGATAAAGGTGACATTTTAATTATTTTTTTTAAATCTGTACATCTAAAGAAACTAATCAAGAGAGAGGACCCTGACTAAAATGCTCAATCCCCATCCTGAAAGGCAAAGAAGATGGACATCAGAAGGTGAAGAAAACAGGAAACAAGCTAGGAACCTGCCACAGAGGGACTCTGAAAGGCTCTGCCCTGCAGACTATCAAAGCAGACGCTGAGACTTATGGCCAACTGTTGGGCAGAGTGCATGGAATCTTATGTAAGAAGTGGGAAATAGTAAGATCTAGAGAGGACAGGAACTCCACAAGGAGAGCAACAAAACCAGAAAATTTGAACATAGGGGTCTTCCCAGAGACTTATACTCCAACCAAGTACCATGCATGGAGATAACCTAGAACTCCTGTACAGATGTAGCCCATGGCAATTTAATGTTCCCAGAGACTCATACTCCAACCAAGGACTATTCATGGAGATAACCCAGAACCCCTGCACAGATGTAGCCCCGGGCAGTTCAGAGTCCAATTGGGTTACATAGTAATGGGAAGAGAGATTGCCTCTGACATAATCTGATTGGCCTGCTCTTTGATCACCTCCCCCTGAGGGGGAAGCAGCCTTACCAGGCCACAGAAGATGACAATGCAGCCACTCCTGATGAGATCTGGTAGACTAAGATCAGAAGGAACCTCCCCTATCAGTGGACTTGGGGAGGGACATGCATGAAGAAGAGGGAGGGAGGATGGGACTGGGAGGGGAAGAGGGAGGGGCTTATGGGGGGATACAAAGTGAATAAAGTGTAATTAATAAAAGAATAAAAATAAATTATATGTGTATTTGATGTGTGTGAGAGAGAAAAAGAAAGAGCGAGAGGGAGAGAGAAAGAATGAAAGAAAGAAAGAGAGAAAGAAAGAAAGAAAGAAAGAAAGAAAGAAAGAAAGAGAGAGAGAGAGAGAGAAGGGGAGAGAGAAAGAGAGTTCTGGTGCCTATGAAGTCCAAAAGAGTGTCAGAGTTCCTGTAGCTGGAGTTACAACTGTGAGTCAGCCCCCTGACTTGGATGCTTCACAAGAGTAGTACACACTCCTGACCTTAAAAATGTATCTCTAGCCCATACCTGTTTATTTTTAACTAAGCTAAATTGGGACTGTTCTTAAATATATCTTATATCTGGACTCTCATCCTCTTAGCCTCACCTTTGATTCTATGTCTAGTTTTACTTAATTTGAAAAAAAAAATCATATGGATTTTGATTTTCTTCTCCACATTTTTCTCTTGGAGAATTTTCAAAACTAAGACACAGTGATCTAGGGTTTTTTTTTTTTTTTGTATTTGTTTGTTTGTTTTGTGGGGGGTAGGTTGGAGTGAGTATTAATGTTCCCTAAAGGAATACTCAAATCAAGAGCTGCAGAAGCCAATGAGCAGAAAACCAGCTCTATTAATCCTATCATTGACAGTCTTGAAAAGAGATTTGTCTATCTTTCAATAAGAGCATAATGTGTTTGAGCCCTACTAAGGCAAAAACCTTCCTTTCTCTTTATGTATTTGGAGGCTTATTAACAACAGAGATTTATTTCTCACACGCGGGGAAGCTGGGAAACTCAGGATTAACTTTCTCATGAGAATGTTAATCGCTCTGGGCTATTTCCTGTTTCACAGGTGGCTGTGTATTTCACCTATACCACACCATGCATGGGGCATGATATCTTCTGGTGTCCAACCTTATAACGCCATAAAAATATGTTTGAATCTTTCTTTATAGGTTAGGATACAATATAGTAGACTCTATCATGGCATCTTCATACATATACATCATTATACTTTGCTCTCATTCCTTCTCATCTCATATTGCCCCCTCTCCAGGTGGCTCCTTTCCTTGATAACAGGTTCTTACATTTGTATACATTTTTTTATCCTTTCTCTGTCTCTCATTCTTGATCCCAGCAATTATCGCCCTGAAATCTGCTTTACCTGGAACAGAAGACTAGACTAAGACAAATCCCATCTGTGCAATCATCTTTCTGTGATGCTAACAATGTGACCTAATTTCTCCTTGTCCCACTTGTCTTCCACACAACTGTAATATCGATGGAACATGAGACTTGGGAAGATTAAGACAAAGTGTAGTTATGGCACATAATATAAAATCAGTATTAGTTGTTGTTACTACTATCTATATTGCTTCTAAACTTTTGGGTTTACAGAGTCAGGGCCTTGTGGCTCATTTAGGAAAATTCTGTAGTACCAATATAAGAGCAACCTGATTTAAAAAATAAAATCAAGACATCCTCTCTCTGTTTTGTTTTGTTTTGTTTTGTTTTGTTTTTTCTCCTTTAGGACTCATATCCTTAAGAAAGTCTTGGGTCCTTATTAGAATCTTTTGTCTACATGAATTTTAACTTGAAAGGTCTACATAAAGTTAAACTTTCCGAGAGCATTAACTCTTAGAGGCACATATAATGAGTAAAATAAACCTTATCCTTTATTCTTTACTTACACTCCTCAAAATTAAAATATCAGCATAGATTGGACTGTTCAAAAGATTAAAATGAATTCTAACTATAAATATGTATGTGTATGACATGTGTAAATGTGCGTGATCAATATGCATGTATGCACCTCTACTTTTAGCTTAAATTTGGAGACTTTAATATGCATTATAGTATTAAGAAAATATTTAATGTCACTTCAAAGCATAAGAATTATTTTAAAGATCGAAGATTTGGATCTCTGGTGTGCCACTTTCTATAAAATATTAGATTACTTAACCTCCCTGAATTGAACATCATTCATTTATTTTAAAGTGTATAGAGTAATAAAACTACAACAGATTCATCATTAGGATTGAAGAACTGTACATCAAAGCATTTTAATTAAAAATATTTTTCTAATATAAAACATTAAATAATGTTACTTGCACAGTCCATCAAATTATCTTCTGTATTTGCATTTAAATACCAATCAGCTGAATTTAAAATGAAAGACTCACCTTTCAAATCTTCTGATGACATCTGATGCAAACAGAGGAACCTGTAGCAACCATGACTATGAACAAAGGCCGGCCTAGCTCTCATTCAGCCATGGATATGGATATGGAATTTAAGAAACTTCCTTGCTAATCACCTAATGAAGTTCATTGTCCTCAACCCAAATGCTCCCATACACTGTGAGAGGCATATGGCCTTTGTGAGGTTCTCTATCTGCCACTTGGCTACCTCCTTTTGAGGACTTTGTGTAAACCTGAGGTTTTCAGAGTACATACTCTTTCTCTGTAAACAAGCACTCACACAGCATGAAATACCAGAATGAGAAAGCCCAGGGTTGACATCAGAGGTAGGTTCAAGTAAAAGGCAGCAGTTGAGCTGAACGGAGTGGATGGTAAGAAAATAAAACTGTGAGGAGGATGTTTTGGACAGTGCAAGGAGTAAGATCAAAGACACAGAAAAGCAAGGAATAATTGTCAAGAAGACTGATTTAAGTGTGACAGCGTCTTTAGTTTTAGCATTCCACTTCCCCAAACTTACATGCTAGAGCCTTAACTCCCAATGCTTTAATGTTAGGGTTGGAGTTCTCAGGCCATGGAGTCTCCATCCTCATGAATAGAGTTGTATTTTTCTCATGGGATGAGTTGTCTCTCAAGGATTTGGGTTCTTATAAATGAAGGTATGATATTCTTACTGCCTCCTTTCTTGTTTGTTTGCCATCTTATGAGCAAGCACAACAGATGATAATGCGTGTGGTAGCCTTCCCAGACTGCAAAGCAGAGGTCAAATAAACTCTTTTTTATGTTACCCCATTTGCATTCTTCTGTTATAGCAACAAAATGTTTTAAGATAGATACACTGTTGCTTGACTCCAGGAAAGAAATATGAACAACTAAAAGTAAGTTGACATAAGAAAATACTGAATCTCAAAGAGATACTAAATAGTCAATTTAATCCTGAGAAGAACAAAGCAACCAGACTCATACTTTCTCATCTGAAAATACATCACAAGCTTTTAATAATGAAAATGATACGATATTAGATTAAAGACAGACATAGAAAACAATGTGGAACTAAGCAAAAAGCCAAGAAATAAACCCTTGTATGTATCAGGTGCTATTCAACAAGGGTTGGGAGACAGGAAAAATGGAGAGAGAAAAAAGGACTACAGAATGGTGTTTGGAAATAAATACACTGCATTAAAAGAAGTTGAATCCTTATATATACAAAAGTTTGGTCTAATATACATGAAAACTAACTCCATCTGGGTTAAAGTGTAAAGGGTATGTTCAGATGCTATGCAAATCCTAATGCAAAATGTGAAGGAGATCATCATGACAGTGGCCCTGACAGTGATTTTCTGGATCTGACACCAAAAGCACAGGTGGCAACAGCCACAGTAGTCAACTGGGGATTATTTCATATGCAAAAAAAATTAGCATAGCCAAGAAAGCAAGCAAACAGCAGCTGAAAAGGTAACATAAAAATAGGAGAAATATTTTCAAATCTTATATTCAATTAGGGGTTGACATCTAAAATTTAGAATGAATTCCCACAACTCAACAGTCATCAAGTATCTGACTAAATGTACACAAATAAATTTAATATATATTTCTTCAAAAAGACCACACATAAATGGCCAAGGCAAAAGAAGATGCTGAATATCATCATTTATAAGGGAAACAAAAATTAAACCTATAATTATATACTATCTCATCATTAGAGGGTGTGTAGGCTTTTAATTTTTAAGCTACTATAAGGATGGCCTCTAAAAATTATGGGAACTTATGTGTCATTGAGGATACAGAGAAATTGGGGATCTGTTTGTAGGGAGCAAAGTTGAAAGAGCTGCATGTGATCAGTCCAACCCCTGAACCTCCAAAGATATACTCAAAAAAGCAGAGGAGATACTTGGAAACCTATTTTCTTAGCAGCATTGATATTAACATGTGTCAGAAGCAAAGGCAATATGTGCATGACAGAATGGACATGGGAAGGGCTCTTCAACCTTAAATTTCAAAGGTGTTATGATAGATAGGAGACATTCTCATAGGAATACATGCTGCATCATCCTACTTATGGGCGCCACCAAAAATAGTTCAATTCATAGACATCTACACTAGACCTGGAAATGACAATCACAGAGGAAGGTGTCGGGGGAGATGCTCTTCAGCGGGGCAGCTCCAGCTGGGCAGGAGAAGAGCAGTTTGAGGTGGGTGTCTGTTAAGGAACACTGCGTGTGTGGTTGATAATTTAATACTTGTAAACTGTCAGAGGAATGAATTTTGTATTATCATTTTTTTAAAATAAAAGAAGTATGCTGAAATCCTGTAATAAAGGTCAACCATAATGATAATTTTCTGTGAGATACAGAGCTACTTGAGGACTAAATTGGGTTGAAATGACATAATTAGAACTGAATTCAACCGCAGAGAGGTGCCCTCATTTGAGATGGGCAAGAAGGATGCCGTGTGAAAAAACGTAGAAGGGAAAATGGATTTAGAAAGTAGTTTTTGGAGATTAGTAGTAGAAGTAGAAATTTTAAATGACTGAGGAATTCATTTTGTGAGTAGAGACAGGCAGGCTATTATGAAAGATAAAAAAGACTGGAGCAGAAGATTAGATTTAGAACAATAGAAATCCAAATGCTGGGCTGTATTAATTGACTAATTTATCATTAATTATAAAGTATATCATGGATGAAGTTAAACACATGTGCTGTGTTAAGTGCATTTTCACATCTGTGTTCGCACACGGTGCATGAACACAGTGATACATGCAGGTCACTGTACAGTATTCCCAGCATAGCTTAGGCATTCTCATAATAAATTCGGAGGTAGTCTCATTTTATACCGTTCATCAAACAAACATCTACTAATAAAAAAAAATAGTGCCCAAAATAAGAGACACTTTCCTTCTTGTCCGCAAGCATCTTCTTTATTCGGGATCAGAAATGATGACAACATTTCTTACCATTCCATAACTGAAAATCATCCAACATTATTATTTAGAATGCAAAGTAGTTACACTGCTTCCTCCAAATTTTATTTCCTCACTAGTTAGAGAAGGGCCCTGGAATATGATTTCTCATAAACACTCCAGCTTACTTTGAATCCAGTTGGTCTCTGGACCGTATTTGGAAAGAGTAATCCAAGGTAATGCAATTCACTCAATAGTGAAAAGAAAAGGCCCAGAGCTTATGCCAAGGACATATAACATAAAACTGTGGATTTGAGGACCCACTAGAGCAAAAGCAAGTGGATGATGAAATTGTGATAGGTGTGTATATAGACAGGTGTGTTGTAGGGGTTGAATGAGTAAATATGGCAGACATAAATACTAAGGAGGCCATCTACAAGGAGACTATTGGAAAGATCTGAGGCAACGCAGTCTGTAGAGAAGACAGACTCAAGAACCCCTCAAAGAACACTTAAGTACAACGTCAGTACTGAGATCTGTGGGAGGGCAGATGGGTAGGAGAGAGAGAATAACAACTAGTTACCTTCCATAATGTAGATAAACTGTTTTACCCGTATTTTGAAGCCATCCCAATCACGGGACCACCCCCGCCCCAGTGTAATACAGAAGATATAAATCCATTGCTATATATTCCGTGCTAACAGCTGGCTGCTGTTTATTGTACTACACAGGGCAATGTAAAAAAACAAAACAACAACAACAACAACAACAAAACAACAAATAAGCCTCCTTTTTGGGGGGCTGGGTCAGACTCTTAATATCTAGCCCCAGTGTCATAGGATCTCTGTCCCTGGAACACCATCCTGATGGGGAAATAATTGGTGTGTTTCTTTTTCAATTATGTGCAACATACTTCATGTTGTGTTAAACAAAATAAAACAAATAAATCCTTGTGCTTGAGACTAGGCAACAAGCCTAGGAGGGGAGTGGGATAAAGATTAATCCTTTGCCAAGGATTCTTTCTACTTGTTTTGTCACAAAGCGTCCAGCACTCGCAGCTGAGAGGTGACACAGATAGGATGTGACAGCAGAGGCTGTGTCTCAGCCCCTGATGTGAACCCTACCAACTTTTCAGGACAGCTGTGGAGAAGAGGAACGAAACCGGAGACGATTCCATGCCTCTTCAAACCTGTGCTCGGTGTTAGACTTGCAAAGATGCCAGCAATGGTTCTGTGTTCACAGGAGAGTTCATTATATCTTTCCAAGAGTTTGCTTATGAGCTACCAAGTCTGAGTCTCCCAATAGTCCTGGAAGTGGAAGGGGGGATGTGTTCGTCTTTTCATAGATAAGGGCAATGAGACATAGGGTATTGTTAAGTGTGCCAAGCACGGTCTTATATACGTTTGCTGCTGGAGCTGCAGCCACAGCACTGATTAACATAAGGCCATAGTTATTTTCATGAAACTGAGGGGTTTTCCAAGGACCAACAGCAATCTTTTTTCACCCGATGTACTCTTCACTTCTTCCAGAGTCGCACCATCTCCTCCATGTGTGCACACTATGTTATGGGTGACCCTTGGCCAGAGGCCACATGGGAGTGGGCTGCAGCAAAGTCAACAGAAGTACAATGCAGTCTTCTACCCCACCTCATGGACCAGCTGCATAAGTTTCCAAGGTACTACTGGCAGATCGTGGAAATTAATGATGGTTGAGTCACACAACAAAGCAAAACAAAGCAAGCAAACCAGCAAGCAGATGCTGGAGGAGCCTGGTGAGGAACAGGTGATTTTGCATCAGAAATCCCTAAAATCTGACTCAAAACTTGAATTTAGCACTCAAATTGGGAAATAGCAATGAATATACTACTGCTTGAAAAATGTTTCCTGTTTCAAATATATAGCTGCCATAGCTGTCAGCATTTGGCTTTGCCATCTGTCGCTTGTCACTGAAATTCAAAGCTCTTCTATGTAAACTTTGCAATTCACTTAAAATAATGCTAAATATGAGAATTATTTAATTTAGCAGCAAATTCAGACCTTGGGCCAGAAAAATTCAAAATAAAAAAAAAAAGTTGGGGAACTGATATTATGCCTGGCATCTTTATGTTGCTTAGTTTTCTTACTATGAGTTTGGGTAAACTCCAGAAATGAGCAAGTGTTGAAGAAGAAAGGAAATCATCGCTGAAACAGCACACAGATATTTTAAAGTCTTAAAATTACAGCATTAGGTGTAGATGCTTCAGTCTTGGGCCGCACCACTCATGGCCTTGAACCTGATGGGCAATAAGCCCATTGGTATGTGGCCTATGGTAGAGCTACTCATCTCGTCTTTGTCCTGGAAGGGTGGTGATGGACTTTGGAGATACTCAAAAAGGCAGAGTATTGTTGAGAAGGAATGAAATTTGTGGGGTTAAACTGATACCTTCTTGAGCAACATTGAATCCAGCCTCACAGATGACAGTCAGAACAGTGACAGTGAGGCATGTCAGCAAAGACCCACATTATCCAAGCAGAATCAGGGCATTTCCCTTAACTTTATTTTCTCTCCTTTTTTCTTATTGTTTCTTTAAGTACTTAAAGTAAGTTTCACTCCTCCCACATCTGTTGTACCTAAGTTATTTGATGAGTATTTGCATTCTTTTCATTCCATAAAAAGTACTGGGACTACAGAAGTGGCTTAGTGGTTAAGCACACAGGCTGTTCTTCCAAAGGACCTGAGTTTGGTTCCCAGGACCCACACTATGGCTCACATCTGCCCCTAACTCTGGCTACAGGGGATCCAATGACCTCTTCTAGTTTCAAGAGACACTTGGACTCATATACATACAGTGCCCAGCACCTGACACACACATAACCCAAAAGCTAAAAGGAAAAAAAATAAAGGTACTGTTTTGCCAGCCGACCTTGCCATTTGGGTTTCTTTAAAAGGGTGAGTGGAGGGTGCCTTAGCAACAGGGTAGGCTAGGATGTGTGCAAGGCAACCTGACTCCCCAAAGAACAGTAGTGTGACCTTAAGATTGAGCACCAGAGTGCAATGCTGACTCTGCAACAGAATAGGTGAGAACCTGTGTGTCAGAAGCACAGGTCGGTGTCTCTGATGTCCCACTCTGGTTCTGTGTTCAGAGACAACAGAAAATCCACCAGACTGTGTTATGAAGTGAGATGTCAAATCTAGAATTGGGTGTTTAAATGAAACTTTCCCCTCCCCCAGACCCTCTTATCTTAAAGGCAAATAAATCAATGTCTTATCTCATCTCCCTTCCAGAACCACTGTTGAGGAAGTTTTCATCTAGAAGCATGCTAACTGATTATTTCTAATTCCTTTCTGGTAGCTTCCCTTCTAAACATGGAGAACACTTTGACATCCAAGACCACTGTATTTGGTGTCTGGGAAGTCCTTTTCTGTTGATAACCCTAATGCAGTTTGTCTTTCTTTCAAATCTGTTTAGTTGCGAAAATGCTTGCGTGATCCAAACTAGGTTAGAGTTAGACAAAGTTTTCCATTTATACTTCATGGATGTCAGCTGCTGTTAAAGTGATTGCCTGTTTTCCATGGTCTTTGTACTTTGGCGAGGCTCTTTAAGAATGTATTTTACTTGATTGATTTTCATATTCCTAAAGCACCAATAGGATTACTTTTATATTCTGTTACACTCTCCAACATTTTATGTTCCCTTTCCATACACAAATCTAAGAAGATAAATAAAATGTACAAGAATATATTAAGTATATGTTATAAAAATATAGAATACAATGGGCTGGAGAGATGACCCAGCGGTTAAGAGCACTGACTGTTCTTCCAGAGGACACAGGCTCAACTCCCAGCACCCACTAAGAAAAGGGAGGGCATATAATGATTAATTCATGCTGTGCATGGATAGATGATGACAGCATAGCATCTCTGTCACAACAAAGGCCTTGACTATATTCCCAAAATTTTAATTTTTACAAATTAAATATAACTGTTTTTTTAAAGATTTTTAAATTTGTTTTAAATTATGTATACGTGATTTGGGAGGTGGGTATGTGCAAATTAGTGCAGTGCCTAAAGAGGCCAGGAGAGGGCACCAAATTCAGTGGAACTGTAGTTACAGGCCAGTGCGAACTACCTTCTTTGGGTGGTAGGAATGAAACTTGGGTCCTCCTAAAGAGCAGCATATGCTCTTAACCACTCCTTCAAGTGAGTATAAACATGCTGAAATATTTCTTTTTCCTAAGAAATTTCAGCAATCAACTATTAATCTAAACTAATCCTTCTCTGTCCTTTTCTCTCCCAATCTAAACACTTAGTTCCATATTTGCTGCTAAATGTTCAAATAAACACGGAAATTCAATCTCAAGAGTTCTCCAAATAAGCTTCTTCCAATCCAAACTATTCAGAGCCAAGAGCAGCATGGGCCTTAGCAACTAGAGCTCTGTTCCCTGATCAACTCTTATCACTCTGCAAATATCTTATGCAGTTCCCAGCCTTCCTTCCAGTCATTGTATTTTTCTCCCAAATTACTCCTTCTAGTGGGAAACAACTTGTTCACATACTCATTCAACCTGCCTTTGCACACTCACACAACACTTCTGCACTCCCTCCCTGTTTCCAATGCCCTCTTTCCTATCTAATTTCCTCTTCATCTCTTTCCAAAATGGCATTGCCTACCCTGTTTGGAACAAGGGCTCTGGCAATTATAGGAGGTATGTTATTAACTCTGCCAGCTGCTTCATCACCTGCACTCACTGTAAGCCAATTTAAAAAATCTTTGTTCTTGGATACTCTGCTTATTCTAATTAGAGAGCTTATCACAGAGCTGCAGCAAAACCCGGCTTTGACAATGATCTTGCTTCCTTCCTCCTGTAATATGAAGCAAGGAACAAAATGTGTTTAAGACACCAATCTCATGCCTCATGTTATTATTTTTTTTTTAGTACTGCTTAGCAAGACCTTTCTTCAAGACCTTCACAAATTTATGCATGAGCATGTCTGAGAGCCCTGGACATTGAAGGAAGTGTGATGACACGGAACACTGTGTGTTCTTGAAAGGAGACGTCAGATAGAGAAGTTTGCTTCCCACTTTTCACTTTGTCTTCTGTTTTAGTTGGGAAGCCTCGTTTTCCCTTGTGCCTTTCTAACACCCCTGAAACTGCATAGGAAACTGAAGGAGGAAACAATAGGAGTTGCTGTGGTGAGCAGGAGTTAACTTACAAAGGTGGAGAAGAAGCACGGGGCTTCTTCAACTCACACCATCTCTTCCAGGGCTTCCTGAACCCAGGAGGTTGCTGGGCTTGGAGTTTCTTCTAGAATGAAAAGAGGCCTAGAATGAAAAGGGGCTAGGGAAGAGTGCTCAGTCTGCAAAGGGCTTGCTGTGTAAGCATAAGAACCTGAGAACAGATTTCCAGTACCTACGGAAAAGCTGGGTGTGTCAATTCATAACTGTAACCCAGTACTTAGAAACGTCAGGAGGAGGCATAAAGAGGCAGATTGCTGAAGCTCACTGGCCAGTTAGCCTGGCCAATTCAATAAGCTTCTCAGATCAAGACCTCAAAATATCAGAGGGGACATGATCAAAAAAGACATTCAGTTTTGACGTCTGGCCTCTACACTCATGAGCATTCATGTTCATGTGCACCCATGTGTAACACACACACACACACACACACACACACACACACACACACGCTTTAAGACCTCTTTTCATATTATGTTTCTTTGTTAGCATTCTAACTTAATACGCTGTTCCTTTCTATTATTTAACTTCTGTACCCTTACATCCACTCATTGATTCATCCTTTCATTTACTCATTTAACAAATATTTATTAAGGGCCCAATGCAAGGAGTGGTTCTCAATGTATGAGACATAGAGAAAAACATCATCTTTACCTTAAGTCTGTAGAGCAGAGCAGAGGCGATAATAAACCTCTGCAAAGAGCAGAGATGTCCTCGAGGTGCCGCTTGAAGGAGTTGTTTCTTCAAAAACCTTTCAATTTGCATAATTGTAAAAGGTATCAGAATGAATTCATTTGTGTGTGTGTATGTGTGTGTGTGTGTGTGTTTCAAGAGTGATTTAATGTAAAACCTTGTGGGATAACTGAGTTTTTTTTAAAGGTGTAAGAGATACCTGAGAATTGAGTGCTGGGAATTCAGGTGGGGCAGAGTTCCTAAATAGCCATTGTGAAAGAATCATTGAAATTACCATTCCATAGTCAGGTATATTTATTGTATTCAAAGGAAAATCAAGTTGGTCTAAGAAGGTTGCAAAACTGAAAGAAATCATCTCACTTAATTAAGCATTGACATAAGACAAAAGAATTGGAATGAATTAGCAATTTAGTCACAAAGGGAAGTGGGGGTGTCTTTGTCATGTTGTTGGTCTTGGTTTGCTTGGTGTTTTGTTTTCCACAGTAGAAGATTGTGGAGTTAGGAACAAATGAGGGAATGGATGATTCTGAAGGAGAAAAGATCAAATCTGGAGAATGTATTTCAAGCCTTCCCTGGGACAAAAAGAACTTCCCTTTTTGAGGGAACGATTGCCTATTTGGTGAAGCAGAACTAAGGCCCTGAAGAAGCTGTGCTGTCAATAATTCTTAATTAACTTAGACAGGAAGAAAAAAAGTGCAGCAAGGGCTTGAAATGTAAGCATCTTGTTCTTAGGCCAAGGGTAAGCTGGGATGCTAGAACGTTTCGGTGCCAGAAAGCACTGCACAAAGACAAGGCTAGGAATATGTGAAAATTGAAAGGAGCTACGCTTAAGAAATACTGAGAAACACAGAATTGTTAGCCTGTAGTTTAATATTGTCCTATTTTTGCTGCTGGTAACCTAACGCAGTACTGAACATTGATTTAAATAAAGTTTCAGACAACTGCATGGAGACCATCAGCTTTTGAGTCAGGCAAACATATTTGTGGATATGCTTGTCTTCCTAGATTTCAGCTGCTAGCTGGCCTTGTGACCTCGGCTCTCCTGTGAGAGCAAGAAGAGACCTTGATTTCATGTCAGTCGGGCTTTTCCTCTTGCTGTAAGGCAGGGGTGATGACCTCCAAGCTCTTATCATGTGAAACCAGAAACCTGCATTTCTGGGTTTCAAAGGGCAGCTGGCATGATCAGATTTGGCTTTGGAAAGATTACTCTACTTTACAGAACAGACTGGAGTCCTGACACCAGAAAAACAATAAGATGGCCCCAAGAGGAACTTTACACAAAGTCAAGCAATATACACTGAGGGCAACTAATGACATCATATTCTGATGTTGCTAAAAGGAAGTAGGTGCTGTTATCTCACCACTTGGTAGGAGGAGACTGGACAATCAGGAGTTCAAAGGTCAGCTTCTTACATAGAGTTTGAAGATAGGGTAGGCTGTATAAGATCCTATCTCCATCAAAACAAAACAAAACAACAACCAAAAAAAAAAAAAACAAAAAGCAAAAAAAAAAACTTGTAAGATAAAGATCACAATTATGTGAAGATGGAGGCCTTCCAATGCGGTATCCGCTCTCATGGTTTTGACATTTTTCATTGTAAGAATGGGGCTTTGTTTAAAGGAAAGAAGTAGGAGATAAATAAATAAATGAAGAATGAAAGTGAATTGTTAGATTAAGAAAGAGGCAGAGTACATGAAAAAGATGCTCATAGTTATGTTCAGACACTGGTGACCTAACAGGTGGACAGCCACCTGTTCTATGCATTTACCTACAAAGCCATGGAATGAAGGAACATAAGCAATTTCCATGTGATACCAATGAGGAATATGTGTCATCTGCGAGGGAACATCTGCAATGTTTTGTTTGTTTGTTTGTTTTTAGCTAAAGCCTTGGATATAGGGACAACATGGCAAGATTAAGACCACCACAGAGCCTGTTGATCCTGAAGCAGGCTCTAAAACTGAGGAGACTTTTGAGCAAGGGAGGAAAACATTTTTTTTTTAACATGGAAAACAAGAGGTATACCAAAAGCGAAAGCAAACCAGACATTGGCCTTTTAGGAGATATGACAAGCAAATAAGGCAGCAATGGGAAGTGGGTGACTAACCTAACTCTCTAAGAAAATGTCATACACGTGTATTTTGGCATATCCATCCTCCATTCCCTGCTTCCCAGCATATCTCCCTTTTCTTTCCCAACTTCACGTTGTTTTGTATGCCTTTGTTCCTGCTTAAAAAAAAAAAAAAATAAGGAACCTAATTAAAGTTTCCCATAGACAGATGTATGAGTGGTTATCTAATGGACATGGGAAACTTACCAATGGATGCCCTACTGAAAAGAAAGAAAATCTGCTTTTTCTCCCTCTCCTGGAATCTATCAATTGCCAGTCAACAGCGTCTAGCTTAGCTAGCATGAGACACTGTACCTACCCTCTCTTCCCCATGAGAGGAGGCTGTCTGATTTGAACTCACACAGGACTTGCCTGCTGTGTGCTTCACAACGGCAGTAGGCTCATGTGCAACTCCCCTGCTGGGTCAGGAAAACAGTGTTCTTTAAATTGGCCACCACTTCCTGCTCTTACAGCCTTCCTCTCCAGTTTTCATTAGTGATTCCTGGACCTTGGGAGAAGCGAGTGTGATAGAGATGTCCCAGTGAGGGATCAACATTCTGTAGGCAACCTGTAACTCTAAACTTTCATAGGCTGTGGATCTTTGTGTCAATCACCATCTACTAGAAAAAGAAACTTTTCTGATGAAGGTTGAGGGCACTAATCTGTAAGTATAATGATAAATCATTAGAAGTTGGCCTTGGACTGTTTGGCAGGATAGTAATAGGCTTTACCCTAAGTCCTACCGGTTGTCTAGACACAGACCATGACAACTTTAACTCTTTTGATCTTGTGCAGTTTACCCCAGTTGCTGTGAGTTCATGTGTCTAGCATCCATGCCATGGTCAGATGCCTCCTCATCTTCTGGATCTTATGTTCCTTTTGCCCTTCTTCTTTGGTATTCCATGAACCCAACTCAGAAGGACAGCTCATAAAGTTTGTATGTCCTGTGACCACATGAACTTCTGCTGAGTGGTGGCAGATGCTGGGTGTGCCTCACAGAGTAACAGGACACAGGACAGGCTTTCTTGGGACGTGTTAGTTACTACAGAAGGGAGACAAGAAACTAGAAATAGCTCAGGAAGGTGTGGCCTCCGGTGCAGAAAGGTGGTGGGAGGCCCCATACTGCTCTCCCTATAGCAACTCAGAGCCTGTGAGCCTGTGCAGCTTCTCCAACCAGTAACAGTCTTTTGTCTGAGAGGAACCTGAGTTAATCTCATCCAAAATGAATGAGGACACGACTTGTGACTCCCTTTGGAGATAGGGAGCTTCAATTTAACTTCGGTTTTAAGCATATTTATTATGAGGCTGAGTTCCTCCTGGAAGGCTGACACTGAAAACAAGCCTATTCATGGAGAGAAAACCCACAAAAACTAAACACAAAGGGGCATGTGCTCTGCTTTTCTTCTGCTTCTTGATTGTTCACATCCTGCCTCAGGTCCTAAGTCATGTCCAGGCCTTTCTCTTGTTCTCACGGAAGCTGGTCCCGGCACCCGAATCCTCATGCCTCTCCCACTGTTTCTCATTTCTCCAACTAGTTGTGGCAGTCCCTCTTTGTACAAAATAAAAGTGGAGTTTTCAAAGTCAGAATTTTGGGTTTTATTAGTGAGAAAGAATTTGCCTTGCTTTGACTTTATTTATTCAGGTAATAATGCTGTGCTACCTGCTGGAAGAAGTTTCTTATAGGAGCCAGGCACCATTGTAATTCAACACCTTTATAGAGTTGGAAAGGAGATTTTCTCAGGAAAAGGCAGTTGTTCTTTGAAATTATTTTTTGCTAGTTTTGTGTTCTATGAGGGCTGATGCTATCACTCAAGACAGAGATTACGGACAGATGACACCTCCATTAACATGTTAAAAGCCTGCCACAGAGGGCCTCTGAAAGGCTCTGCCCTGCAGACTATCAAAGCAGATGCTGAGACTTATGGGCAACCTTTGAGCAGAATGCAGGGAATCTTATGAAAGAAGTGGGAAATAGTAAGATCTGGAGAGGACAGAAGCCCCAACAGAACCAAGAAATCTGAGCACAGGGGTCTTCCCTGAGACTGATACTTCAACCAAATAGCATGCATGGAGATAACCTAGAACCCCTGCACAGATGTAGCCCATGATAGTAAACTCTCCAAGTGGGTTCAACAGTAATGGAACAGCAACTGTTTCTGACATGAACTGATTGGCCTGCTCTTTGATCACCTCCCCCTGAGGTGGGAGCAGCCTTACTAGGCCACAGAGGAAGACAATGCAGCCACTCCTAATGAGACCTGACAGACTAGGATCAGAAGGAAGGAAAAGAAGACCTCCCCTACCAGTGGACTTGGGGAGGGGCATGCATGGGGAGGGGGGAGGAAGGGAGGGATTGGAAGGTGAAGAGGGAGGGAACTAGAGGGGGATTCAAAGTAAATAAAGTGTAATTAATAAATAAAAATAAAAAATAAACAACAACAAAAAAAGAATTTGTAGAAAAGCCACACTGGCAAAACTACCTCAGGACAGTTTATGTAGGTGTAATCCCATCTATCTATTATTACAAATGATAATTCCCAGACACTTTCACTAGCTAACCAATGTGCAAAGAGATTCATTCCATAGGAATGTTCCTGTGGATGCTGAGAAAGAATAGGACATAAACAAAATGTCTTCTTATGAAAATTTAGTCCTCTGGGTTCTTTTTGGAGGGCAGAGAAATTAGGCCTACAGCTAATGGAAGCCAGCATCCTTTTAAATAATTGATTATTCTATGTTTAAAATGATTATTGTTCATACATAATATTTATTAAGCCTGATTATGTCACTACTTCTAGATCTTCCAGTTCATCAGAGGGATCAAGAACAGTTTTACTCAAAACGTGTTATCAGCTCACAACTCTATAAGCAACCTCAAAGGGACCTCATAGCATGATAGAATGTGCACTATCGTACGTACAATATACATCTGTAACTTATATATGTTGTAAGTGTGTCTATGCGCTTGTGCACCGTGGTGCAAAGGTGGAGGTCAAAGGACAAAATGTAAAGTTGAAATTGATTCTATTATATGAACCCTAGGATCATACTCAGGTCATGAGGGTGCGTAGCTTTGATGGGTCCAATATTTTCTTTTGTTGAGTCAGGGGTAGTCCTGTGTAGCCCTAGGACCCAGGATTTGCCTGCCTCTGCCCCACCACCCAACATTGGGTTAAAAGTGTGTGCCACCATGCCTGGCCTAATGTTTGCTTTTTATTACACCTACTAGATATATCAAATTTAGTCTTAACATATGAAACTTTCCAAAACCAGGTTTCAAAAATAATGATGACCTCACCTAAAAGCTCAAAACAGACTATGCAATTGGTCATTAGAAAATAATATATTCCTGGCCCATCTCTCTGCCTCCGTGGTAGAATTTTGTCTGCCTTGAGCTTCCATTAGTCTTGTAACAAAAATTGAGAGTTCATATATACAACTGCCTTTTTTATCTAGAAAACAATTTCCTTACAGTCATCCTCCACTTTCGTTCTTACATTATTTCTTCCACAGTGATCCTTGAGCCTTAGGAGGGGGAAATATGATATAAATGATATATATTTAGGGCTGAGCAATCTACAAGAGGTCTTTTATTCTCTGAAACTTTAGCCCTTGTGGCTCTCCATATGAATGACTTGTTTAGTGCAATAAGAAACATCCTAAATGTGTTGTGAAAAAGGTGTAATTGTAAGTCTATAAAGTCATTAGCATTCAGTTTAATGCTATGCCACCTTAGAGAGCAAAAATAGTAAGTTCTCAAGCTTGAACTGGTCAGACAATAGTGTCATAAATGTCAAGGAAGTAACCAAATGGTTCAGTATTGGGTTTAAGAGCCTTTCTATGAGCTGGAATCCACATCTGATACCATTACTAGGGCCAAGAACTTATGGCTGGACAAGAAATTTGAAATGTTTAGTGTAAGAAGTTTATATGTTCTTGTAACTATGAATACCTTTGTGAGATTCTTATTTGGCTTGTTATGCCCACTTTAAAAATAAGGGGTGAAAGCAAAGCAATAGAATAAAAGGTCTTGGAAAGGGAAGAGACACATAGTACCTTATTTTTAAAAATATAACATATATTGGGCTGGAGAGATGGCTCAGCAATTAAGAGCACTGGCTGCTCTTCCAGAGGTCCTGAGTTCAATTCCCAGCAGCCACATGGTGGCTCACAACCACCTATAATAGAATCTGATGCCCTCTTCTGGCATGCAGGTGAACAGCAGATAAAGTGCTCATATAATTAATTAATTAATTGTAAAAAGATAACATACCTAACAGTATTACAGAGCCATAAAAAATCCTGTATCTGAAGTGTATTTGATAATGTTGGATACATATAAAATATAATCAAATAAAATAAAGCAAATTCCCTCAGTAGGCAAACTGCATAAGTTACATGTTACTTATGTACATATAGATACACACACTCACATAGATACTTAAACATAAATATATATATATAAGTTAATAATCTAAGTGTACACATGTATAACCAGATTATTATCATTGAAGTCTCTGGGCAATGATATATTTCTTCTTTATGCTTTCTGTGTTTTATAACATTTTATGAAACCTAAGCAGGAGATAAAATGTCATTTTTAAAAGCATGTAGAAGTTCTCCAGATAAAAATGCAAACTTTTATCAAGAGACTCCAAACCCATAGTTGGATACTTTGCCCAGGACCCAATTAAATATGAATTAAACACAAAAGCAGCTCTGGAATGCTGAAGCAAAGGTAGACAGAGCTGAGTACATCGCATACTTCATTGACAGATATCAATCACAGAAAGGAATTGGAGATTCACAGAAGCTTCTCTACTTGGCTGAGTCTTCTCTGTAGTCCACTGAAAATCTTTCTCTAAGTTGTCTGGCATTTACCTCATGTTTCAATTCTGAATGTCTGTAAGTGAGGTATTCTGAGAGAGGGTGCGTATCTGATTCTCCAGTGTTGTCCTAAGCACCTACCTGCCACGTGCTCCAATGTTCTGTGACCACCAGATCTCCTGCAGCAGCTTCATCCCCCTTTTTCTTTGGTGAAGAACAAAATCAAATAAAAGAGGCCCCAGGTCCTGCCTCTGAGAAAAAGGTATCGGACGGGTCTGATGCTCTTTGGGTGGATGACACCTAAATGAACATCTGTACAAAGTCCCAATTTATTTCTAATATCAGAGATCAGACCTCTACTCTTGCCTGATGCGTCTAAAACAAAAAGGGGGAACTGTAGAGAGCTGCGGAATGCTATGCCTTAAAGATGGAGCTGGTTTCCGCCTTCCACCTTCCCGATGGTGAGTGCTCTCTGTCACGAACAACTCCACATTTGGCTAAGGCCGAGGATCTGGCTTGCTTCCATGTATGTGGACCTATCTGCATTGCCCCCGTGGCACGCCTGGGTTGGCTACCCAGAGGCTATTTAAGCTGTGGGCTGGCTTTCCCCAGGGTCCGAGGATTGTTCAATGTTCCTGAATAAACTGCATTGAAAAAAAAAAAAAAAGAGGCACCTTGTATGTGAGTGGTTCTGCACTCTGGGCTGGAGGAAATAGTGAGAGCCCCTTGACAATGAAGAAACAAAATTACCTGGCTCTGCGTACATTGCCGATGTCAAAAGCACTTGAAAAGGATCACCACTATCATTGTTTCCTTATAGCAGGAAATCACTGCCGAAGTGGCTGAACCTGATTCAAAGCTTTATCCCAGGCCTCTGTGCTTTGTTAATATCACCACATCTGTTTTAAGCAGGGAACACTGACATACGTCATTACACATGGCTATTACTGTCGTCTCTCCATATTCCATTTATCTATCTATCTATCTATCTATCTATCTATCTATCTATCTATCTATCTATCTATTTTTGAGTTTCACAAAGAAGGAAGTCATACCCTTTTGGTCTAAACAGTGCTCCTTTTTACAGAAGACAAATGCTAGCATCTCCAAAAGCCTGTCTTGGAGAAAAGGCTTTGAAGTATGATAGACAGGCCACTTGGCACTGCCTTAAGAACGCAAGATATCCCAGATGACTGGAAGTAGAATCTCACAAACTGTAGGGAAATAGTTGACATTTTAGGTTAGTTTATTGTTGGACAATCCACTTATCAATCTATTTGTATCTGTATGTGTGTGGTGTGTTTTTAGGTGTGTGTTCACTTCTTTTTAGGTTCACATTCATGCATATTTGTGTGGAGGGGTCAAAAGAGATGTCAGCTGTCTTCCTCGTTTACTCTACACTGTTTTTTTAAGGGGTCTCTAGCTGAGCTGTCTAGTCTAGCCAGCCAGTTTGCCATGTGGATCTCCGGCCTCTACATCTTCAGTGGCAAACGGCTACACACCTATCTGGCATTTACATAGGTGCTGGGGCTCTGAATTCCAGTCCTCATGACTGATGGACAAGTGCTTGACCATCATGCCATCTTTCTAGATCCCTGCTGATTCACACAAAATTCAACCCCACCTTTAGATGCATTGCCACCAACTGGAGATGGTTTCATAACGACATGCTTCAAATTGGCGATTTAAGTTTCCTACCTAGAGTTTAGTAGTTCCATCACACACAGTAAAAACCCAAAGACATGTATGTGACACTGAAATTAAGAGCAGAAGACAAAACTGAAATGATGCCTATAATCACATAACACAGGTAACCCAAAGCCAAAGATAAGACACAAATCCTCACTGGCCTTTGAACTCCGCCTTCTTAGGCTCCTATTATCATGGTGACACTATTCAGACTGCCTTTCCTGTGGGGTCAGGAAAGCTTATGTTTGGGATCAAAAAATATTCATTGCTATATAAGGTAAAATTGACTATAAGTTTTTTATTTCTCTATATTATACATACCTCTCATTATGTCTTGACTGTTCTAGAAAAGAAATATTTACATAATTACTTCTTTCAGATTATTGATTCTTATATTTGAATACAGACAGGAATTCATTGGACAAATGATTTAAATCAATTTTTTTCAAGGTTTACTCCTTGGTATTCTGAGTTATAAGTCTGGAATGATCCCACAAAGATGTGAGCCAATTAAATATCTATTACATAAAGAGTATGAGAAATAGAGAACTTGAGGCTTTGTCTTTGCTAAAGATTAAAACCACCTCTAAAATGTAAATGTTAAACTGTAGGGAGTAGACGAAGCCTGGAGTGAGTGAAGTCCTAAGTGAATGAATGTGTGCCAAGGCCAGCAAGGACTCTGCCCTATGGGAAAATGTGTAGCCTTCCTTCCTGGTCTGTTGATAAGCACATGCAGAAAATGTCTACCGTAGCTTTGTCTGCCTGGATAATTATAGCCCTCAAGCTGCTCCTCTACAAAGACCACGCATACCAATATTGGCTAAATCTATCTCTTTGATCCAGCCATATATGAATACCATAAGTCCTTTCTCCTTGTCTGTAATACCCGTCTCCTTGTTCAGCTGTATTCAGTAACCCTGCTGCTCTGTTCAACTCTATTTGATAAACAGCCTGAACTTGCAGAACACCGTGCTTTCTCCAGTTAAGAGCCTGCACACCCAATCCCAGCTTTTCTGTGTATTGTCTGTCTGTTTTTCTTCATTTTTGTTCTGCCAAGCCTGTCAGGTTCAAGTCCCTAGAGCTGTGCAGCATTTAGCATCAAACACCGGCATACCAAAACACTGAGAACTCCGAGACTGAAATTGCCTCACAGTTTCTTAGTACCTCATATAGCTCCATTCATAGGAAGAATACAGTAAGCAGACTGCAAGAATACTTGCTCTCCTTATATTCATTTGGGGACTTTTTGGCTATAGTCTATTGCTGTCCCTTGGCCTTTGTCTTCCTCTTGTGCTGGAGACTGAACTCGGGGCTTTAATCATGCTCAGCAAGTGCTCTATCACTGAGCTACTTTCCCAGATCTGTAGCCTATATCTTGAAGCTGTGCTATCACACCTGCTCCTGTTGTTTTATTTTCATATTTTACTTAATTAAATTAATGCTTGTTTTTTTTAAAAACTCCAAGAACTTTTGAAAGCAGAGAACATTTATCAATCAGCAATACTTGGCATGATGTATAATGGCTAAGTGTGGAATAAAAACAAATGCTGGGATAAAGGATTGAAAAACATCTCAGAGTAGGGAGAGAAAGAGATACAGAGAGACAGAGAGAGACTAGAATGGTAAGAAATGACTCCACCTGTCTTCAGTGATATAACCCCACCCCTGAGAGAATTCAGCAAAACTGAGACTTTTTTATTTAGCCATTAAAAAATAAAGCCTTTCTACATAGGTACATTTATTGTTTTAAGGAAATGTCTTTTATTTCTTCTTTAGAAATTCACCAAAGATTTAGTGTGAAAAAGCTGGGAATAGAACTCTTTTTGAAGTCTAATATATGTTCTGTTTGAAAGAACTGCTTCTGGTGTCTAAGAATAATTAACAACACACTTTAATTTATGAACGTCTGTGCTCAAAGGTCCTCATCTGTGGGAGGGGTAGCGAGAGAAAGAAAGGCTGGGAGACTAATGGAAAACTTTCATGTCCTTGTGCTCAGTTCTGGCGTAGCATTCCAGAGTGGTGCTGAAGAGCCCGAGGAAGCACTGTGGAGCTCTGCTTTACATACATGCATTATAAGTTGGTAACCTCCATATTTTAAGTCCTAGACAACCCTCTCTCCCCTCCAGTGAGTATGATTTAAGAATAACAATGTGACATGAACACTGAGATGAGAGGATAAGCGGATAAAGAAGCAGGACTGTGGTGAATAATTAAAAGGAGGGGGAGGAGGAGGGTAGAGACACTGACTCATGGGGGAGCAGATGCATTCATCTTTTCTTTGTCTTCATCATGCACTGCACCTCTCAACCGGGAAAGCAGATGTCTTGAGTCTCAAAAGGAAATGAAGGTGGCAATTAAATGCTGGCAGGAAAAAATAATAAAAATAAAAAGGAAGAAAAGAACAAGAGAAGGGAAGACCGCCTCCATCAGCATCTTTAGGCAGCTATCCTGAGGATATCCGAGTCTGTCAAGATGATAAAGGTCAGGGAGACCATTTTAAAGACCTGGTCAAAGGGGAGTTTTGAACCATCCCCAGAGTCTGGTTCTCTCTCAGGGCACTTTCACAGGTTGTAGCCTCTCCTATCCGCCCACCCCAATGAGTAAGCTGCTGTTTTTCAGTCAACTTGCATGCCCCATCACCACAGTGCCAAAGGCCACTCCTGCACACTGGGTTAGCCTCACCACTGTAACCTCAGGCTTTCTCTCCACTCTGCCTCCATTGAATGCAACTGTCCTTGGGTGCAGTACTGCCCAGTCGTCTGTAGGTTCCCAATATCCTGGTCTCCAGTCTTTCTCAGGTCCTGTGTAAAGAGGCACAGCACCACCAATGGCTCCTTATGCTTCCTGCACTCTGCAGAGCCTCACAAAGAACTGAGCACGTGTTTTTAAGAGCCTGGGGTAATGTGAGGTAGTGTATGGCTCACCAACGAGAAATGACCTCAACAATGAAATAAAATAGGATCAAATGCAGGCAAAAGAGACATAGCAGGGAGGTGGAAATGACACCTTAATGGAGATTTTTTAAAATAATGAAGGCTTTGAAAAGTGGAAGGCTCTCCAGTCATCCTATTGTGAAGGCCCCGGAATAACAAAGACTTACGTTTCGGTAGGAGAAGATGAGTGGAGCTGGAGCAAAGGTTTCTATTTTGCAAGAAATTCAGAAGGAAGTTGTGGAGTCTTACTGCTGCCTATTGTCTGCCTTTCAATTGTATTTTTCTTGGCTCTTAAGAGAGAGGAGCATTTTCCGCATCTTTCCCCTCTCTGTCTTGAGTTTCCAATGAAGAAAGGACAATGCAGGCACCTAAGGGATTCTACCGCTCTGATTTCTGTTTCCCATGGTGTCTAAGCCTATAATTCTGTCCTTGATCACTGCATAATTATCTTCATTAGACTAGATCCTCATATTATTCTCATTTCATAAATGAGGAAACTGAGGTTCAGAAAGATTAAGTGACTCACCTTCTTAAGAAGTCCTCTTAAGCTATTAATGTGATTAAATCCGTGTTCCTACAAAAGGCCACTCTAAAAGGGGCTCGCATCAGATTAGTCTGGCAGATATATAAGGAGAAAATCATTGTAAGAAAAAGTAACTCGGTAGGACAGTCCCAGATGTTGTCTGTGTCCCCAGAAACATAAAATCTCTTGGAGTGGGTAAGATGAGTGAAGTCACCACCCATCTTTGGGTGATTTCTGCCATGCTCTCTTTTCTTTTTCAGCTAAAATAATTAGCTTTCTGCCTTAGCTCTAATGAATTGACAGACTCTGAATATGAAGTCACCAGGAAGAAGGGCTGATTAGAAAGTAGAAAAGCCAGAGCTGAGGTTTTAAAGTTTTCAGATTTGACCATAATCAGTGAACTATGTATCTGGTGTTCAAATTTTTAGTTGGTCTCCTGTTGAAGAACAAAGATTCTGATCTGTGTGGCAAGCAATGTAATAGGATAATAATTAGCTTACAGTGGAATATTTGGCATCAAATGTATGGGTGTAAATGTATGTGTGTAAATAAAGGCATATTTAGTCATGAAAAACCAGGATAGAAGAAGAAGAAGAGGAAGAAGAAGAGGAAGAAGAGGAAGAAGAAGAGGAAGAAGAAGAAGAAGAAGAAGAAGAAGAAGAAGAAGAAGAAGAAGAAGAAGAAGAAGAAGAAGGTGGCCTTGGTATCAAAAACAAGACTGAGAATGGATGTTATGAGGACCCAGGCATGCTAATATGCACCAATAATTATAGCAAAAACATAAGGGCAATTGCAAGGTGATTTAAGACAGACAAATATAATTGAGTGAAAATTTTGTCCTGGGTAGTGTTGTAGACATTGTGCATATAAAATACAATTGAATTATTTCATTACATTCTAAAGGCAGCATTATAGCCCCCAACTATACGTGGCTGTAAGGCTGAGTGTGAATTCAGTGAAGTAGACATAAAAAAAAATCACCCACTCAGATTGTCTTCAGAAGGAGTGTATGTGTCAGTACAATGAAGAGCTTCACAGAATCCTGGGTCTCTGATAAGCCCCAAATGAATGCTCATACCTACTTGCCCCAAACAAATTAGTACTCATAAAAGAAAAATGGAATTCAAGGTACTGAAGACACAAGCTCAAGTTTGTACAACCATTCATCAGTTTGAACCCGTCTCTGATTCCAAATACTGATCCCTTAACCACTGGGCTACAGAGCCACAGCCAATTGCACTCAAGTGGCACAAAGGGAGAGAGTAGCCATGGGGCTGGGGTGGAGAGAAGCCACAGTTTTAGCTTGCATATATAAGGCCTAGGATGTCACTCCAAAACTGCAAATTTCGCTTCGAGCATCAAGATATCCAAATTCTACACTTGATCTTAGCCAAAAGGCCAAGAAGCAATATCCAGGTTCTAATTATGTTGCAAGATGAAGTTCCCAACACCAGTCTGCTTTGTAGTGAGCCTAGGCCCTGGGCCTGGTATGGCATATCTGCTAGGATTAGTCTGGTAGTATTTATAGCTAATGGTGTACTGACTATTAACAACAAATACAGAAAAGGATGGGGGCTCTGGATTTCACCTTGTAGACGATGGTGTGAAAGACTTCGAAGAGATCATGAGATAGTTGTATGTGTCTAAATCAAGTGGTTGAGTCAGGAATAGTGACACAAGCCCTTGGAAGGCTAAGGCTGGACAGAACAATATCCTGCATGGAAATGATTTTTAAATCAATCAAACTATTCATACTAGCCTATCACAATGATGGGGCTGTTCAGTAGCCCCTACTGAGTGAACAATTTCTGACTTTCTGTGATCCACATTTGTCTATAAAGTTTTGTAGTCAACTTTGCAAACATGAGCAATTTCCTCTGACCTCTTTTTATGGGTGTCTTTATCACAGCATCTTGCTAGACCTGCCAGAGACATCCTGTCATTAATGGTGGGAGTCAAGCTGTTCTGGAGAGAGGCAGTTCCTCCCCTTCATCGGGAATGGGGAACAGGGGGCAGAGATAAGAGTGGATGCAAAGAAGGAAGCACCTACTTCAAATAAAGCATTGAAACCATGCCCACACACACACACAAAAAAAAAATGGAAAATTTGCTTTTCACCTTGTGTCCATCAGCTCAGTCAACAATACAAGGAAGACAGCAGACAAAGCAAGACCATTCTGTGACTGTTCTGGTACAGCCTACCAGAACTCTGAAGCCAGATGATTCATATTCCAGCCCTATCCTTAACCCATTCTACCTGGATGTGAAGAAACAAGTTATTTAAAACTTAGGACCCTGGTAATAACACACAACTAATAGAGAACTGAAAAGGATTTAATTAAATCATATGTGCAGAATAGAAGCAAATAGGAAGAAAGTAAGTATTCAATAAGATTAGGTTTATTTGTGTTTTTGGTAGTTGAAAGATTGTAGACTGTTCTTGCATTTTCACCTCTCCTTCCCCTGCCAATGATGCAATGATGCAGTGTTAAATCCATGATGGAAGCAAAAGTGACAAATTTATTTAAAAAAAAAAAGCATGACTTCCAGCTCTTTACTTGGAACTTACACTCAATATAAGTTAAATAAATATTAAAGCATTCAATATTATATTCTTATAACAAATTAGATAGAAGTTAATTGCTCCGCACAAAGAGGTTTCCTTTTAATAAAAACCTTCTTGACAGGCCATCATGATATCAGGTGAGCATGTTGTGAGAAATGATATTTAAAATTAAGCAAGCTTTTCCATTCCACTGATGCCAGTCTGAACATTTCACAATGGGTCTTTTTAGCAGTCTAATTATTATTCTGATTTTCTCAATGCTTTTTGTATAGCATTATCTTCTAATGATTTCTAAGATTTTTTCATTTGGAATTGTATCACTTCATTAATCTTGATTACTTATAATTAATCAAAAATGTCTTTTCCTCACATCCAAGTTCTCAGAAATGCGTTCTGTATGTATCTTATGAATTATTAACTAAACATGTGCCATTTTTAATATATATACATATTAAAGAGTAGAAACCTCACCTTTTGGAAACTTCAAAGCAGAGATACTACAGGGCACTGACAATATGTTGATGAGTACTGCTTGAGAATTTAAGAAAGGCAGTGGACAAACAGAGGAGCACAAATAAACTTCTCCTGTACGTTGTAATCTAAGTTGACTCTCAAGAAAAGTTTTTAGCTAGACTACAAACAAAGGAAGAATATCCCAAGGGCAGAACACCCAATGAAAAAGAAATTACCAGTTGTTTTGCAGTACTTGCAGGTACAGATCAAGAAGTGAATGGTTCCGATGAAGAATCAGTAAGGAGTCTTTAGGAAGTACACAGGAAGTGGGCGGGAGGCTCCTGAATGAACTCCCGCCCACTTCCTGTGTAAATAAGAAGGGGGTACAGGATGCAGAACACAGAGTCAGAAAATCTATTTACAAAGTTGCTGTCAACTTCAAAGTAACAAATGATTGAATTCAGATCAAGAGTATTTATTTAAAATGCTTTTATTTTTTCTATTTATGTACTCACTCTGACTTAATGGAGGACAATTTCATACGTGGAATCCAAGTTTTTTTTTTTTCATATTGTTAAATACGGTTCTTACAATGTTTGCGGCATTCTATGCCATTGGGATCTAAATGTTTGAGCTTGGGGGCAGCCACTCTTGTGGGTATAAACAGAAGGCCCCCTTTGACAGAAACTCAGGTGACCCCGGATAGCCAGGCTTCTATCAGCCAGAGGAAAATTGTGCTTTGTCTTTCATTGTTCCCAGTGCTCTGCAGCACTAGAGGAATCCCACGTACATGGGGGTCAGAGAGGACTCTGTATAGAAGGAATGCCTTCGACAGCTCAAGACTGAGTAGGATCTAGTCTGAGGAGGTAAGGCAGGGTGTTACAAACAAACACATATAGGATGGACAGAAGGGCAGAGAGGATCTCTCTGGAGGATAGAAAGAGTGCAAGGCATGTGGACCACAGGGCTGGGAGATGTAAACAGTCAAGGCGGGAAAGGTATGGAGGTGGTGTTACAAGAAGCCTCCACGATGGTAAACGGATTACCATGTAAAGAAGTGGAATGCAGAATGAAGAATCTGTGGATAAGGCAGATATCAGCCGAAATCCCAATTACTGTCAGACATAACTCCTGAATTGTGGACTTGTTATGTGTCTATACTTTACAACCAACAGCCCTGACGGTCATAATATTAGGTTTTAGATTTATCTCAAGGAAAGAAATATCCAGTGGGGCATCTACTCACCATAATTTAATTTTTCATTAAATAATTGGTTTTCTTCCTTTTTATATAGTGTTCAAATGAGCATTCTTGACATACACCTTTCAATGTTAATCTACTTCCTACAGAACGTGCTGCACTGATCAAAAGATTATCCCATTGTACTCTGACCATCAAATGCATGGGAGTGACTGTTTTCTGACATCCTTGGCACAGTTAGACTCCCCATGCATTTTATAATTACTGCATGAATAATTAATTTGCAATTACTATACAGAATACCTGGTGGGGGAGGAGCTTGTATGTCATCAGAGTCTCCCAGGTAACCAACTTGAAATCATAGCCTCTGCCCAAAGCCAAACGATTTGTCATTTTTCTTGCTCTTTGAAATTTAGAATGAAAATATTTAGACTGTCTGTGGCTTTAACTATGAGACAATCTGAGCTAAATTTTGTGGACTAACTGATCTTCTCATTATTCATTTCTTCTAAAATGATAGGTTGATCTATAGTTATAGGTAGGGTTAGTGTTTATTTTCCCTTGGGCAGTGCAGCGAAACTGAACTGTACTCTTAATTTGTAAATGAAGAACATCAATACGTATCATTTGTTTCAAAATGCTGTCTGTTCAACATTTGCACTTTGTCTATTATTCATAAAAACCTATGATCTCTGTTCATTCTTTCACTTCCACATTTGCAACTGATTTCTATAGTTTCTGGTCTATCTGGCTTCATGAGGCTGATGTGTCATTTATTACATTTCATTCTATTCTTTATTAATAAGAAGAAGTATTTGAGCCATTTTTCTAAATGTTTCAGTGAATCAAATTTGATTAAAAATTTTGGTTAACTTACTGATTCTATTGTTTGTGTGTTCCAAAAGTATATTTAGCACAGTGATTAACAGCTGAACTGAGTAGGCACCATGAGACAAGATTTGATCTTGCAATAGACCAGTGCCACTGCCAGTAGCTTCTGAATTCTGCCACACTTGTTTTTTTTTTTTTATGAGAAATAATAGTGATATAAGAATCTGCCTCAGAAAAGTCACAAATGTATTTGAAGAATCTGCCTTGTCATGACATTGGTCTCCATGCTTGGAGGCTGTGGCAAAGAATCCAGGCCAGATCCTGCCCTCAGGTAGCTTCTGTTACAGCAGAAACTTAAAAGTGATCAGGTAAACCCACAGATGAACTGTGCAATGTCAAGGAGTGAGTTAATACTGGGGAGAAAGACAAATCATAACGATGACACATAGGGGCCCTGGGACTAATATTTTAAATAAATTATTATAGGGTAAAACATAACATATATAAAGTGCACTGGCAATGGCCTGGTATGTGATCCATGCTTAACAAGTTTAACTATTCATTACAGTTTAACTTCTCTCTTAGCTCTTGCGTTATTTATATTCCCTATTTTAATGACAAATGAATGATAAAATTATATTCACAATGGTTTCAAATGCTTATTCTTCTTTAAAATAAAAAAATGTAGACAATAAACTCTTTCCTATGAACATTTTAAATGTTTACATGGCCTAATGCAAATATTGATTTAAAATACAATAGAATTTATAGAGTTCACATCTCCAAATGATTATCTAATTAGCTACCTAATATTAATCATTTACCTGTTAAATTGCTAATTTTGTAGGTAAACTACATTAATTACACTATTTGCATCGTCATTCTTTGTTTTTATTTGCCTCAAAGAACTTCAAAGCTCTATTTTCTCAATTTCTTTGCTCACCCACTAGTTTTTGATTTATACATGTTGGTGTAACAATATTTGAGACATAAATCATCTTGCCCATATCTTTACTGTGAATCATTCCATTTATCAGAATAAAATGACAATTGGTTCACCTAATGCTCTTCTGCTGGGCTTCATAAGCAGTCAGGTGGTGTGTGAGAAGCTGTGCCGTGGAGCACATCCTCAGCCGCTGGTGAAGACCGAGCACTTTTCTGTGTTTAAATCTCAAGATCTGCTCTTCGTTTCCAAGTCTACCGGATGACAATTCCTACTTTACCTTTTCACTGCCATTGTTTTTTCAGTGCATTTCTTTTAAGCTGTAATTTGATTCTTTTCCATAACTGAGAGACTTCCAGAATGGTCCTTTGTTCTATATTCATTGTGGGTTGTTATGTTTCTTTTTTCTATATTAGTGAGTTGGGATGCATTTGACTTGGCTTTAAGTATGACTAATATCATTCACTCAAATATGTACATTTGATATATATCAAACACATATAAATATATAATACATAGTATAATAAATATATAATAATATAAACATTTACTATATTCATTATATATATATATATATATTACAGAATAAAGGAATGGGATTCTTCAAACTGGATGTAACCTGAAAGCTTCCTTCCTCAGATTAGATTCTATAGTATCAGAAAGTGCTATGAAAGCTGTCAAGGGAAGGAAGCAATCAATAGTCCTACCCAGCTGTGACAGCTGTGAATTACAACAATGACCAGCATTGGGAAATATCTGGAAAAGGTGCATTAACGGCATGCATATGTTAGTGGTAAGCAGCCATTGTCTAATAGGATTTAAGGCCTACAGGAGCGGAACCATGCCTGGTATTAGAAACCTGCTCCTCTTCCCAGGGTTAGTGAGGTCGTGGATAACAGAAGAGGGCCTGATTCTGCCTCTTTGCTATACCAGCTTACTTCTTAACTACATCATAAATCTCTCTTACACCCACAAATAAGTACAACTACCATCCCTCATGAAAGGAACTTCTATTTACAAAACATGGAGACATCATAGAAAACCACAACTGGACACATGAAGAGGTCAACGGATCACAGCAAGCTCAGCCTCAATGGTCAGTGTACATACGATGACCATTTCTACATGAACAGTTTGCTTCTGCATCCCTTATGTATGTTAATACGAGAAGGTTTATTGTACATTTAAAACATCGTAACTTGGCACAAGCAACTGGTAACAGTGATTATTAAGGCGCACACCCCAAATGACTGTGAATGCAAGAAAAGATATAGGCATTATTTATCGTGTAAAAATAGAGACACGGGATGACAGGTTGAGTTATTCTAGCTGCCTGTGGTGTTGCATCCCAGCACCTCACTGTTCTCCATCACTCATCACCTCATATTGGTATACTCAACTCAAAAGGTAAATTTTACAAAATCACTAATATCAATAGATTGTCACACATTAACACTCTTCAAAAACTGAATTTCTGTCTAGCTTTCCACAGCAGCTTCTTACCAACACACACATGATCAAATCTACTGATAATAAACTAAGTCGTCGTATACACACAAGAGTCTTTTTTCTTCGCATATCATTCTGAGGATCCCATAGTTAACTTTCAAAATATGGTCTGGATGCAATCCAGTAAGAAAACTGACCAAGACAAAGCATTCATCTGAGCCAGACTGTACACAACAGAAACTCACCCCACTTTGGCAATAACCCTCTAGCTAACATATTTCAGATATTATCAATGTTCACTCTCTCTAAATTTAAGACAGCTATCATTATAGGAGGTTATGAACTACTAAGAGCCAAAAATATATGTGCTGTATAATTACTCAGCTGCTTTTCTCCAACTTATTTTGCAGTTGGTCAGTTTTCCTATGTTCAGCGTGATTTTCAAAGTGAGTACCCGTTTGTAATAACTGTCGCTATTGTGTAGGTTTCCTTCAGGCCTCTCCACATGACCATTGGCTATGATGAGGCAACTACAGTGATGTACAGAATTTCTAGGTCCAGCAGCCATGGTGATGAAATAAGCACAATACAGTCATAACTAGCTCCTGCCTAGGGAGATGGGTGTCATCAGACTCTTACCTGAGGCTCAACCAGCAATCATTATCCTGCCCACCAAGTGCAGTCTTGAAGGAGAATACTATAGTGTATAGAAGATGGAAGGCTGACTGAGGGGAAAAGGGACACTGTGCAATGACACAGCTTTTGTGAATCATTGCCATGCTCATGTGGGACATTTTGGTGACCGAACTACTTTTGAGTCACCTGCGCTCCTAGAATAATGCATCTCTTGTGTTCCTCTAAGAAATCCATCATCCTTGTTCTTGTAAGGAACCTCTTATCCATGCTCCCTAAAGTAGCCCCTCACCTCTTTAAGTGACTCTTCACTGTGTTCCTGTAAGCACCTTCTCACCATGATCACATGTGTAACCCTTATCCATGACCATCTAAGTGCCCTGCCACCAATCGTCCTGGAAAATGACCTCACTCACATTCTTTTGGGTGACCCCTGTGGACTCATTAGTCCAACTTTATGGATGGACTTGTTTTCTTTTGTTTCTTTCTGTTGTTGCTGTATCTGGATAAATAGTTGTTTTCTTTTCATCTCCCCCAACATACACATGCACACGCACACACACACACCAAGAAAAGTTAAGCAACAGTGACATTCTAATATTTTCTTATGAGTATTACTGGTTGGAGACAAAAAAGGGGGGTGCACGTATTTGTCTAAGGGTCTGAATAGGGACAAGAGCTTTGTGATGAAGAGAGGATTCCCTGTGCTTTATACTGAGGGTAAAAATTTCACCAAAAAACAGAATGAAATGAAGAAGTCTGAGTCCAGGTCATTCCTCAGGCTAAATATGTCAAGAAAAGGTGATTTTACGTGACTCAGTATAATACCATCAATGAATCTGATCAGAGAAATCTATTCTAATATGTCTTGAAGAAAGTGGTAAAGTCATGCAAATGTAAGCATGATATTTTAAAAGTACAATTCTGGAAAGATTATACAGAACAAGAAGTCTTATTTGCCCTTCCCTCTCTTTTGGAGCCTAAGTTGGACCATTCCAGCATTTCTAATGGGATGTCCTTCCAGCTCAGTAAGACAGGGTATGTTAATGAAGAAAAAACCAAAAGCTTCTGGAGACCTTCAGTGCTCACACAGAAACAGTAAGTGTCCTGGAACATAGAGTTCTCAGATATAGGGCAGGACACTGGATTACAAATTGAATTTCAGATAATAGCAAATAGTCACCAGTATAATTATATTCTGTTCAATTCCTTCTTCATCTGAAATTCAAATTTAACCGGGCATCCTACATTTTTTTTCCTACTTCTTTTTTCTTTTGTTAAATCTGGAAAGACTATTCAGGAAGCTCTCGGAGACAGGGAGGCTTCAAGTAGCTTGGGGTTCTCGTTATTTTTCCAAGTAGAAAATATTTTTATTACTTTGCATATCCCCAAATCCCTTTCCTCCTATTCTCTTTTTCTTCTGATTTTTCTTCCCCTGCCTGCTTTATGGTACCAGAGGTTAGACTTAGCGCCATATACACAGGCTACGCAAGCATTCTACCCCTAAGCTACCTTACTCACCTCCAACCTCATTTGCTTAGCTATCACCAAACAGTTTGACTTGCCAAGAAAAATGTTTCATCCAGATCCCCTCACACTCACAATGTTTAAATATATATATATAAATTTAATATTATTAAATTATTTATTATTTATAACTGCCTTTTCTTTTGCTGGACTCTTACTAAATTCCTTGAGGTAGTATTATAATAATCCATGCCCAAACTGAAAGTCATTATGTTATGTTTGTTATGTTGCTAGCTTTTTTTTTTTAAAGAGTTGATATTCAAGAAAGAAAATGCAAGATAGTAAATGATCGGATATGTGGAGGAAGACAGGAAGGAGGAGAACTCCTGGTGATTAAAAGAAAGAAGGAAACAATGAGTGTCTGGCTCTGACCATTATGCTGTTTAGCTTCTCTTGTAAGTAAATTAAAATTGAGTCTGCTCACTGCATTTGCATATTTAGCTCAAGCTGAGGATTTTCATGGCTGCTTTCTAATTCTCACAGACACTTATTCCCTTGTGTATTTTCCAAGCTTTAAGATGAATGTACCCGTTTATCTTGTCACTTCAACAATTTCAATTGAAAGGCTTTTTAACTCATGTCAGTAAGGAAACCACTGCTATTTGTAAAAGGAATCTGAGTGAGGCAGTTCAGCAGCTGAAGATATGTCTCTTGCCCATTCTCCCCCTAAATGGGAAATAGTAGCCTCCATTTTGTGAAAAGGAAGTATTAGATATGCTCAGAGAATGACAGTTCAGAAGAATGGTGGGCCACCATGTGTGTGTGTGTGTGTGTGTGTGTGTGTGTGTGTGTGTATGTGTGTGTGTGTGCCTAGTGTGAATGCCTATGTGTTTGTATGCACGTGTGCACACATGCATGCACTTATTTAGGCTGAGATACAGGACATCCTTCATTACAGCTGGATAAGTAGCTTCTCAAGCCCTTGATCTTCTAACATTCCTGCAGCTATCATGCTCTTGGTAACAGCAGCTGGACCTTCAGAGAACATTACTGGGAAATGGAGGAAGGTACTCCAGCCACACCAAATGACTACCACCTCCCGGTTATCATCGTGCAGAAGTGAGGCTCCAGAATGCTGGAATTTGGCCTCTTGACCCACTTATCTAAACTCCACACTTCCAAGCCTAGGAGAGCACAGAGAACGCAAACAGAATTGAAGGCCAAATGACTCTGGCCTATGAAATTATCAATGCTTGTCACACTAAGAAGGGCAGAGACACTCTTGGAATTTAGGCCTTTTGCACCACGGCATGGCTGTGCTGCTGATCCTTTTCACTGGGTCTCTGCCCTACTCATAGAAAGCATCATGGCTGAAGTGTTGAGACCTGCAACTGCCTGATCTTGAGCACCTCACTTTTCTCTTTAAAACTGCCATTGTGCTCACAGCAATACAGAGAGAGCAGGATGAACTGTTACCCTGGGGATCCCTAGCTCTTGTAATAAGGGGATCCATTTGGCATCCTTAGCAGATATGCAGTTATGCTGGGTGAACTATATTGCACAGATATTTTTCTCAAACAGTAGCAAGCATAGGAGTTAGTGAAGGCTTACAAAGAGGCTCCCTAATGCCAGCATCAGAGAGCAAAGTACCTATATATGCACCTAGGAAATGACTTTTGTGTTCTGTGCTATTCATCTGTGATGTCAAGATGACTAGCCTGTCTCCAGCAATGGAGTCCAGGCAGCAAGATCAAAAGAGATGTTCAGAGGAGCATATTCCTTTGTCAAAGCTTACCTTGACATCCAATATTATTTTCAAATGGAATCAGCCACAGCTCTGCTGCCAAGAGACTCAGCTACCAGAGGTTGAAAAAAAATAATACATATATATACACACACACACACACGTGAAACTGCACACAGCAGCACATATCTCTAATCCCAGTTGAGAGGCAGAGGCAGGTAGATCTCCTTCAGTTTGAAGCTAGCTTGGTCTACACAATGAGTTCCAGGTCAGCCAGACCTACATGGTGAGATTTGGTCTCAAATGAAAAATCGGAAGCTAGAAACACTGCCATTCCCATGGATACTACATTCTGTCAACATGTAAAAAGAGAGAATTGACGTCCGGGAGTCCATTGTAGCTCTCCAAGGTTCTGGATTTCTTTGTCAGGTAGCGTGGGCCAGTAAATAAGGTACCTGGTGTCTGGGCTGACAACCTGGCTTTGGTCATCTGGGAACCCCAAGGTGGAAGAAGAGGAAAATAAAAGCCCATATGCTGTTCTGTGACCTCCAGATGTGTGCCATCACCTGACCATCACACAGGCATCATGGCACATGTGTGTCCTGACACTATGATTGTACTTGTGGTCATTTTACTCCCTCTGTACAACACACATTTCAAACCATTAAAAATCAGGCAAATTTTATTTATTTATTAGTTTTATTTTTTTATTTTTTACAATTTATTCATGTTATTTCCCAACTGTAGGCCCCTCCCTCATCTCATCTCCTCCCGGCCCCACTCTTCCTTCCTCTTTGCCCCCATCCCCTTCCACTAGTCCACTGAAAGGGGGAGTCCTCTTCCCCTTCAATCTGACCCTAGCTTATCATGTTTCATCAGGACTGTCTAAATTCTCTTCCTCTGTGGCTTGACAAGGCCACATCATCAGGGGGAAGTGATCACAGAGCAGGTAACCAAGTTCATGACAGAGGCAACCCCTGCTCCTTTTACTCAGGATGCTATGAAAAAATCCCTGTAACTAGAGACAAGTCAGCCTGAAAAGGAAATAATGATTCTGGAATATTGACTTTTCAGTGCTCCCATGATGCCTCTTACTGATAGTTTGCTTGATTGTAGACGAAAGTTGTCCTTACCTTCTTTTTCTTGTTCTTGTCCTTCTTCTTCTTTCCTTTCTGTGCTCAGTCATTCATCCTCCCTGCTTCCTTATCTCATCCAAGAAGATTTATTCTTACATGATAAACTCTTAAGTACTTTTTAAATAACTTGGAAAAGTTGGAAGTAATTTTAATAACTTGCTTGGAATGATATTCAAATAATCTAAATGGCATCTTTGTTCAAGACATGCTCCCTTGAGTCTGTGTTCGCTTTCCAAGGCTGAACTAATGTGAATTCCTAATACCTATAATTTCAGTGCTCAACAATGGATCTTTCTCGTCTTCCAGCATTTCTAGAAGCTTCTCTTTCCGTTATTCACTCTTAAAAAATCGTTAAGTCATCTCACAGAAAACTTCACATCTTTTATTCTTAGTATCACTTGTACATGTCCTTCATGACATGACATCATGGAAGCCCCTCCATAGGAGACAGAGTTGATTCCCCTACCTCAGAGAGATCAGCTTATATTAACATTTAGCTTTTAACAATAGAATGTAGAGGAGTGTGAAAGAGTTTCAGCTTCAAGATGGTTTGCACAGCTCCCACATTCGTTTGGATCCTTATACTCCAGTCATTCAAGAGGCAATAATTCTAGATGGCCACTTATCCAAAGCAACAGATAGACATGGCCCAAGATTCTGAAACTAACTCTGTCTCTCTCCTGAGAAGAAATGACTCAGGTTCCTTAAGGATTTAAATAAATTATAAGTACCTAGTTTTTTATCAAGTCTGGTTATTTTTGAGTGGATTGTTACATTCAGCATTTAGTGCTAATACTTTGTGACTAGAATCAGTCTTCCTAAAAGCTGGCAAATAACTGGGTGATTAATGGTCCTTAAAGTATGGTGGGAATGGGAAGAGAGAAGGGAAGAAGCTGGGAGGTGTGAACTGATTAAATTATAGATAGATAGATAGATAGATAGATAGATAGATAGATAGATAGAATGTAAATTTCAAAGAGTTTCTTGAAGTCTTTTTGAAATCTTGGATTTATTCTAGAAGCAACCACAATAAGACAATGAGGAAGAGGGAAGGTCTTCAGCACTCCATTAGTTACAGAAAGAGGACCACTGGCTAGATTTTTGTGTATTCTGCTAATTTGATTGATATGAGTTCCTGGATTCATACATCTATTTTTCTATTAAATGAGACTCCCATGTTCTACAATGCCTACAGCATTTAAGAATACAGTGTGGTGATATTTTTTCAGAAACTGTAAAAGCCCTTAACAAAAAGGCGTTGTGGAGATTTGAGGCACTACAATAATGAATAATTCACCACACCACTTTGCTTCCAGAAAAGGGCAGTTGAGGACACAGCAGGAAATTGGAGCTGCTCTCTTCTCCATAATTGACGAGTGCACCCTGGGATAAACATAAGCATCTTCTCTATTAGCCGGGTCATGAATATACTTCCGGACAGACAGCAAGTATATGACTTCAGCCTTAGTTCCCTGTCGCTTGAGCGTTTGTGACTCAGGAGGTCCCTGGCGGAACAGGCTTGCCCTCCTTTTGAGAGTGGAGCAGCAGGGAACAAACAGTAGATTTCTATCAGAAGCCTGGGAGGAGCCTGGCAAGGGATATTTCCCCTGCAAGTCCTTGGCTGCCTGTGTAGGTGGCATGGATGAATCCCGAGAGACCCCTTCAATCCTTGTCACTACAATTTCTCCATCCAGAGTAAAATAAAATAGACAGTGACTGCATCTGGTCACCCTCAGAGGGACCGTGACTGCAGCTGGTTTCTTTCCCACAGGGCTTTGCAGTTATACGGTGCCCACTCTGGTACCTAGACAGCTGGCAGCCCTGGCAGAGAACTTCTTAGAATTCTTTCTTTTTTCCATGTTCTGAAACTTGCTGCTGTTTATAATTATCCAGTGGCCAGTGGAAGGGATTGCCAGGAGCTATATGTGGTTCAATACGCCCCCTGCAAGCGTGAACTCCCTCCAGTGAGAGGTGGCTTGCCCAGGGACTGGGTGATCTGTGGAGTTAAGGTAGCTGGAGAGTCTCTTGAGAAATTGCTTCATACTCGGCTTCCCACCCCCACCTCTTTGCCTTTTCCTCTGAGAAGCCAAATTTCCTTAGCTCCTACGGATTATTCTTACCCATTGTGAGTAGCAATCAGACTTGTGATTCTCAACAAAACAGGCTTCTTAGGAAACCCATTTCAAATCACTCAGCTTGTAAACAGCTGCCTGCGTATTGATGGTTGGGTGAGTGGTCACAAACTCAAACCCATTCACGGAAGGGGCAGACCACAGAAATGGTCAACACTGACCTGGGAAGATGAAATCTGGCTGACCGCTGGCCTGCTAAGAGGCAGGGGAAAGCCATATTCCAGAAAAAGCCAATAGTTCACACATTGCCTAAAGGGGATAGGTGCCACGTGGCTTCTGCTATTTGGAACAGAAACCACCTTTCTGGAAGAAAAAGCCACAGCGGAAAACCCCTCTCTCCACACAGAAGAGCTTTGCTCCACTGCCCTGCAGGGACCCAAATAGAACTCTGAGACCCAGAAGCAGTGCGTGGGAAATCCTGGCGTGTCGGATGGTCCAAAACGTTCGGGCCATTAAAGGACTAACTGCACCAGAAGCAGCTCATGGTTACACGTGACGACTCATAACGTCTTGCATCCTTATAAGTAAACTTTCAACGTTGAAAATTGCTGTTATAAGAAATGTGCACGGTGTGAATTTTCATTGGTTCTGTCAGAGGGACTTGGGAAGAAAGGAAACTGAGAAACATATGAATAAGAGAGATGAAATAGAGAGGAGATTTTTTTTTTTTTGAAAACAGGTTTGCAATGATTTTCTAAAAGCAATAAAGGGATATAAGGGAAGTAAAATCTCGATGGCAAACCTGTTCCCTGGTTGTGTGTGAGGTGGGGTGGAGCTGAAAGACCGGCAGGAAATATGGAGACTCTTGATGGTGAAAATAGTTAAGAGGTTAACAGCTTAGGGCTGTACAGTCAAGTGGGCTTTTGAATACAGCAGATAAAAGTCAGAAAGTCTTGCTTATTGGACTAGAATTAAAAATATGAATTAAATTCATTGGTAAACATGAACCAGAAACATATACAGCAAGCAAAGTGTCTTAAATAAGAATTAAGGGCATATGAGCATCATTCATAATTTAATGTTTTAAAGTCCTAAACTTAGCTTTTATTTAGAGAATGCTCATATTGACTTTTTTTCTTTATAAACCAGCCGCTGTGGGAAACCACAGAAACTCAACTATACTTGTTTTATGGGAAGCTAATTGATGTCAGGTATGCCACAGAGCCAAGGTTAGGAAAGGAGAAAAGAATAAAATGAAATAAGTGTAGGCAAGATCCTGCCTTAACAACACAACATCATGAGTCCACAGTAGGAGCACACTCACTGTTGTGGTGTGGGCCCATGACTTCCTAGCCTCCCGCAAGCAAACTCTGAATATTTCCTAATCTTTATCTCACTCCCTCAAAATTAAAAGTTTTGTGAGACAGACACATGCTTTCCAGGACAGCTACCAATGCAGCCCAACACATTTGTAGATGACAATGTCATATCCCCATGCTAAGAGTGGGGACTCTTCTCGACTAAACAGTATCCTTCAGAAATCACTGCTGAAGCCATAGTGCACAGTATGATAGCATCTACAAATGGAGATTTTAAGAGGCAATTAAGCAGTGGGTATAAAGCTCTTGTGAAAATATTTCCACCTTTACAAAAGCGGCATGAGACATCTCTGCTGTCTCAATTATGTGGAGATTTAGCAAGAGGAGGATATTTATAAGTATGGAGAAGTATTCTTATCAGGACTATGTTGTAGGTTATTAATATTTACTACTTGTTTATCTTTTAGTTAAGCAGCGGTTATTCCTAAACCAGCTGTATACCCAAATCACCACACAGAAACTAGGATTTATTTAATTAAGCTAATAATGCACAATGCTACAAAATAGTTATTTCATCCTAAACCTCCAAGACCACATAGTTTCCTACCATTCAGATTTCACCCATTATACTTGCTTTTAGTCATATCTTAGGTCTGGTTCATCTCTCCTCCTGGTTTGTAGTCCTCTCCTGCTCATCTGATCCCTGTTCTCCTACTCCTCCCACTTGTTTCCTTCTCCTCCCCTCCAGACCAGGATGTTGCACCTTATTCTCTCCATTACTCAGCAATGGGGCAGGTTGTTTTCTTGACAATACAGAGAACAAATGGTGGCATGTTTACACAAACTTGAGATAGGTGATGCTTAAAATAAGCATTACAATGCAATGTCCAGATTAAAACAGATAGTGGGGTAGAGAAATCAGCGTTTGAATGAAGAAAGGTAAATTGTATATATGCAAAAGAACATTAAACCAACAAGACTAAATCACTGACCACTGAGATTATGAATATCTGCAGCCTCTAGGACTGGAACTGATATACCTGTGTGTGTGTGTGTGTGTGTGTGTGTGTGTGCATGTACCATGTGGAATTCAGAGGACAATCTCCATGATCAGTTTTTATTTTCTACCTTGTCTGAGATAGGGTCTCTTCTCCTCTGTTGAGCAACCCAGGAATCTTGATCAGAAAGATTCTAGGATTTCTGTCGTCAGCCCTCATCTGGAGATGAGAATGGCGGATGACAGGTACAGGCTACCACGTCCAGCTTTGCAGGATCGCTGGGGATCCGAACTCAGGTCTTCACACTTGCTTGACAGGTGCTTCCGTCATCATCTCAGGCTGAGAAGTGAAATTTCCATTGTTTGAGTCACCTATTCTTTTCTCGCCACACGGCACCCTGTGCATACTAATACGCTCATGCTGTCAACAGTGATCTACAATTTGCAAAATGAAAAGATAAGAAATGAGAAAGCCATTCGTTGCTATGATTTGCTCATTTGAGATGGGTTCCCCCTATGCTCCTGAGGTGGGACTTAAATTTCTGACCTTCTTGCCTCCATGTACCAAGTAGCCAACATCTATGCAAAAATCACTGTATCGGGCTACAGTACTTGAATGAGACTTGTTACCAACGAAATTCATGCTGAATCTTGCACCAAAGTGAGAAATAATGGAAACTTTTAATTAAAAGTATTTGGGTGATGAGGAGTCTGCTACTGATACACGTATAAATGTTATCTCACTGTCTCTAAGAGGGCTTTCATTAGCTACTATGGGGTTGCTGTAAGAGAAAAGAAGAGCACCCTTGACTTTCACCTCTTCTGGATACAATCACTTTCCTTTCTGTTTTTCTCCCAGCTTTGATGCAGAACCCAAGCATTTGCTGGTGTCATACTCTTAGATTCTCAGCCTGAACAACACGAATATTGTTTAAAAAATAATCAGCCAGTCTCTGATATTTATAACAACAGAATCTGATTAAAAAACTCTGAATTCAGCATATGTAGTAATATGTTCATATGTATTGGGTAATATATTAAATATAAATCTTATTTCAAATTGTGGTCAAACATTTGATAGTCGATCGCAACCTAATAAACTATCAATTCCACAGACTCTCTAACAATGCAGATCCTAGTTCAAGCAAATGATAAGATGTAATTTTCTCATATTGAAAAAAAATAGCACAAATCTCTTAAGTTGAAAGTCTAACTGAACACTTATAGAACAAATGGGAACACCCACACTAGGTGAAAGGTCATAATTTTAAGTGTAACTGTAAATATTCAACTACTTGGAGTGCAGGGAATAAAATACAAGGATGTTCTTAGCCTTCTCAAAGAAAAAAGTCTGGGTGTGTCTGAAAAATATCAATAAAATGGAGATAATAGGAAAGGAATGGAATGAAACGGAAGAACATAGATATTTCACAGATCACATTTACATTATGAATAGAAGAAATTACCCAAGAAGACGTCCTACCAAAATTAGGCAGGGATCCCAGGAAGATGATTCCGTGGAATATGTGTTTAAGGGTGACTCACAAGAAGAAAAGAAAACTGAAAAGCCTTGATAAGAGAGTTCATTAAAACGGGTGGCCAAAAATATTCCCCTAATACAGATTGTGATTCTCTTTCTGAGTTGAAAATGCCTCTCAGTTTTAAATGAATAATGATATATGTTACAACATTGTGAATCATCTGCAGTTGAGTTTTAGGTTTTATGAATCTCTTGATGTGTATGAAAGGCATATGGGTATAAAACTGATAAATATTAAGATAAATCTTAAAGTAAATAGGAGAACATGAAAGATAAAACAAATTAATTACAGATAGTGAATAATGATGGAAAGAGTGACAATTGCTGTAATTTTCTCATTTTTATGACAGAAAATAAGCAGAAACTGTCAAAAGTCAATAAATCAAGAAACAAAATTAAAGTCATAAAGATAAAAGCAATTATGTAAACTAACACTAATTCCATTATCAAAACATGTAGAGAGAACATAAATATTTTAGCAGTTGCTCATGTCATAGCCCACTGAAGACAGAGACAGGGTGTGTTGGTAAGTCTAGATTTGCTTTCTGAAGAACAACATCATGAATTAATTACATCATTGGCCTTAATGAAAGTCCTCCCTGCATCTAAGCCTTATACCCTGTAGATTTACATCCTCTGTCTTTTAGACTCATGGGTTTAGACATGTGAGTTTTGTTTGTCTGTGTGTGTGTATGTGTGTGTGTGTGTGTGTTTTGCTACTGTTTTTGTTTGTTTCTTGTTCGTAAAGCAGAATTGATACAGCAGAGACTTGAAAATAAATACATTTTAGGAATGCCTCTGTGCTCTTTCTTCATTTAATTGTCATGAGAACATGCCCTAGCTAGCCTGATTCTGCTGGATAAAACATCAATGGCAAAGTCCAACTTAATACCATCCCCAACTGGTCCCTTTTGTCTTCTCTTTCCCCTTTTGGTTAAGCTCTTGTCCCATAGTGAGTGTTGAATCCCCTTGTCTGTCATGAATCTCCAGCTAGTGCTGGAAACAACCACAGTCCTTGGCCAGGTGACATCCACACTTACCACTTCCTCATCTCCATGTGTTTTCTCTTCTTAGAAATGCCTGACTGCGCCCCGGAAGCCTCCACACATTACACCTGCTACATTTCCACCTCCTGAAACTCCTAGCCCTGAAGGACAAGGAAGCCCATAATGAGGAAAGAAAGTTCAATAAACATTCATATGAAGAATTTATTTTGGAAAATTGTAACTCATGAAAAGATGGTCATCTGACTTCTTAGCACAGTTAAGAAAAGGAAGAACGATGTCCTAATCTTATAATAAATCTCTATTTTGAGGGTCTCCATTGTTGGTCATATATTCTTCCTGACAGCACAAAATCTGGATTTGGACACCAGTATGAAACTTTCATCAGTAACACCAAAACAGAATTCTGTTTAACTCCTGTCAACCATATTTTGAGAATATGAAAAGTTTAAGTCAATAAAATATCACCAGCAACCATTAAATACACTGTAATTTTTTCGCTTTTAAAATTTATTTTTTTCATAATTTATTCATTATATATCCTGATTGAAGCCCCCTCCTTCAACTCCTCCCAGTCCCACCCTGCTTCCCTCTTTCTCTCTATGCTCTGTCCATAGTCCACAGAAAGGGGAGTTCTCCACCATTGCCATCTCCCATAGTTTGTTAGGTCTCAGCAGCCTTCCTGGCTCCCCTTCCTCCATGGCCTGGCAAGGTCTCCTCACCAGGGTCGAGTGTTCAAAGAGCAGTCAACTGAGTTCATGATAGCCCCTTTCCCCCTCACTTGGATATCCACATGAAAACTATACTTTAATTTTTTTAACTTTAAAATTTGTACAATGTCAAGTATTAGAAAGGAAATGAAGAAAAATTAGGAAATAAGTTGGTACAATTTTCAGTGAGTTGAACCACTCTACTCTAGTACATTTAAAGATGAGGAGGGCTTTTTTTTATCAGATTTGTGTGTGTGTGTGTGTGTGTGTGTGTGTGTATCCTAGTTAGAGTTACTATTGCTGTAATGAAATACCATGACCACAAGTAACCTGGGGAGGAAAGGGATCATTTGGTTTACTCTTTTATATCACTCTTCATTATTGAAGGAAGTCAGGACAGGAACTCAAACAGTTCAGGAACCTGGAGGCAGGAAGGAGTTGATACAGAGGGCATGGAAGAATGTGGCTTACTGGTTTGCTCACATAGCTCGCTTGGCCTGCTTTCTTATGGAAGGCAGGACCCCAGCCCAGAGAAGACCCTGCTAACAATGGGCTAGGTCTTCTCCCATCAATTACCAATTCAGAAAATGCCCTATGTGCTTGCCTACAGCCAGATCATGTGGAGGCATTTTAACAGTAGAGACTTCCTCTACCCTGATGAGTCTACTTTGTGTCAAATCGACATAAAACTAATCAGCACACCCTGCAATTGTAGTTGAAGTGTCTCTTCTAGACAAGATTTGCAAAGGTTCATAAGGAGACATGCAAAACAAATTCATTATAGATGACAAGCACAGAGGAGGCCATGAGCAAGATCACAACAAACAAATTCACTGTTTACAAATCTCATTATATACATGGGCTAAAATAAACCATAACAGTTAAACCAACATAGCCAAACATTCCGAATGAAATATTGTGGTAAAATACAGAAAAATTCAACATAATATAATTATTATGCTAAATATTTTAATGCTCTTTAATAATATGTTAAACATTGATACTTATTGTTTAAAATGTACACAGATATAATTATATAAAATACACATAAGGATAAGAAATGCAAAACATATACACATCTGTAAAACAGAAAACATATGCTTTATAATAAATGATATAGATGTATATATCTGTATAATAATTCAAAAACATGCACCTATATATTAAATGCTACATTCATTATGATTAGCATCTCAGAGTAGGGAGAAGTCCTCAGCTGTATCTGAATTATTTTATAACTAAAAGTGAAACATCAACACTTAAAACTGACTGTTAAATGAAAAGTACAGAGGGAGTCATGACATTTTCCTATCAAACTTTCTATGTGCTTGTACGCACAGCTGCCCACTTAACGGATGTTCAAAGTCACTGGCACGGTAAAAGATCTGAGGGAAGGTTGTCCAGGAAGGATGAGAATCCACAGCCCATCCCGGGTTATGTAATACAGATAAAGTGTCCACACTGCTGGTTAATAGGATATGGGGAAGTGGTTATATAAACACAAACACAGAATAAAGCCTGAGGCAGATGGCATGAAGGATGGGTAACATTATTGAAAATGGGTTTAGTGGGTGTTCAGTCAGGGTTATCATCTTCAACAATGAAAATTTTAAGGTGAAATTAAGAACCAGCCAGAAAAATAAGTAGAGCAAAAATCCTCATAAGAGTAGGAAATCTCATGCAGGAAGTTCACAATGCTACAGACAGACCATCGGTTTTAAGAATCTGGCAGGGCATGTGCTGTTGAGCTGAGTGGCCAAAAATGTGGAAGCTCTCAGGAAGATGCTGAATCCCAGTGGGGGCATACTGGCCATGGCTGGGCACCTGAGTTTTGTTATAGGAGCAATGTACAGCTGTGGGAGTGGTAAGCTAGAAATGAGTCTGACCTGATTTATCTCTTGAGATGACTACTTTGACCTGAGAGTTGATCTGGGAAGGATAAGACTTCTGCATGGTAACTTCAGAGCACAAAAGTTGTCCAAGTACTGATGTAATAGCTTTCAGGTCATCTGGCCTAAGGGCTGGTCTCTGGAGGTTCGGAACACTGATAAGAGCACAGTCTTCTGAGATTAGGAACAAAACAAACAAACAAACAAAAAACAACAACACTGAATTCAAATTTCAGTTCCATCATATAGTACTTCTGTAATTCTAGGTAATGGTAGCAGACACTATTTATTGAGTTCTTATTACACACCATAAATCATGCCAAAACCATCGTATCAATTACCTCATGGAATCCTTCGGACTACTCTATGGCAGGTGGCATTAATGTGCTCTCTTCATAGCCTACGAGAAAACTGAGACTTACAAGGTTTGTTGACTTACATAGGTAAGCAGCAAAGCCAGGCTTGGGCTCAGGCAATCTTGAAATGCCCTCATCTGCTTTGATGCCTTATTAATCTGTAAACTGAAGTAAAAGAGGCAATTAATGGAATTGACAGATTGAATAAAATAGTGTACGTGAATTTCCACCTCAGTATTAGCACAAAGTTACTATGTTGTTGTATTTATTTTAGAATAAATAATGAAACCGTGTCCTATTAAAGCAATGTTTTAAAATTTTCAAAGTGCTTTAGGTGCCAGCGAATTACATAGTCCGGTAAGTTAAGGGCAACTGGGAAAATTAACGTCATGCATCAATGCATCATTTCCACTTGGCTAAATCCATAACTTTTCAGTGACAACACCGCTTAGGAATCAATCAACAACTAGACCTGGAAAACACAAAGCAAAAGTAGAGATTGGTGATCATTTGGGAAACCCATAGCCAGAGAGTTAGACCCTAAACCTGGGCCATAGAACAGAGTGGGGCAGCCGTGCTGCTGACAAAACGGAAGCCTAGGAAGATAAACACAGAGCAAGGAAATAAATATTTTCTTAGGCAATGTTATAATTTTCATAGTAAAGTCACAAATTTCACAAAGGGAGATAAGAAGGCAATGTTTTACAGCTAACCTGCTGGGAAAAAATTAAGGTAAGCATTACCAAAGTCACTTTTTGAGGACTACTTCCAAAGTGATAACAACCTTCTCTCATGTTCACATCATATTTTATAAAAATGGGACACAAAGTAAACAAAATTAAATTAAAAGTATGATTATCATTGTTTCAAGATGACAAAAAAAATCACCCTTGGTGTTTTACAGTTTTTCTTTCTCTGTGTTTGTTTTGTTTTGAGACAGTATCTCAATAGGTGGTCTAAACTGGCCTTGAACTCTTGCCAATCTTCCTGCCTCAGGCTGATGGTCCTGGGATTGATTATTCAATGATAACAACTTTTCTATAATAAATCAACATCATACTGACTAGAGTTACAACCTTATTTTCTATACCATTAATCAGGTGTTAATCCCAGGGTCTCAAGACAGAAAAAAAGTAGAAAATTTGACTCTAATTGGTTAAAATACCGCAACTGTAGACTAAAACTAAGCAGATAAGGCAATACCCCAAACTCCAGCTTTCTCTCTTACTAAGTGTGTGATGAGCCAATACTGAGACTGAGAAACACATGGAAAGCAAGTTCATGCTCCCTGCCTCACTTCTATGTTATTGTGATGTATAAAAATAAAAGTTAAAGCCAAGATGAAATGTCAAAAGAAGTCATGCTCAGAAGATAAAAAGCACCAGACAGGAATAGAGATAAAACACATGAAGGAAAACAGATTCACAACAACCCACAAGCTTTGGTCTCAGATACAGTTTCATTGCTTTTCTCCCTAGCTGATTCCTCTGTGAAGACACTTAATGTCTTCAGCCCTGGCTATAACATTTGAAAAATAGAACGTAATTCATGAGGTGGTTCTGAGGATCCAGTGATTAATATACACGAGATGCTTGCAACAATGCTTGTAATATGATGGTTATTAATAAATTGTGGGTTATTATTATAATGGTGTTAGAGTAACTATATTAATAGACATTGCTGAGGTCTCTAAAACAGCATGTTATATGCTACTTCTTAATTGTCATAAATGCACAGTTTGTGGAATATAATACAATACTTTAGTGAATTGTTGAATGAGTCAATGTTTGTTTCCAGTGGCCTCTATTCCCAGCATCCAGTAAGACATGCTCAGGGTTTTGTCTCCATACAGCTATACAAAATAATAAATAAATAAATAAATAAGCTCCTCTCCTAAGTTTCCAGTGGAAAGGCAAGTACCCTAGACACCCTTGTTAAGAAAAGTGATATCTATGATCCCAAATTTAGGAGAGAGTGAACACTCCCAGACTCCAAAGTGAAACATGGGCTTTTCCTCTTTTACTTTTATTCTCTCTGTATTTCTCTATAACATCCAAGGCATTAGTGTCACTCAGTCCTTCACACCCATGCTGTCTTAGTCAGTGTCCTATTGCATAAGGAGGTATCATGACCAAGGTGACTCTCTTAAAAGAATGCATTTAATTGGGACTTGCTTACAGTTTAGAGGTTTAGTCTACTCTCACCGTGGAGGGAAGCATGGTACAGGAGAAGCAGCTAGAAACTGCATGCTGATCTGCAAACAAGGAGATATAGGTTGGGTCTGAAGTGGGCTGTTGAACCCTCAAAGGCCACCCCCAATGACACACTTCCTCCAACCAGGCCACACAGACATTAGCAAGCCAATACCTCCTAATTCTTCTCAAAAACAGTCTCTAATGACTAAGCACATAAACTTATGTGTCTATGGGGGCCATTCCTATTCAAACCACAACTTCCGCATTCATATTACACATTTGTTTGTTTGTTTGGTTTGTTGGTTGGTTTTCCTCTGTGTAGCTTTTGCTGTCCTGAACTTAATTAGGCCAGGATAGCCTCAAACTCACAGAGATCCTCCTGTCTCTGCCTCCCTGAGTTCTGGGACTACATGCATATACCACCATTACCAGCTTTTTTTTTTTAATTGAATACATGTTAGTCTATTTTCCCATTGCTATGACAAAACACTTGAGACTGGGTACTCTAGAAAGAAAATCTTTTTGCTTATCTCACAGCATTAGAGGTCAGAGAACACATCAGCCTGTGATCAGCTCTGCTGAGGATCCCCATTAACAGGAGTTAATGTGTGTGACAGTGGCAGCAAGTTAGGAAGACTGAGACCAAAGAACCAGGTCTGTGATATTACAACAGTCTGCAATTCTCCCACACTCTCAGAAAAGCTATTCAGTCTCACAAGGACATCAGCTCCTTCAAGGGCATCTTCCCAAGCACCCTAATTACTCTCCAGTAGGCCTCATCCCTTACAAGTTCCACCACCATTTGCCTGCCAATTTCATGATTTCCTTGTTTTTAATTGCTGAGAAGTATTCCATTGTGTAAATGGACCACAATTTCTGTATCCATTCCTCCATTGAGGGGCATCTGGGTTGTTTCCAGGTTCTGGCTATCATGAATAAAGCTGCTACGAACATGGTTGAGCAAATGTCCTTCTTGTGTACTTGAGCATATTTTGGATATATACCTAGGAGTGGTATAGCTGGATATTGAGGAAGCACTATTCCTAATTGTCTGAGAAAGCACCAGATTGATTTCCAAAGTGGTTGTACAAGTTTACATTCCCACCAGCAGTAGAAGAGGGTTCCCCTTTCTCCAGAATCTCTCTGGCATGCGTTGTCACTTGAGTTTTTGATCTTAGCCATTCTTATGGGTGTAAGGTAAAATTTCAGGGTTGTTTTGATTTGCATCTCCCTGATGGCTAAGGACTAAGCATGTCTTTAACTGTTTCTCTGCCATTCTATATTCCTCTACAGAGAATTCCCTCTTTAGCTCCGTACCCCATCCTGAGTGAGGTATCCCAGAAGCAGAAAGACATGCTGTAAATATTCACTTATAAGTGGATACTAGACCCATAAGATAGGATAAACATACTAAAATCTGTACACCCAAAGAATCTAAGCAAGAAGGAGGTCGCTGGGTAAGATGATCAACCCTCACTTAGAAAGACAAATGGGATGGACATTGGAAGTAGGAAAAAACAAGAAACAGGACAGGAACCTACCATAGAGGACCTCTGAAAGACTCTACCTAACAGTGTATCAAAGCAGATGCTGAGCCTCTTAACCAAACCTTGAGCAGATTCCAGGGAATCATATGAAAGAAGGGGGAGTTAGTAAGACCTGGAGAGGACAGGAGCTTCACGAGGACGAAATATATCTGGGTACAAGGGTCTTTTCTGAGACTGATTATCCAACCAAGGACCATTCATAGATATAGCCTAGAACCCTTGCACAGATGTAACCCATGGCATCTCAGTATCCAAGTGGGCTCCCTAGTAAGGGGAACAGGGACTGTCTCTGGCATGAACTCTGTGGCTAGCTCTTTGACTTCCCCATCCTCCGTGGGAAGAGCAGCCTTGCTAGGCCACAGAGGAGGACATTGTAACCAGTCCTGATGAGACCTGATAAGCTAGGGTCAGATGGAAGAGGAGGAGGACCTGCCCTATCAGTGGACTTAGAGAGGGGCAGGAAGGAGATGAGGGAGGGAGTGCGGGATTGGGAGGGAATGAGAGAGGGGGCTACAGCTGGGATACAAAGTAAATAAACTCTAATTAATATACAAAAATAAAACAAACAAATAAAGAAACAAGTTCCACCATTACTCAACGTAGCCCTACTGAGGATCAAGTTTTCAACACATACATTCTGGGTGGACACACTCCAATCATAATTAAGCTGAATAGGTAACCATTACACATGGGTCCCTGGAGGACAAGATATTTCACTTTCTGTCTGTCCTAGCAGCCTACAAAGAAGATAGCAAGGAAGAAACTGCCATGTCTGGGCACTTCTCTCCAAGAATAATTACTTAGAATATGCCACAAGACATGAACTCTTGTTTAATCATTTTTCCATTTCTTTTACTTTGAAATTATGATATAATTATATAATTTCTCCCTTCTTCCTCCTCCATCCCAAGCCTCACAGGCACCTCTCCTTGCTCTCTTTAAAATTTATGGACATTTTAAAATTATTTTTTTTGTTACAGGTATATGTAATCTTCATAGCATGCCTCTGAGGAAGACTACAACCATCATCACCATTCTATGGTGAAAACATTGGAGCGTTGAGGACTAAAGTAACAAATAGTGCTGTTGAGCTTTCCAGCCCAGCCCAGACTCTGTGATTCCAGTGCACAGTGAGAGCTGGAAACTTTCATAAAGTTTCCTTTTAAATCGGTTGATTCAATATAATGCTTAGATATAGCATTACATTGAGCATTACATAAGAGTCTAGTCCTCCTGCCCGAACATGTACTGGATTCACCTAATTTCAATGCCCAGGTTATAGTCCACAATGTTTATTTATTCAATTATTATTTCTTTTAAAAAAATTTCTATTAATTACAGTTTATTTGCTTTGTATCCCAGCTGTAGCTCCCGCCTTCATTCCCTCCCAATACCACCTCTCTCATTTTCTCCCATGCCCCTCTCTAAGTCCACTGATGGGGAGGTCTTCCTCCCCTTCCATCTGACCCTAGCTTATCAGGTCTCATCAGGACTGGCTGCATTGAACTTCTCTGTGGCTTGGAAAGGTATCCCCTGCCCCCTCCAGGGGTTGGTGATCAAAGAGCCAGCCCATGAGTTCATGTCAGAGACAGTCTGTGTTCCGCTTACTAGGAAACACACTTGGATACTGAGATGCCATGGGCTACATCTGAGCAGGAGTTCTAGGTTATATCCATGAATGGTCCTTGGTTGGATAATCAGTCTCAGAAAAGACCTCTGGGCTCAGATTTTTTGGTTCTGTTGCTCTCCTTGTGAAGCTCCTGTCCTCTCCAGGTGTTACTATCTCCCCCTCTTTCCTAAGATTCCCTACACTCTGCCCAAAGTTTGGCTATGAGTCTCAGCATCTGCTTTGATACACCGCTAAGTAGAAGCCCTCTGTGGTAGTCTCCTGTCCTGTTCCTTGTTTTCTTCTTCTCCTAATGCATTTATTATTTCTTTTGTTTATTGATTATAGTATAATCCCTCCAAACACTCCCATTCAACCCTCATTTTTATTAGTTATTTTACACACACACATGCACATACTCCTAAATATGTAAATATAACTTGCTCTGGTGATGTATTCAGATTTTTAAAGTTCCTCCTGTATTTGAATACATAGTAAAAACATTGACATTCACCGATTCCCAAACAAAGTATGGATCATGAAGTAAAGATTGGATGAGCCCTAGGTGTAGCCTGAGACAGGGGTAGATGGATCATTGTGAGTTCACAAGCATCCATCCCGGTTTACATGGTGAGTCCCCGGCATTTCTGCTCCCTGAGTTCTGAGATTTGCACAGTTCTATAGGGCTAGCATCCCAGCGAACTGAATGATGACACCCATAGGAGAGGCAGAAGCGTTAGAACGGATGGGTATTCCTTACTAATTCTACTAATGACTAAAATGCAAGGATCACCAGTCATTTTATGCCTTCAGAACAGATGGAAAAAAAATTAAACGGCCTGTCATGAGTCAGAAATCCAAGTTCTATTCTGGTTTCTGTGACTTTGGAAGGCATGTTTATCTCAGCTCCAACTCCTGAAGTTGTGGAATAACTTTGTCTTTAAAAAAAAAAAAAAAAGCCATAGCAAGCAGCAACCCTAGCAGCCAAGCTTGCATTTCCACTGCTACTCTAGGGAATAAAATGCCAGGATTGGCATCAGTATTGAGCTTTGGAGCAAAGGATTGGATAGAATATAGAAATTCTAAACATATACCTTTGGAGGAAAAAACCCTGCACGGAAGAAGAGAGAACAGACTGTGTGGCACCAAAATTCTGCAACCATGTCATTGAAAAAGCAAATAAATGAAGAAAATAATTAGGAATTAATGAGTAAATCATCCTTGGATAGCTAAAGTCCATTAACAGAACTATTGCTATATTAATTAATATTTGTATAATTATTTCTTGTTTGTTGGCTCATTTGTTGAACCCAGTTTTATGAAGGATCTTTGAGTAGGTGATTATTTTCATGTTATAGGCAAAATAATTTTAGTTGTTAAATATGTTCTTGTTTCATATTTGTGTCTGTGATTAAAGAAACACACACACACAAAAACAAACAAACAAACAAAAAACAAAAAAACAAAAAAACACTGTTGCCAAAAGCAGCTTATCAAGAGAAAAATATTTATGTCAGTCTATGGGACAGAATCCTTCACTGAAAGAAGTCAGGACAGGGACGTGAGGAACACTGCTTGCATGTTCAGCTACTTTTCTTACACAGCCCATGACCACCTGCTCAGGAAATGGTTTTGCCAACAGTGGGCTGGAGTTTCTACATCAATTAACACTCAAGAAAATCTCCACCACACATGCTCACAAACAAATACGATCTGGGAAATCCCTCAGTTGTGACCCCTTCTCAAATGAGTGTAGGCTGTGTCAAGTTAACACACGAAGCTAACTAGGGCAATATATATATATATATATATCGCTTAAATAGAATCACATAAAACATAACTGTCAGACTCAAAAGGTGACCATATTTTGTAATTTTAAATTCTACAGGTTTTTGTGTAAATACCCTTATATGATTAAAGGATTGAACTGTTCCCCACTGTGATAAGACCTTTGATGCTGTCTAGCTTACAATCTTTCTCCTCAGTGGTTCTGATGATCTTCCCTAAACTAAGAGGAATGCTGTGGGAAGCACCTACAGGGGGTAACTGATGAAGGATGCAGCTTAGGTGATCGAGTGACCATCCAGCTCAGTGCTTTCCAAGCATTAGTTCAAAATAAAAATTGCCTGTGTGCCTGCTCAGCACTTGCCATTATTACACACTTCTCCTGGATAGTCTGACTTAAAATATTTTGTTGGGCCTAGGAACTTACATATTTGAATTTTGTTTTAATCAGTTGAGACTGCTACAATAAAGTTATTTGACTGGGTGGTGTAAAAATAATTTATTTGTTTATTTTTACAGTATGGGAGGATAGAAAATGTAAGAACTAGGAGCTAGCATATCCAGTACCAGATAAACTCTGTTTGCTCATTTGCAGAGAGACATCTTCTTGTGTATCTTCACCTGGTGGAGAACAAAGTGAGAAAGAAACAAGCTTTCTCGTGTTTCTTCTAAAAAAGTAAAGTAAAATAAGATGACCCATCCTGATGCTTTCATTTCCATAGCTCATTTAGGTTGGATTAAAGTCCTACCCTTAATACCATCTTTTTGGGGTCTTGGGTTTCAATATATGAACTTTGAACATGCATAGCACGTAATCCATATCAAGCATGAGCAAGCACTTGAAAGAACTGGCTGTGGTCCTAAATCATCACTGTTCCATCGTGAATACATTGCACTATTAGACTATTGTATTCAACTCACTACCATGATTGGAAATGTGTCTATAAAAGAGATGTTTTCATACAATATGACATGTGGGTGTAGGTCCTTGCATCTGTATGTCAGAATACATACCACTGGAGTAGTGATATATGGGCCAGGAGTATGATGCTGTAGTTGAAGTCTGCTGGTAATCCCCCTCTGCATTTAATAACCTCTGCTTTCAGGAATATAATTTCACAGGTCTTTAATATGGCCATTTGATTCCTTTTGAGACTACTGCTAGCTGTCTGTTACTGCTGTTTATTGCCTAAAATCTTTTTTTTTAATAGATGGAGTAGAAATTTCAGTAGACAAATTACTGCAAATCTAGGCTGAAAAGCTGTCTGGAAGGCCAGATGGGCCAGACATAGGAATATCTGCTGTTGATCACTATGTTCACTGATGAGGATTTATGGAGCGTGGATGGAATGGATTCAATGTATAGGCAGCAAGTGAGAACATATGTGAGTTAAATTACAGCATATGTGGATTACAGAAGTTGTCAGAGAAGGAAGTGGTGATAACATAACAATTTAGAATAATATAAAGGAGCTAGGGGACAAATAAATCATAGTAACATAATTTACTTAGGTTAAGTCTACTGACATGAGGCAGTAAGAAAGAAGTACATGACAGTGATGACAACATATACTAATAACTGACTTTAGTCAGCATTTACCATGTATCACAGACTAGCCAAAGTTTCACATGAACAAAGCCCTCAGCCAGTCTTGAAACAATTACCATTACTGATCCCCCACTTTATAAATAAGAAACTGGGACCCCACCAAAAAAAAGTTGCCAAGTTTAACTAAGATCAAATAGATGATAGGTACCTGAGGAAATTGTGTTCGTGAAAAAAATTATAAGAGATATGAAAAACTACCTTAAGTTTTTTCGAATAGCCTTGGCACTTTGTACCTGTCTCAAGCCCTCCTACCTTGGCCTTGATCTATGTTAGAGTCTTTTCTAACTAAAGTTTCAGGCTCCATATGACTCTCAACTTCTGGCTCGCCAAAGATCTCCCTTCTAAAGTCCAAGGACAAACACTATTTACTAAAAAGTAGGATAGGGAGCTGAAAAACATGAGTTCCAGAAGTACTCCCAAGAGGAGGTAGGCAAATTTCCATCAGATTCCTAAAACACAACAACCAGTCTTTGCAAATTCAGAACCAGGCAGCTCCATGTCTTCCATAAATTACAGTGATTAAATTTAATCGAGGGTAATGACGGTAATGACTACATAATACCAGACATGGTTCACTTTTTTGGAATGTTTAGAGCCTTGTTAAAGAACGTGTTTGAATCCCATAGGGATCACTACCCATGCCCTGGATGCTGCTCAAAATTAAAATAGGTCTGATCAGGGTTACTACATCCAAGGTCAGAATGCAAATCTTGTCTCACATAGGTAGTGAGCATTGAAAATTTGCAAAGCCATTTTGCTGTTTTTGCCTCACCAGATTGTTTGAAAAGCAGTCTAAATATGCTATGTAAACATGGTACTGTCTTTACCTCTAAACAGAAATCCCTCTTCAAACAAACTGAAAAGTCCCCCATGGAAATAGTTGTAATGATATGTGAGATGATAAGCTATGCGAATCTATGTTGAGGAGTGGAGATTGATTGACTCTCACTGTAGGAAGAGAACAAGGTTATTTATCGATTAGATGCTTTATAGCATCTCGCCTCTGAAAGGTTCAACTTGCACACAGTCAGGGAAAAGTTTGTCCAAGAGATGTAATTTATGGGAGGTGAGGGAAGCAGGTGAGGGAAACAGTAAAAGAAAAAAAAAATCATTAGAAAATATACAGTTCCCTGAAAGACCAAGTGTAGGAAATCACTGACATTGGAGAATAGACTATGTGTGGGTCTGAATAAAAACAAGAGGGAAAAAAGATTCACACAGGAAAGAAAGAAAAAGAAACAAACCAACAAACAAAGAAACAAAGAAGAACACAGGTGCATTCCATAAGATATTCTGGGTAATTGACTGGAATATTCTTAATTAAAATAGTAAAAATACATTGAATCTTTTGACTGCGAAGTGATTCTGCCAAGAAGTAGTTAAGGGATAAAAGCAAGATGGCTCCACAAGTCAAAGTGCCTGCTGCCAAGCTCTCACTAGGATCCACAAGATGGAAGGAGAGGACTGACTTTTGCAACCAGGCTGTCCAAGGACTACCACACATGCTTTGACACAGGAGGTCCCCCCCATCAGTGGACTTGGAAAGGGGCACGGTGGAGATGAGGGAGGGAGGAAGGGACTGGGAGGGAATGAGGGATCGGGACACGGCTGGGATACAGAGTTAATAAAATGTAACTGATATAAAAATAAATAAATAAATAAAAAACAAGCATGTGTATATGTGTGTGTGCGCACACACACACACACACACACACACACACACACACTATAAAATTTTTAACGTTAAATAAAAGACCCATATCCCTAACTCCATATTTCTATTTTCCCTTCCCCCGGGACAGAATAATCTCTGGGGGCAGAGGGAGAGAGAAAAGGAGGGTCAGAGGGGGACAGGGAGAGGGAGGGGGGGAAGGGAGAGGAGAAGGAGAGACCAGGAGTACTCTGATGGCACCCTTTCTGTGCATCCCTCCCTATGGAGACTTGTTCAGAGTCATCACCTCTTGAAAACAAAAGCTTGATTGTTATTTCTACTCTACAGCTACATCACACTTTATCTCTGCAGTATAACTTCCCTAAAGAAATGGGAAGAACATCATTTATGAGTTTAAATGGAAACAAGGGGGGAAAGAAAGGGTTAGGACCCCAGATGCAAAAAAATTAGCAGGTCAAAATAGTTTTCATCAACTCATGGGCAGTAGCACAACCTGGAGAGCAATGAAGGAGAAAACTGCTGAAAGGATGGAGCAAGCAAAGAACTAAAGGGCTGGGAAAGGAAACACAGGCTTTAATTGAGAGAGTTTTTTTTTTTCTTTTCTTTTCTTTTTTTTTTTTTTTCAAGAATGCACTGAAAGACAAATACCTTAAAATAGACAAAAACTCTCAAGGGTGTATTAATCTTCCTATGCAAAGTGAATAAATCATCTGTGGCAATCATGTCACTCAGAGCCTAGCAATGTATTTAAGGCATTGCAATATCATTCCTCAATTAAAATGGTTTGACTGTTATGATGCAAAATGATTCATCATTTTTTTTGCACTCAATTTTGTTAGACAGGATATGGACTTCATGCTGTCCTTTGGTAATTATAACTTGCATCTAACTCATACATTAAATAAGCAAACTAAAACCCAGTTATAGCATTGTCAATTGGTTCAGATGAAAAGGGGTACAGGGATTTGCTTTGTGAACCATAAGCAACTATGATTTTATTAGATATCGTTACGGGTTCCTTTGCAGCATTTCCTTAGCATGTAGCTATTACACACCAGCTTGTGTTTTGCCGTACCTACTGCCCCTGTGGACTTTCTTGCCTACCTAGAATCCATGTCTGCTCTGTCATCTGTCACCAGACCAATCCTTTCTCCCTGATATAAGCCTGTCACTACCATCACTTCCCTCTGCCTACATGACAGCTCCATCTCTCTGCTGCTGATTGGCTGCTGTTACAGGTGATGGAGGCTGATACAGATGGTCTCCAGCGGTTCTCATGAGTATTTTATGTGCTTGTGCTGATTTACAGCCAGTTCAGCATTCCTTTAAATGGTCATAAATTGGATTGATGTCATAAATCATATCTAAAGAAAGTGCCCGAGTCCCAGCTCAGGCGGCTATGCTAATGCCTGTGAAAATAACAAAGAAACATCCTTATTCAAGCCGGGCTCTCCAGCATTAAAAGGCCAAATTGTAAGGAGCTGTCAGTTACTGAGAGGGGAAAAGGTAAAGAGGGGGAGAGAGGTCTTTGTAGAGATTATTAATAACATAGCCAGGAAGAGAGTATAGATGTGTGCCAGTGAGAATGAACAGCAGGGAGATGAGGGGCCACTGAAAGAGTGATTAAAGAGTGCTGGATATGGAAAAGATAAATGCAAATGAAATATACTGTATGGCAATGGATTATATCAGCGGTTGATATATGAGATTGAGTATCACATTGTTGAGCTTGCAGCCATTAATGTGATATAGTGGCTGTGATATGGTGGTTGACAGCAGTCCCGGTGCAGGGAAAGTAACGAACATGCTACAGTCTTTCAAAACAAAGGTTCAAAGAAAAGACAGGAAATTACAGCACTACAAGTTTATAAAAACCCAAGCTGTACGAGATAATTACGGATTCTGATAGCCTCATTATTCTTTATCAGGACTCCAATCTCAGAAGGAAGGAAGGCACTCCTAAGGAGGGGGGCTACCTAGTCTATTCTATACATGGGTTAGGATGTATAGAGTCCATCAAGGTTATCACAACCAGAGTGGATGCACGTCCCATGGACATCTTAACAAGAAAGGCTGGCATCCCAAGACTTCCTCAGCAGAGATTCGTTGTTGACACTCCTCTTTAGGGTTCCTAGAATTTTAAGTTGTTCACAGAAATTGTCTGCTACTCTGGTTCATTCACCAGTTCACCACTCCTTGTGGAAAACTTCTTTGAGATAGTGACTGAACTGTTGGGCCATTTTAATTGAGTGGTTTACCCACAGGAGTGTCAAAGGACTAAAGACTTGTAATGCACTGTGCTTACAATAGATGCATTTATGCTCCCCTCAGTGGGTTCCAGGTCCCTTGAAGATTTTGTTGTTTTCAGTCACCTGTTTGTGCCATGACACATAACATATACTGTTACTACTGAGGGTAATTAATTTCTCTTTTCCTTTGTCTCATTGAAGCCTAATTTTCCACTCAGATTTTGACCTTGCTCATCTATTGCATCAGAGGGATAGAATGAAAAGCATCTTCCTCCTAAACACTCTCACATCCCTTTCCAAATCACTACCCCAAACATTCCAAAGCTATCATCCTTCCAGACATCCAAAGCTGAATATTCTGACATTTGTTTGTTGGGGGTTTGTCTTGTATACCTTGTATTCAGATGCTTATTTCTGTGCCCCAAGATCTGGTTGCAGTCTGGAAATGGGTAATGCCATTTCTATGAAGAATCTCCTGTCTCAACATTGTGTAAAAATTGTTCATCATCCTTGATTGGTTAATAAAGAAGCTGATCAGCCCATAGCTGGGCAGAGAGGACAGAAGACAGAACTTCTGATCCTAATCAAGGGATCCAGATGGGGACCAAAGAGGGGAAGAAGAAAGCAGAGAAAAAGGAGGAGGTCATCATGATGAAAGTTGCCAAAAGGGGGTTTGTTGTGTGGACAAAGAAGGAGCAGGAGTGGTTAGGAAGAGACGAGATGGCAAGCAACATGGCTCAGAAGTAGCCAGGCTATTATAGATGGGTTAGAATATATCAACACTTGCCCAGCTATAGCACTTTAAAGCTTATTAATAAATCTAATTGGTTTCTTTGTCAATTATTTTGGAGCTAGGGTAGAAAAAGTCCCTACTAATACCCTTAATTTACATTTGCTTCTCTTTTTTTCTTCTAATGGACCTGTGACCTACAGCCCCCATTTCATTGGGTGTTCTTACCTCTACGGCTGGCCTTCCATCTTGCCCACTTCTTCTGCTCTATCTCATCTACTTCTCCAAGGATACATTTGTTCCTCTATTGACAAATATTTTTGAATACTCCATCTCCTCTTCCTCCTACTGAAATCCAGCCCCGATTATATTCTGAACTAAACCACATGATGAATAGGTCAATTTCACTTTATTTTGAAGAGGAAAAACCCATTCGTCTGCCTTTATCTACTATTTCTGCTTAAAGTATGACCATCTCCAAGATATTCAAGATAAAGTATTTTGTTTCCTCTCTAACCACAATATCTACATGGCTATATGGATATGTAGGAAACTCTTTTCTAACAATTGACTTTGAAATCTGCCTTTGGTTCCATATTCTGATAACTGCACCCTGAATTCAAGCTCAGTTACTATAGTACTCAATAGAGTATGGATCAGAAATGTCCCTTACAGACCGTTGGACATTTTGTGACATGATGAAACCTATAAGACTTTAGGTTATTGAAGGTGTGCTCATGATGAGACCTTGATAGTATTACATAGCAGACATTATATATGGCATCAACATAGTTCCTAGCATCACCTAAAGCATGTGCTCTCAACACAACTTGTTTTGCTATGAGAAGCTGGGAATCTTGCCAGTTCTTAAATATATTTAAAGTGTCAACTAGGTCAACCAAGGTAGCTTACTAAAGAAGCAGGCTGCCTGTAGGAATTCCAGAGCCAAGCTATTCTCTTTCTCATAACTGCCACCCATGGCCTCTGCAAGACTCTTGAGTTTGGCCATGTCTTTTCAGAAAGAGACACACTTATATGACAATCCTTTGTCTTTCCCTGGCATGCTGGTACCCTCAAGGCTCTCCATAGGGGCATCTTCTACCTCAGTTCGGACACTGGATAAGGAACTTTCAAAAGCCAATTGTTCTCAAACAAAAAATTGACAAGAAGATCATTGTAGAACTTCCTAAAGTAGTGGTTCCCAACCTTCCTAATACTGTACCCCTCTAATACATTTCCTCGTGTTGTGGTGACCTCTCCAACCTTAAAATTATTCTCTTTACCACTGTTATGAATTATAACATAAATACTGGTGATTTTTGATGATCTTAGATAACATCTGTGAAAGGATTCTTTGATCCCCACAGGGAATCATGACCCACAGGTGGAGAACCACTGTCTTAAAATATTATTTCCCTTCTTCATACTACAAGAAACACAGTCTAAAAATTTCAAAAGGGGATCTATGAAACTGTGCTAGAAATACATTATCCCAGATAAACGGGACCCTTGGCTAAGTATGGCAGTCAACCATTTACATTAACTGGACCTGCTAAACGAACCTCTCCCACTGGAATGTAGAAATTCTGAACAATAACACAGAGGCAGCTGGGGTGAGAGTGGGGTCATGAGGAATGAACAGTACAAGTTAAGCCACCACACTCTTCTCAGATTCCACAGAAAGCAATGTTTGCTTTTGAGGCTGATAAATAAAAGATAGCCTTTCCCATCTGGCTTCATGATATGGAAACATTGTTAATGAGACATTTGTAAACGTGCCACACAGTCATGATCCTTCAATTCTAAAACCTAAGCTCCCGGCTTCTGTGCATTCTGTCTAACACAGACGCCGGAGTCGCTAATGTGGGCACTTGACATTTCCAGAGGATCATATTTACATTTCTCACAAATTAAGCTAATGCCATTTAAAACCAGTGCAAATCTCACAATATATTTCTCAGGTTTCCTGCTTTCAAACACTGCTGGTTCTAGCCATTTATATAACCTCACTGTTTATTCTAAATATCAATTCTAATGGCTAGCCTGGCAGCAGACCTGGCCATCAAGGTGGTTGTTAGTGAGAAGTCTGGTTTGCCCAGGCTGTCACAGTGGTTTGGAAGAAAACCTTGCCTAAGTAGTCTCCAACGGACACCATGGAATCATATTTCTCCCTAGATATAATTAGTTGCTTTGGTATGTACTCTACACCAAATGGTGTGACTTTGGGTGACACTAAGAGCCCCCTGCCACAGTGACTCTTAATCTGTATCAGTTGACTTCTCTCTAAGTGACTGAATTTCAGTGATTTGGCAATGGCCAGCTTTCCTCCATCAGATCTTTCTGGTCTTGAGATTGGGCTCTCTTGTTGATAACAGTAAGTGTTTTTTTTTACTTCTGACTCTTGCTAATGATGGTCCCAGGTCCTGTAGGGCTGTGAGAGTGGAAAAACAAGGGAAGACTAAAGGAACAAAGCCACCACCCGAACAAGCTGGTGCAGCAGGAAGGGAGACAAACAGTATTAAGGTAAGCAAGACATGGAAGGCAGTCAGGGAGGAGTGAAAGAGGCAGACAGTGACACACCACTGAGGCAGCAAGTAATGGAGAGAGGCTGCCCTGAAAGCGACAGTCGCCTACTGTGTCCTTCTGGGATTGACAGACAGGGTCTTAGCATAAAGGGGAGGAGGCTCTGCACTGTAAGTCTGGTTACAGCAACTCAGCAAGGAATGAAAGCAACAAAGAAAAGGGAGGGGCACTGAGCTTTAAGGCCAGCAACCCAGCCCAGGAGAACCTAGCAAAGACACAAAGCCTACAACAATGAGAGAGAGAAGAAATCTGATCACGCACACTAAGTCCAGAACTTTTCTTTCTTCTCAATTCTGAACCACAACCTGTCAGTGAGTGGAAACTGAACATGAGAATAAAGCAAAAGGATGAAGTCTGATGGGGAAGTAAAAGGACAGAAACATTATTGGGAAGGTGAAATGGGAAAGAAAAACTCAGGCTATGACCATGTTTGCTTCATTGTTGTTGTGAGCCATTCAGGCAGGGAGAACGAATGGCAGGGGATGGACTCTGCTTCTAGGCATTGGCCTGTCATCCATGACAATAGAAGGCTTCCAGCTGAGAGAAACCTTGTCCCAGAAGTCTCAAGAGGAAGCTTGTCTTCGAGGGAAACAGCCCTGTCTGTGTGGCATTTTCTTACCTATTGTATCCTCATGGCATTCACACAGTGTATTTATTTCATCATTTCCAGTAATTCCAAAGGAGGCAATAGCTTCAGAGAACACCAGGAAGAGTGTGTGTTCACTGCAGGGAACTAGAATATCTGTGCATCAATATGCAGCACTCCTCTCCTCTCCTCTCCTCTCCTCTCCTCTCCTCTCCTCTCCTCTCCTCTCCTCTCCTCTCCTCTCCTCTCCTCTCCTCTCCTCTCCTCTCCTCTCCTCTCCTCTCCTCTCCTCTCTTCTCTCTTTCTCTCTCCTCAGGGTGTCTCTACTCTGTCTCTCTGTGTGTCTTTGGCTCTAGCTTCCTCTCTTTGACAATATATGTGCTCATCTTACTGTACACATTCACCTGTTATCTCTGCAATGTTTTTAAACACACTCTTTATTTTCAAAGGATTAGCAATGTTAACAATAAATTATATCACCATCCTAAGCTGAGGATAATAAACCACTGCAATTAAACAAGGCATATTAACAAAGAACATTAGTAACATCACTTGCTAGAGTATAATTCAAACCTCTTGCTTGAAATATCTAACTGTACTCTTAGGCTCATTTCTAGTTTCATTCTATTGCTGTGGTAAAACATGAAGTCCAAAAGCAACTTAGGGAAGGAAAGGGTTTATTTGGTTTCCATTCTTGAAACAAGTCTGGGCAGGAACCTACAGCAAGAGCCAAGGAGAAATGATACTTGCTGGCTCTCTCTGGACCTTGCTCATAGGCTCATGATCATTTTTTTTTTTCTGATACAGCCCAGGCCCACCTGCCTAGGGAAGGTTCTGCCCACTGTGGGCTGAGCCCTCTAGCACCAATTAATCAATAAATAATCAAGACAATCTCCCACAGGCATATTTACAAGCCAATCTGATGTAGCCAATTTCTCAATGTAGACAGTAATTTGGAGGTGACCCTAGGCGTGTAGAGTTGACAGTCCAAGTTAATGATGACAGTTACTTTTCATTTGTCTAACAATACACTTCTAGGATTCTGTTTTGATTTCTGTTTTGTTTTTTATTTTATTTTATTTTATTTTGGACAATGAGTATACAGTAAAAAAAAATCAATCAAGGAAATTTTTTTCCATGAAATATTCATTCTAAGGAATCAAACTAACACAGAGAGAGACAGATACATATTTCAAAGACAGAAATTTGGGGTTGGATAGATGGCTCATCAGTTAAGCCATCTATGTATTTCTCTTCCAGAGGACCAGAATTCCATTGTTATTACCCACATCACACAGCACGTGACTCACAACAGCCTGTGCTCCAACTTCAGGTGAATCTCCAGGTACGTGCACTCATGGACACATACCTATGCATTACATATGCACACACGTGCCCACACTCACACACACATACACACACACACGTAATTAAAAATATTTAAAAAACAAAATCTAGTCATGATGCTTTTATTTTCCTTCTTAAAATCTTAGTTTTATTTTCTCTTGTTTGGGCTGAGATGGTGTTCCACCATGCAGCCGAGGCTTCTCAGAAACTTGCAACCCCCTGTCTAGAATCATCTAAAAGACCCTCATATTGTTGTCCACACTCCTCATCCTTACCTTCAGTCTCACCAACAGCCCTGTTGCCCCTTTTCCTTTGGTTTTGTGTCCTCGTGGAACTGACATCTCACTACCAATGCTTTCTCCCCTCTCCCCTTTCCCTTCCTCCCTTCCCCTCCCCGCATACGCTGTCACAACACAGTCACTTTGTTCTTCACTCTCCTTAGAATCCTCCTGCTACTGTTTTTCTCTTTTGGAAACTTCTGCTTATCTATCAAGTTTCAACTCAATGTCATTTAATTCCGGTGGCTTTCCCACAGCCTTGAAGGCAGAATTAATCACCCTCTTATCTGTGTTCCCAAAGTAGTTTTCTAGAGCATTTGTCTTAGCATGTATCAGACCTTGGATGGGGTCTCGTGTGCATGGTCTTTCTCCCCTGGATTGCAAGTCCCTCCAAGCAGGGACCATTTCTAATTTTTCTTATTCATCCTTGTGTTACCTATGTCAAGACAATCCAAGTTGTATGACACGTATTTGTTGAATTTGCTTTGAAATTTGACAGGGGCAATATGTTTAAAACACATGAATTTTACAAGAAACTTTGAAAAGTACCTGCTATGAATGTGAATTTGACTTTCTGTTGTAGTAGCTTTTATGGAGAGCCAGAATCTCAAATTTTGTGATTGCAAATTACAGATTGCACGAAAGGAAAAAGGTGGAAAATATTTATTACGATGATAGTAAAGGTAAATATTTAAGTTATGAAAGAAGCAATTGCCTTTTTTTTTCTTTTTCTTTAAGCATGCCTGGTGGGAAAGCCAGGCAATGTCTGAAACATACTGGGCCCTAAATACAAATAAGAATCTATATCCCTCCTGAGGAAAACTAAGGTACAGAGATTTAAAATGCAAGGTTTTTACCACTATTAAAAGTGGACAATGAGAAAGACAGCATTATTATTATTATTCTCTAGTCACCCCTCCAACCTAGCTAGATGATAGACAGCCATAATCTCAGCTACAGTTTTATGTAAGCCTCCCTCCTTCCTAGAACAGTCCATACCAAAACAATGGAAGATTACAGAAGGGAAAAATGGAAAAGAAAAACGAGTACAGCTGCTGGATTTAAAAGTTCAAAGGCTTTTTCGAGATAGAGCATGATTTTAACTTCCTTGTTAGAGAAAGCTGACTCAGGAGAGCATCATTGCCTAACTACATGCTGTTCTTCCCAGACTCTGAACCTGAGGGTCTCCGTGGCTTGATCATGACATTAGACTAGGAGCACTAAACAAAATAAATCTGTCTATTTCACAGAGGTAGCATGTAGAATCTAAAAACGATGTAAAGCTAAGAACAAACTAACTCTGGCCTCCTGAGAGTCACAGACAGATTTTGGAGACCTGTGAGGGAAGTAAATAAACAGTATCACGTTGTAGATCCTTTAATTTTACACAAGTGAATTCCAACCATAACCACCATGACTTATGTATCCCAGCTCTCTATTGTGTTACATGTTCTCATTTTGGTGCAGCATTCTTCAGACCAACTATCTCGCCAGGTCAAAAACTTTGGTTAAAATTTTGTGAACTGGGGTATACATAAAATATTTATAACAGTGCTGAATGCATACATAATACTCAATGAGGATTACTACTATTAATTTCTGCTATATTACTATTCTGTTAAATGAATATGCAATTTATGTATCAGCCTCCCTTTGATTAACTCTTAAGTAGTATCCAATGTTTTATTTGGAAATGTTTTTCTAATGCACACCCTTGAATATACTTGTCTATATGCATGCAAACACACAGTGGCCTGGAGGTGAATCACTGTATTGATGGGTTGATGAATGACATAATGATTCTTCATCGGACATTTCTGTTTCTCTGTGAACATTTTTATCCATGTGGGTTTGACCAATAGGATGTTGCTTAAAAAATAATTTTTCTTTGGTCTCTCATATTTCTGCACATCTTGAAAACAAAGCATTAATTGAGGCTAATCTTCTAGCCTTTGTATTTCGGAGGGCCTTAGTATATTGGATGTATTCTTTGGGTGCAAAAGGCAGCATATTTAGAAGGGTCCTGAGACTCTTCATTATCACATTATTATCATAGGTCATTCATACCTATGATTCATACATTTGGGAAGTTGGATCATTGAGTTTGCCTCAAATTAGAGGCAACTATGACTACATCGCAATAAATAAATAAATAAATAAGATAAAGGAACCAAGAGACAAAAATAAGACAAAACAGCAAAATAAAATAAAATAAAACTTAATACCCCCAAACAACAACAATAGATAATAATAATAGAAAAAAAAGCAAAAGAAAAAAAAGGACAAAATGATCCATGGTTCACAAACTTAGGATTGCTCAGCTGTCCTTCAAGGTCTTGAAGTATGTGGTCTTTAGGAATAATACTGATTTTTTTTTTACTTATTGATTCATTTATAAAAAGAATATGATCATTTCTCTTTAAGCCTGTACATTTTTATGGTTTTTCATGTATCATTGTAAGATTAGGACCTGACATACTATGGCAGTTGGAGTATGAACTAACTTCATGCTCTTTTCCACGTCATAAGAAATGTCCCAGTGTTTCGTATTGTACCTGCTCCCATAGCTTGTGATGGAGATATACCTTATAAAACTGCACAGATGTAGCCCATGGCAGTTCAGTATCCAAGCTGGTTACATAATAATGGGAAGAGGGACTGCCTCTGACATAATCTGATTGGCCTGCTCTTTGATCACCTCCCCCTGAGGAGGGAGCAGCCTTACCAGGCCACAGAAGATGACAATGCAGCCACTTCTGATGAGAACTGATAGACTAAGATCAGAAAGAAGGAGAGGAGGACCTCCCCTATCAGTGGACTTGGGGAGGAGCATGCATGAAGAAGGAGTAGGGAGGGTGGGATCAGGAGGGAAGGAGGGAGGGGCTTATGGGGGGATACAAAATGAAGAAAGTCTAATTAATAAAAGTTAAATAAAAAATTTTAAAAAAAGTGCAGAGTTGCTCTACAAGCTATGAGTGCTATAAATGGCTATTGTGACACTGAGTGCTTTTCCCTGAGTCCATTGAAGAAACAACATACTGTTATTTTGCATAGTCTTAATGACTAATTATGTTAAACCTCTGTGTGTAAGCCTGTTTTTTTTTCTTCTGTAAAAAGACTATTTCAGTTTTGTCTTAATTCCATCAGCTCTACCTTTAAGAAACCACACTTTCCAGTTGAAGAGAAAGAATAGGATAAGAGAGGGAGCAAAGAGAAAAATGAGGGGGGATCAAACCAGGGGAGAGCAAGGGCAGAAGAACAAAGGGCTTACAGAGAAAAGAGAAACCATGGGCTGGGGCATCTCTGTGACAAGCTGGAGGCCTAAGACTTTTGGGAGGATATGGGGGGTGACTCTAGCTGAGACTGTTAGTAGCAGGCGTCATGGAGATTAAAGAGGTCACCCTATAACTAGACAGCGCTTTTAGTGGAGGGAGGGTAACACCAACCCACCTACAAAATCTTCCACCCCAAATTTACCCTGCCCACAATATATGCAGATACAGATAGAGCAGAGATTGCAAGAATGTCCAGCCAATGCCTGGCCCAACCTGAGACCTATGCCATGGGAGAGAAGCAACCCATGACACTATTAACAATATTCTGCTATGTTCACAGACAGGAGCCTAGCATAGCTGTCCTCTGAGAGGCTCCACCCATCAGTGGAGAAACAGATGCTAAGACTCAGGGCCAAATATTAGGCAGAGTATAGGGAGTCTTCTCAAAGAATGGGAAAGAGAAGGGTGGAGCATAGAAAGATCCAGAGGGGCAGGAGCTACACAAGACCAACAGGGTCAAATAACCAGGACCCGGGAGTCTAACAGAGACTGAAGCCCCCACCAAAGACCACGCATGGACTCGACACGGGCCCCTATATTTACATAGGCAGTGGATAGCTCAAGCTTCAAGTGAGTGCTCTAGTAAGGGAAAGGGAGGCTGTCTCTGACATGGACTCACATTTTGATCACTTCCCCCAGCTGCCTAGCAAGACCACAGGGGAAGAGGATGTGCTTTGTCGTGATGTGACTTGATGTGCTAGGGTGAGATGGTAGGGGTGAGGGTCCCCCCTTATCTGAGGAGTAAGGGTGGAGGATAGAAGAAAGAAGAAGGGAGGGTGGGACTTGGAAGAGTGGAGGGAGGGGGCTACAATTGGGCTATAAATTGAATGAATAAATAAATAAATAAATAAATAAATAAATAAATAAATATAAAATTCCCCATTTAAGAAAGACAGGCAGAAGGAAAGAATGAAAAAAGAAAGAAAGAAAGAAAGAAAGAAAGAAAGAAAGAAAGAAAGAAAGAAAGAAAGGCAGAGAGAAAGAGATAAAGAAAGAAACTGCATTTATATGTCTGAGGAACACTTTACTTTCATTCAGCTTTGCTTGTTCCCCAAAGTACATTAAACAGTATACTCTTTACTTATTTTTTAATAGTATCTTACTAATTCTTTAAGCGCCTCATACACTGTATGTTGGTCACATTCAATACCTTTAACTCCTACCGTATTTACTCTTTGCTTCCTTGACTTCCTACCCATCCAACTTGCAGTTTCCACCACCTTCTTCTCCTCCACCTTCTCCTTATAATCATCATCACCATCCTTATCTTCCTACTAATCCTCCTCCTCCTCTCTCTCCTCCTCTTACTTCTGCTTTTCCTCTTCCTTTTTTTTTTTTTTTTTTTTTTTTGCTCAAATCTAGTTTATTCTTCTCACAGTGAGGCCTGTTCTTGAGTACAGTTAACCTCCCAGGGTCATGCCACTCAGGAACTCTGACTCTGCCTATAGTAGCAACTATAGGTCAATTTAAGCTGTATTTGTTAAAAAGCAGCACGAGTCACTGATGATTGCACAAAACAAACACACAAATAAAAAAGAAAACCCAAGAAACTCTGATGTAGTCTGAGCTCTGCACTCAATATGACTTGAGAGAACAATTTGATGCTATGCCCATTAATCAAAATAATAGTAGTAGGTTCATTCCTGGGACCAGGAAATTTGTCCATCGTGAGTTTTGCACTAGATTTAGAGAACCAGACATGGATTTCCTCCTGTGTAGAGGAATCCCAAATCCAATTATAAAGCAGTTGGTTCCAGATTGACCTGGTATTCATAGAATTTCTCTTGCTTTAGACTCCTGAGTGTTTCACCTGCCATTTGCTCATTTATGTTGTCTGTTTGTTTGTTTGTTTGGAACACCATCACACCTGCTCCATGGTTGCCATGAACCTTTCTGTCTTAGCTAATACTTTCCCTGTTGCTGTGACAAAGTACTCTGAACAAAGCAACCTGAGTGAGAGTTTGTTTTGTCTCACAATTCCATCATTGTGGGAAGGTCCTGGCAGTGGGAGATTGAGGCAACTGGTGACATTCATCCAGAACATAATGAATGCTGCTTCCCAGTTTTCATTCCCATTTTTATGTAACCTAGGACCCAAGACCAGGGGATGGCGTTGCTCACTGAGCCTTTCCACCTCAGTCAATGTAACCAAGACAATCCCTCAGAGGCATGGCCATAGACTAACATAAACAATCCTTCACAGGTTTGCCTGAATGGTGTCCACCTAGGTAAGTCTAGAGTCTGTCAGGTTGACAACACTAACCATCCCAACTCTTCATCAATCAATGAGTGTCTAATTTATCCATACGGATAATACTACTCATATAACTTGTATCTGTTAAAATCCCCTAAGTGGTAAATTATATTAGTTTATTTAAGAATACTCAATTAACTTTACATTCCAGAAACATGCAATGCAATGCATGAGCACATGATTTATTGAATGAATATGCTAAATTTTTGTTAAGACTATTTTTGTTTAGTCGTGAGATCAGTATTAGTTTAGCTTCCTAAAATCACAGACAGATGTTGCTTATAATTATTACCTTTCCAGTAACTGTAGGGTCTGTATTTCTTTCACATTGAATATTTATGTGTCATCTTTCATCTTTATTTTAGCCTGCTAGGTCTAGCCACTAAAGCATGGCATGGCCATCTACAGATTTGTTTGGCTGTATTCATATCTACCTTGGATGCACTGAGCTTATATAACACACCTCTAGTAGTGAAATGATTGTCAATTTAATCGATCATATTAGAAATTACTCTTGGGAGTTTTGTGTGTCATTTTATTGAATACACTCTTATTCAACTGTATATTCTATTTTGAGTTGAATGTATTTTCTTGGAAATCACTCATCCAGGTTCAGATCCACTGGCATTAGGATTTAAAAGAAAACTCCTCTTTATATTATGATTCAACTTTATCTCACAATAATCCTGACTATGAGCTTTCATTCTCTGTAATAAAGTATCCAGTCTCTTTGGGGTAATGGAAATGTGCCGATTGTACTGTACACACTGCAGTGCTTTTGTGCCTACTCTCTGTTATTAAGTCTCACTTTAATTTCACCGTGGTCTGAGAAGACAACTTGTGTCTTCTGAAATCTTCCACGGATGTTGGTCTTTATAAAAGAGTTTCTGTCTTCCTAATGTTCCATGTGCCCATAAAATGAAAGGTATTGGCTGTTTTTCGTCTATTGTAAGGGAGCATAAATTATATCAACAAGGCTAAGTGGTATTTCTTGTATTTCACAACGTTGTTAAGTATCATTTCTGTTGTCCTCTTATCTTTTTCCATTTTTAATTTATTCTTTAAAAAATTCCATACGTGTATACAATGTATATCGATCATATCTACCTCTTCCTCCCTCCCCTCCAAGTTCCCTAGAACCCCTCATCACAGCTCAAATTTTCATACTTTCCTTTTTCATTGATTTATTGATTTACTTGCTGAGTCTAATTAGATCTGATTGTGTATTCATGAATGTGGGGTCATCCACTGGGGCCCAGAGACCTCCTGGTGGTCACACTCTGGCAGAACGTGAGCCTCTCTCAGAAGTCATGAACTGCAAGTAAATTTCCCAGTAACATGAGTGATGGAAAGATCGCTGAAATGATTAACTGTAATTGTTATTTCTTTAGTATCTTCTATCAACTCCTACCCCTTTTTTTGTAACATTGGTCTCAGTCAATAGTGGCACAGAAGTTTCAGGCCCATGTATTCTTCTTGGGTGTACTCTTATTATTTGAAATGGCCAAGTGTTTATCTCTGGGAACATGATCTTCTCTGAGGTCTGTTTAGATTAATACAAACACCCTAGCTTCCATTTGACATTGATAGCATAATATGTCTCCAGGAATCACGGTGGATGGATTTAAAATGTGGTCCATTGTACACAACAAGGAGCTGAGTTTTGCTTTAAATTGTCTATGGTTCAGACTGGTTCTTTTTAATATTATTGCAGTAGGTGCGTCTGTGTCATTCATCTTTCTGTTATGTCATTTGTTCTTTCTTCTCTTCTTATTTATCAGCCTTCCTTAAAATGTCATTGATGGTTCAGCTTCATGATCATCTTGAACATATGGCATTTATTTTTAATCAGCATTTAATGTTTTTATATGCTAGTTCTGCTTTTTGGTGGTTACATTAGCATTTAATTTATAACAATCTAGCTTCATGTGCTATTTTACTGCTTTATTTGCAATATAACTTTAAAAATCATTTACCTTCTGAATTTCTATTGCTAGTTCTATTTTATATATGCTAAAATCCTACAGTATATTTTAAAGTTTTGTTCCAAAGGTCATTGTAAATGAATGTGTAAGTAAGGAAATCTATTAGCATATTCACCATTTCCCTTGTTTCCATTCTTTTCTGCTAGACACATTTGCACCCAGCATTATTTCTCTTCTCATCAAGAAATGTGTCTTATAGATATGATAGTGTAAAAAGACAATGGTTGTCCACTCTCAGCCTTCAGATCCTAAAAGTTATTTCACCTTGTTTTGTTACAGATAATTTTATTGAATGAATAATTCTAACTTGGTAGATTTTCAGTATGTTGGAAATGTTACTCCACTATTATTTCCACATTTTTCTGAAGTGGTTACTGTCCTCATTCTGTATTTGATGGGATTTTCGTCCACATCTGTCTGTTTTGAATATTTCTCTAGCACTGGTCTAGCATAACGTAACATGTCTTGGTGTAGATTTCTTCTGATTGTAGTTCACTGGTCTTACTGGAACTAGACATATAGAATGTTATCAAATTTAGAACATGTTGGCCATTATGATCAATTAGCTTCACCTTTTCTTCTTTGTTATTTCAAGAGCCCCAATGGCATAATTATTCAGCTGCTTAATGATTTTCCACAGCTTTCTGTCACACTGTTCTTCTGTGCCATACATTCAGATTCACTAATGCTTCTTGCCTTCACATCTAATCTGTCATCAAACCCACTGAGTGCTTTTTCTTCTCAGTTCATACAATCCAACCTTTTTTTTTTTTTCTATTGGAAGCCTGAATATGTCTCCTATCCAGAAATTTCTTTTTCCTTTTGGGCAGCAAGACAATGCATGGGTCTGCACTCTTCCCATTTCATCTTTCTTTCTTTCTTTCTTTCTTTCTTTCTTTCTTTCTTTCTTTCTTTCTTTCTTTCTTTCTTTCTTCTTTATTTACTTTGTATCCCCCCTCTAGTTCTGTCCCTCCTCCCCTCCCAATCCCTCCCTTCCTCTCCCTTCTCAACACACTCCCCTCCCCAAGTCCACTGGTAGGGGAGGGTTTCTTTTTCTTCCTTCTGATCCTAGTCTGTTAGGTCTCATCAGGAGTGGCTTCATTGTCTTCCTCTGTGGCCTGGTAAGGCAAAGAGGATGAACATCAGAAGAAAAAGAAAACAGGAAACAAGTTAGGAGGGCCACAGAGGGCCTCTGAAAGGCTCTGCCCTGCAGACTATCAAAGCAGATGTTGAGACTTATGGCCAAACTTTGGGCAGAATGCAGGGAATCTTATGAAAGAAGTGGGAAACAATAGTAAGATCTAGAGAGGACAGGAGGTCCACAAGGAGAGCAACAGAACCAAAAAATTTGAGCACAGAGGTCTTTCCTGAGACTCATACTCCAAGCAAGCACCATGCATAGAGATAACCTAGAACCCCTGCACAGATGTAGCCCATGGCAGTTCAGTGTCCAAGTGGGTTCCATAGTAATGGGAACAGGGACTACTTCTGGCATAAACTGATTGGCCTGCTCTTTGATCACCTCCCCTGAGGGGGAGCAGCCTTACAATCCAGCTTTTATCCTCACATGTATTTACTTAGCAGTGCCATCCTCTTCACTTCAAACACATCACATCTACTTTTTAAACGTGTATTTTTATTAGTTCCTTAAGCATGTCATACAATACATGTTGCTCATATTATTCCACTCCCTCAACTCATCCTAGACCCTTCCCTCTCCTACACACCCAGTTTTGGGTTCTTTTAAAATTTTTATTATTATCATTTATTACAATTTATTCAATTTATATCCCAGCTGTATCCCCCTCCTTTGTCTCCTCCCAATCCCACCCTCCTTCCCTCTTCTGCTCCTATGCCCCTCTCCTAGTCCACTGATAGGGGAAGTCCTCCTCCCCTTCTATTTGACCCTAGCTTATCAGGTCTCATCAGGAGTGGTTGTATTGTCTACACTTCCCAGGGGGAGGTGATCAGAGAGCCTGACACTGAGTTCATGCCAGAGAAAGCCCTTGCTGCCCTTATTAGGGAATTCACTTAGAGACTAAGTGTATGGGCTACATCTGAGCCAGGGTTTTAGGTCCTCTCCGTGCATTGTCCTTGGTTGAGATATTAGTCTCTGCAGGGAAGCAGGGCTCAGTTTTTGTTTGTTTGTTTGTTTGTTTGTTTTTCTTTTTGGCTCTGTTGGTCTCTTTTTGGGAGCCCCTGTGCCTTCCAGGTCTTTCAATCTCCCCCTTCTTTCATAAGATTCCCTGAACTTTGCCTAAAGTTTGGCTATAAGTCTCAGCATCTGATTTAATAACTCGATCAGTTGAGACTTTCAGAGACCATCTGTGGTAGGCTCCTATCCTGTTCCCTGTCTTCTGTTTCCAATGTCTATTGCATTTGTCCTTCTGAATGAGGATTGAGCATCTTCCCTAGGGTCTTCCTTGTTGTTTAGCTTCTTTAGGACTATAGATTTTAGTATGTTTATACTATATTATTTGGCTAATATCCACTTATGAGTGAGTATATACCATGTGTGTCTTTCTGCTTCTGAGTTACCTTACTCAAGGTGATCTTTTCTAGTTCCCATGACTTGCCTGCAAATTTCACCATTTCCTTGGTTTCAATAGCTGAGTAGTATTCTATTGTGTAAGTGTATCACAATTTCTGTATCCATTCCTCCGTTGAGGGACATCCAGTTTGTTTCCAGCTTCTGGCTACTGCGAGTAGAGCTGCTACAAAGGTGTTTGAGCAAATGTCCTTGTTGTATAGTTGAACATATTTTGGATCTATGCCTAGGGGTGTGGTTCTTTTTATTTTAAACACACAAGACCAATCTGTGATACCCACACATTCTTGGGTGTGGGTTTTCCATCACAGCTGGGTCAGCTTATTGGGGACTACACTATTAGAGAAAACTCACACTCTCTCAGCAGCTAACAGTTTCCAGGAACTCTGCAGTTAGGGGTAGGATTTCATGCCTGTTTTTCATCTCTGCACAGGGATTTTGTCTGGTTTGGGCTTGCACATGTCCTGTGTGTGATGCTGTACCTGCTGTGAGTTTATATGTGCAACGGCTTTGCTGTGTCCAGAAGACAGTTTCCCGGTAGACATCTACTGTCTCTGGCTGTTACACTCTTTCAGTCCTTTCTTCTGCCATGACTGTTAGCATGGGTAGCAGGGGTGTGGGGTATATTTTCGTTTCATCTTTCATTTGGATTTTGACTCTTGCATGCTAACGCCTCCATGTTTGCTATCTCCACCTCTAGTTCTGTTGGTAAACTTTGCTCCTCCTGCTTACATTTTCCTCTTCTTTCATGCCTGTGAACTTTTTAATTTGAGGCCAGATTCTGAAATTTTTACAATTTGGTACACTTCTCTTTTTCTCTCCCAATCAAAATTCCTTTGCCTAATTTAAGTTACTAGGAATCATCTTGATTCCTTCACATCCTGTTAAGATGTGTTGGATGAATTCCAACAGTATTGCACGAGGTTCCAGCAATGGGAAATCTTTCTAGTACACACAAGCTCTTTTGACCTCACATGCTCCTTTCTCATCCATCTTTGCCTAGCCTCATTAGCGCCCTACCTGTGTGAACCAACTACAGTTTAAAGTCTGAGTGGGGAATAGTGTGAGAGCTCTGGAAATGGCTCTGATGGTTTTCTTTTCTTTACTGTGCTTGTCTACATATTTTGAAAACATTGCAACTGCAACCACCTGTCTGACATGCAATCCATGCAATGATGCCTTTCATTTCTCTTTTCCTGAGCACTTTCTCTCTCTCTCTCTCTCTCTCTCTTCCCCCCGTTCCCTCCCTCCTTCTTCCTCTTTTTTTTTTATTTTTTACTGTCATATGGTTTCTGTGAATGACTTTTTTAAATTTTTATTTATTGGTTAAGCTTTGTAACTCTTAAGAAAGGCTGAATCCAGTTTCTCTTATATCCTAAACTACAAATCTGATTCTCGGTTATTCTTTTCATAATCATTTTCTAAACTTGTGTGTGAGGTTATGGTAAATGTTCTAAACAGCAGACTCATTTTACAAGTATGTTATTCTCTGGCAAATTTTCTGCAGTTGTTTTTCTTAAGATTTTTAAAATTTTGATTGGTAGATTATTTAAGTCATGCTATTAAATGTCTGTCTTACAGCATTTTATTGACTGAATACTAATTCTGATTGTTATGCCCTCCCACCTGGGTGTTTTTCCTTCATGTATGCCCATGCATGTGCCATGCTATGGAGTCGAGAAGAAGAATGGACCTACATGTGCCATGCTATGGAGGCCACAAGAAGAATGGGCCTACAGACAGTTGTAAGCCACTGGAAACTGCATCCAGATTCTCTGGAAGAGCAGCCTTAACTGTTCTTAACTGCTAAGCGTTTGCTCTAGCCCATATAATGTTTTTCTAAAAAGACAATTTGTGTGTTTTGTATTCATTGTCCTCATTATCACCTTGTATGTGATCAGTTTTATATATGTTTTAAAATAATGCTTTTCCACTATTTAATATATGCACATTTATATAAATTTCAGTCTATAAAGCATATTAATTATTGTTCTACATTTCAATGCCAAGTCCTTATTAATTTTATCTTTTCATGGCTGGTCAAGTTCTGAAGAGAGTATATTAAATGTTTGTGGCATAATAAGAAATTTCTCCGTCTGTCATAGAAACTCTTAGCACTTTTTTTTCTTACTCTAAAGTCTGTGTTGTAGACTATGAAATAATGATTATTATTCACTCTGACAAATTATTGTTTATCACTTCTCATAATTATTTACATACATATGTGACTTCCTGACATTTGTGCATCTGTATATCTCTTTAAACACAGTATTTATAAATTAGTGTTTAAACATGAAGAGAAAGCAATCACATTTTATTTTCATTTAGTTTTATTGTGAGGGCAGAAAAGGAAGTAAAGATTTGTAAATAAGATTATAGTACAATAGATACGAGAATTAAATTATAATTATTAAAGTGCTTTTATAAGGGTAAAAATAGCATACAGTGCTAGATATCAACTGTACTGAATACTACAGCCTTCAAAACACAAAACTCACTCCTTATTGGTAGTTATGAACAATGAAAGCAAATGGAACAATTTTCCTGTAATAATAACCTTAAATATTCATTTCAAATTTTAAAAACTTAATCTAGAACAACAGCATTAATTCATAGATTAAGCTCTTACAGGATAAATAATAAAGGGTAAGTAGACTATTCTTTTTAAATTTATTATTATTTATTATAATTTATTCAATTTGTATCCCGGCTGTTTCCCCCTCCCTCGTCTTCTCCCAATCCTACCCTCCCTCTCTCATCTCCTTCCATGCCCCTCCTCAAGTCCACTGATAGGGGAGGTCCTCCTCCCCTTCTATCTGACCCTAACTTATCAGGTCTCATGAGGACTGGTTGCATTGTCTTTCTCTTGGCCTGGGAAGGTGGCATCCCCCAGGGGGAGGCGATGAGAGATCCTGTCACTGAGTTCATGCCAGAGATAGCCCCTGCATCCTTGCTAGGGACCCCTCTTGGAGACTGAGTCTATGGGTTACATGTGAGATATGTATTTCCTTGACATTTTAAGCAACTATTTAGGCATTCTTACTTTTATTAATTACTCATACATTTGTTTTTGTTTTGTTTTTAAGACAAGGTTTCTTTGTGTAGCCTTGCCTGTCCTGGATTAGCTTTGTAGACCAGGCTGGCTTTAAAATCACAGAGCTTCAAATACCCCTTCCTCCCTGTGGGTGAAGATTACAGGCTTGTGCCACTGTGCCCTGCCTAATGATAAATTTTATTATTATAGTATACTTTCACATTTGGATATTTTTATCACTGCATTCATCTGGATTGTTACTAATTATTGATACCTTTTGATATGCTAATGATTTTATTATTTTTTTAAGTTAAATTTTTTTCATACAGTATATTTTGATTATATTCTTTCCCTCCAGAACTTTTCCCAATTCTTCCAAACTTTCCTGCCCACCCAGATTCATGCTCTCTCTGAAAAAACAAAAAACAAAACAAAAACAAAATAAACGAGCAAAAGACAGATAATACCAAAATAAAACAAATCAAAACAAAACATGTATGCGCGTGCACACACACACACACACACACACACACACAATGCATGGAGTCCATTTTGTTCAATAAATATGCTGGAGGCAACTCTTCAGTTGAGGTTCCTCTTCCCAAATGACTGCAGCTTGTGTTGACATAACGAACTAGCATACTTTTTAAAAGGCAGTATCCAGAAACTTGTCATTTTTTAAAATTAATTTATTTTTTTTTAATTACAGTTTATTCACTTTGTATCCCAACTGTAGCCCCCTCCCTCACCCCCTTCCAATCCCAGCCTCCCTTCCTCTTCTTCAAACATGCCCCCCCCCCCAAGTCCACTGATAGAGGAGGTCCTCCTCCCCTTCCATCTGACCCTAGCCTATCAGGTCTCATCAGGACTGGCTGCATTGTCTTCCTCTGTGGCCTGGTAAGGTTGCTTCCCCCTCAGGGGGAGGTGATCAAAGAGCCAGCCACTGAGTTCATGTGAGAGACAGTCCCTGTTCCCCTTTCGAGGGAACCCACTTGAACACTGAGCTGCCATGGGTTAAATCTGTGCAGGGGTTCTAGGTTATCTCCATGCATGGTCCTTGGAGTTTCAGTCTCAAAACAGATTCCTGTGCCCAGATTTTTTTTTCCTCTCCTTGTGGCTGAGCAAGGCCAAGGCCCAGAACAAGGACCTACAGTGGGCGATGGAGCTGCTGCTTTCTGAGCTCACAGAGCTGAGGAGCAAGCATGTGAAAACCTCCAACGAGACAGAGAAATACAAGGAGGAGCATGATACTGTGTACAGAGAGTATTTGTCATTATTTTAAAAGATAAAATTTGGAAAAACTTTTGAAAATGTTCAGAAACATTCTTTAAGATTTTGAATAGAATGAATAATATTTAAATTGTGCTGTATGGAAAAATTATTTTTAGTAGGAAGTCTTGTGATAGCATCTATTTAGTCATTATTTTGGTTGCATTTTGTATGTTTTTATTAAAATAGAATTACATTATTTACCCCCTCCTCTTTTCTCTCTGAAACCCTTTTTATGTGTTCCCACCTTACATTAATTGCGTCTTTTTCTTTATTATTGTTGCTGCATATATGTCTATAAATGTAAGTATGTGTATATGAAATCTAGACATCAAACATATATATGGAATGTATGTAATTGTGGATTACTTATTGAAATTGTTTTGGTGTGTGTGTGTGTGTGTGTTATTAGTGGACTGACCACTTGAATTGGAACAATAACAAGGGTGCTGATTCTCAGGAAGACTGTATTTCCTGCTCTCCGAAGTCTTGGGTTGCCTGTTGTTAGCTCTTTGCTTAGCGGTGGGGCTCCATGAAATTGCCTCCTTACACAACAACTATTGGCATATTGATGTGGTCATTGCTCAGGACCTATTTGGGAAGTCATATCATTGAGCTATTATGGGCATAGCTTCCATGATGTTTCCAGGAGATATATTCCCCTGGAAATTTTCTGGTTCACCGGTTCTCACAATCGTTCCTTCCTCTCTTTCCCAGTGTTTCCCAAGCTCTGTATGCAAGATTATATTACTCAGGTATCCATTTACTCTGGACACCTAGAAATTATTATTATTATGTAATTTCAACCAGTTGTGGTGTTTTTTAACGGCCTCTGTCTACTTTAAAAAGAAGGTTCATTGTGTTTGGTTTGGTTTCGATTTTTGGTGAGAACTGAGAACCATGTTTGTCTTTTGAAATTTCTAACAAGATCTCTTCGTGTATGTTCACAAGCACGTATACATGCACACGCACACACACAAACACATACAAACATACATGAGTATTATATTGAACACTGTTATATTTTATAGATTTTTTGTTGATAATTCTTTAATCACAAGGTCAACATAATAAACAACATGTATTTCTATGCATATAACTGAATAAATATTCATATCCATGTTGTCAGCATGGGAAATACCTATACAAATATCTTGTTCCCTAAGTTATTATATGTCCATAATTGCACAAAATAAATATTCTATTTTATAACATTTTGAATATACAGTTACCTCCCTGTGTGTATTATTTTTTTATTTTGATTCTTTATCACCAAGTGCCATATATATATATATATGTTTCATGTTTATATATTTATTACTTTGTAGATTGTATTGATAACTAAAATGATTTACTACATGAATGCACCTCGTTTAATTGCCCCTCTCCTTTGATGACTGTGTAGCCTGTTTCCAGTTTGTACTTGTTACTGCTATAAATAGTCTTGTATGTCTTTTCATGGCACATAAATTTCTGTTTAGTACATTTCTGAAAATTAATTATTGAGGCACATGGTACATACATGGTCAGTTATACTACATCTGTCAAAGCAGCGTGAGAGCATTAATGCTCACAGGTGGTTCGCATATATCAGGTACTCAACATTCTTTCTTTGCTTGCTTTATTTGATAAATAACAAATACTTTAGTCATCAGTTATCTGTACAAGAGGAGGATGTGGGGATTAAATAACCTAAATCCATTGTATACATGAATGAAAAAATTGTAAAAAAAATAAAAGAAATTAATGGAAAAAAAAAACCAATGTAGTTGGGTAATTTTTTTATTTGTAACTTGTTATTTACATATCCTCTTTTGAAAAATATCCGTTTTAAATGTTTGTCAAATTTTCAAGTTTGCTTAAACTTTTTTTCCTTAGTTCATTTGGGTTTTTCCGTGTTTCTGAATATGAATTATTTATTCTGATATTTGTCATAAATAGTTTCCATCTGTGGCTTGATTTACAACCTTCTAAAGGTGTTTTTTAATGATCTGATGAACAGCAGATCTTAACATTCATAGTCTTAATTTATTACATCACTTTATGATTAGTGCCATATGTCTTCTCCAAAGGCTTAAAAATGCCTTCACATGGTTTTCTTTCTGAGCATTTTAATTGTTACTATTTAGTTGCAACATTTTCTTATTCAATCATCAATTATATAATCCAACTTTGGATGTCAAAATTCATTTTCAAGCAGACTTAATGTGATCCTTGCAACAGCCTTTTTGTTTTTGAAACACTGTATTTTAACAAACAATTCTTCAGATGTCTTAACTGTACACATGCATTTTGGTTCATTTCTAGGCTTCTCTTTCTTCTTTTTAAACCAATTCTATTTAATATTATTATTTTTCTTTTTATTAATAACGTATTTTTTTTCTTACATAACATATCCTGATTATGGTTTGCCTTCCCTCTACCCTCATCAAGCCCTTCTCATCTCCCCTCACATCTGGACCCACTCCCTTTCTGTCTCTCATTAGAAGCCAAACAGGCTTCTACAGGATAATGATATAATAATATAAACAGACACTAACACGTTAGAGTTGGACAAGACAGACAAATAGAAAGAAAAGAGCCCAAGAGATGGTACAAGAATCAGAGACCCACTCATTCACACAACCCAGGAATCCCGCAAAAACACTGCACTGGAAGCCATAATGGATACGCAGAGGACCTGGTGCAGGCCAGTGCAGACCCTGTGCATGCTGCCCCAGTCTCTGTGACTTCATATGAGCTCTGATAATATCCATCTAGAAGGCCTTCTTTTCTTGGTGTCCTCCATACCCACATTTTTTCAGGGTTCCTTGAGCATTGAGGTGATTTGATAGAGACATCGCATTTAGGACTGAATAGCTGAATATTTTAGGTTGCCTACCTCCCTTTTTACCAAAACAGCCTTAATTTAATTATCATGGCTTTTAAATAGGCAGTGATGTTTGCTGCACACATTCTTCAGTTTGCGCATTGTGTCTCATGGCTGCCTTTCGGCACTGCTGCCCCCTTTTCGTCTTTGTAAGCAATGATACTGTGGTACACTGTCAGATCCTTTGCAGTGGAAGATCTCTGATGAAATCTCAATGTTCTCTCCCTTTTGAGGACTCTCCTGGCTGGTGTCAAACTTCCATCTAGGACCATGATCCATTCCCAAGTGTAGTTCACAAATAATGACTTACCAGTGTCCTCTCAGACCCAGGAACCTCTGCACTGTTAAGCTTCTCTTCGTCTAAAAGGGCATCCAACCTTTACAGTACTCCCAAAGTCACTCTTCAGAGAGCTGTTGCTTGTTGAATGCCATCCCAGAATGTGCTTTTGGGGACAACATCCTGTGGTGATGGTGCCAGAAGTGTCTACTTAAGAGATACTGGGATGGTCTTTTGGAGTATGTACCTCATTCCTTCGCTGATATTGGGAACCTCTAACTCTTTTGATGGGTTACTGAGAATCCCACTACAAAGAAACAGGACAAGTTTTCAGAGCTTGGTCTGGATGTCTGCAACGGTATATTGAAAAAGTGAATAAACTGGTGTCTCAGCATATCACACAGATGAGATATCAGAGAGATGTGCAGTCATGAAGGTGGTGGGCTCTGTTGTCACCTTGTACATCTGAAGACAATGAAAGACTGATAGCAATTAGTTGTAACTCTTGCGTGTGAATGGAAAAGTAGTAGATACTTTAGAGTATAGGAGGATGAATAGGGTGTGGTCCTGAATTTAATATCAAAACTAGCAGTGCCCTGTGCACTTTTGCTGTGTCAAAATTTGTACTTTGTCTTAATAAGATTAGAGCCTTAATAAGTGGGATGGGATATCTGATTTGTTAAGTACACACAAATGTTGGCTGAGATTGGCTTGAACCACACAGATGGTGTTTGGGCGTCACTCATAATGATTTGTAAGCTATCCTTTGGTTGAAAATGTTGCAAAGGCCTTTCTTCAGAGATTGTGTGTCTCTCCCGAGATCCCTCTTCTAAGCCAGTAACAATGGTTAAATCTTACCATCACTGGGAGGGAAGCAACAATCTCCTTCTCAAACAATCCTCCTCCACGTATTGACAAAATCTGGGAAAGAATTCATGGGTAGATCATAAAGCTAGGTAATAAACAAGGATGATGATTTTGAGAACACTAAAAGTATGCTGGAGTATAGAGCACACTGGCAGAGATCCCAGAAGATGGGGAACACAGAGAACACAGTGCTAGGACAACTGCTAAAAGCTTGGGGGAAATGACAGCCAACACAAAATGAGGTAGAAATGCAAAACCTGGCAGAGACTAGAAGAAACTAAGGCTAAAAACACTACAACATAAATGGAATATGCTGCTTAAAGCAAAGATACCCCTTAAGATGTCTATGCATTACAACATTGCCCATAAACTTCTCCTTTAAGGAAAGGTACCCCAGCATCACTCCTGCACGCAGTGCGTGTGGTCCCTCTATTAGAACATGAGTAATGGTTGGAATTGTTTTTACAGACTTTTTGTCATAATAAATGTTCCCTAGGACCAAAATAAATATATGGATAATAAAGAAGGCCCACTAATGCTTTAGGCCCTGAGTCAATCTCAATCCCTCTCCCTTACCAAAAACTAAGTAGTGTGATGTCATCTAAATGCTGGTTGTTGGTCAGTTGTCCAACTTTAGATGTTATCCAGTTCTCTGACCAGAAATGCAACGATTGGGAAAGAAGCCAGTTGCCAAAGAGAAATAGCATGTGGTACCACTTCTTCAGCTCAATATAGGAAAGTATTTCTCCAAACTTCCCTCAACAGGGCTCACAGCCCTGTTACATAGGTAAGTAATACCTCAAATTTGGTAGTAAGGGCAATCGATATTTACTTTTATGATCAGAGTAAATGAATGGTATTCCTTTCTGCATCTGTGAATTTGACTTCTGAATAAATCTTGACTGTTCACTGGACATCATAGTGTACTACTATTCATTCAACTACATAACGTCATGTGCTGCTGCTCTGTACATTATGCTTTCATGGCTATATATAAACGGCAGCACTAGAGATGAATGACCCAGTTGATATAAAATATGCAGCCATTGATCTAGTATCTTATATCTATATTTATGAAGAGTATCTGAAACAGCTTCAATGCACTTTAAATAGATAAAAAATATGCATGTTTTAGTCTGAAGAAATCTGGATTGGCTAGAAATCATGTAGAACTTGACACTGGTTCATAAAAATGACGGCATCATTGTAATCAGCAGGAGAACTGAGGAATTTCTGATGTCTCAGAGGAGTTGATAGAGTCTAGAGTACAAGGTTTGATAACATTTGCAAATTCTACAAGGAATCATAAGTCTACCACATCAGCTAAATGTTCAGGCATTTGCTGGCCTAAGGCGAACTGAGCAGTTCTCTTCAATGTGATCAACAAATGATATCACAATGCCTTTCTACCATGAAGAAAGGAATAGAAGCTCTTGGATCTCTGTACTGTTGGGACAGTGTTTTCTACCTCTTGAAAGACTGCCTCAATATATTTTATAGGGTGATATCTAAGGTCGCAACGCGAGCTTTAGTACTGTCTGTAGCAAAAAGTATTTTATACTGATTACAGGAAGCAGCATGAGAACAATGTGATTCTTGGACCATAAGAACCAACATCCAGAAGCTGGAAACAATCCAGATGCCCCTCAACTGAGGAATGGATACAGAAATTGTGGCATATCTACACAATGGAATATTACTCAGCAATAAAAAACAAGGAAATCATAAAATTTGCAGGTAAATGGTGGGAACTGGAAAAGATCATCTTGAGTGAGGTGTCCCAGAAGCAGAAAGACACACAGGGTATGTACTCACTCATAAGTGGATATTAGACATATAATATAGGATAAACAGACTAAAATCTGTACCTCTAAAGAAACTAATCAACAAGGAGGACTCTGGCAAAAATGCTCAATCCCCATTCAGATAGGCAAAGAGGATGGACATCAGAAGAAGAAGAAAACAGGGAACAAGTTAGGAGCCTGCCAAAGAGGGCCTCTGAAAGGCTCTACCATGCAGGGTATGAAAGGAGATGCTGAGACTTATGGCCAACTTTTGGGTAGAGTTCAGGGAATCTTATGAAAGAAGTGGGAAATACTAAGACCTGGAGAGGACAGGAGCTCCACAAGGAGAGCAACAGAACTAAAAAATCTGGGCACAGGGTTTTTTTCTGAGACTGATACTCTAACCAAAGACCATGCATGGAGATAACCTAGAACTGCTGCACAAATGTAGCCCATGGCAGTTCAGTGTCCAAGTGGGTTACATAGTAATGGGAAGAGGGACTGCCTCTGACATGAACGGATTGGCCTGCTCTTTGATCATCTCCCCCTGAGGGGGGAGCAGCCTTATCAGGTCACATAGGAAGATAATGCAGCCACTCCTGATGAGACCTAATAAACTAGGATCAGAAGGAAGAAAAGGAAAACCTCCCCTATCAGTGGACTTGGGGAGGGGCATGTGTGGAGAAGAGGGAGGGAGGGAGGAGGGAGGGAGGGAGGGAGGGAGGGAGGGAGGGAGGGAGGGAGAAAAGAAGGGATTGGGAAGGGAGGAGGGAGGACGCTACAGGGGGATACAAAGTGAATAAAGTGTAATTAATAAAAATTTAAAAAATAAAAAAATATAAGCAAAAAAAAAAATATATATATATATATATGAAATAGTGACTTAGTCTTTGATTAACACAGACCTCAGAACAAGGAACTGTTTCTGACCTGAAACCACATGGACCTGAAAAGAACACTGAGATCCAGATGAGTGTCTACCATAGTCCACAACTTGATTTTTACCCCATGAGACCTGAATTAGAGAACCTAGGAATGATAAACCCAAACATCTGAGCTGTAAAAAGTATGGGATAAAAAATTTGTGCTGCTTAATAATTAGCTTCTAAGTTTGTGGTAATTTAATTTCTCACACAGTGTTAAAGATGAATGCAAATATTAGTCAACTTGAGAGCCTTGTTGGAACAGTTAGTCTGAAAAGAAATCTTGTGACGTATGTTATAACTTCAATAAGAGAATCAAAGTAGAGCTGTCTACTTCTCTGTAAATGGAACAGAGCAATAGAAACGTTTAAAAAGTTAGGTCGCAGTGTGTCACCTCGCTGTGGGTATGTTGAACACATAATATTGTAACAAGAGATTTGCTTAACATAAAAGAGAACCTGCCCTTTCCCATGAAGTCCTAAGCTGAGTAAGTTCATCCACAGTCCACTGTGAAACAGAATGGGGATGTCTGTGACTCAGCATGGGTAGGATGGATGGAAAGACTCAACAAGCTACAGGGGCACATTGGTTACTTCTCCAGGCTACCGCCATGGCCTTCCATTCAGTCTATATTTATTTTGCATTGAATATTCCTTATGACTAGGTTACAGAAGAGAGAGATCATAAACTCTACTTGTTGGTATGTGGTAGCCTAAAGAGTATAGTGACTGCATTACAGCACCCACTTGTGCATAGTTATAAAAGATATCAATAAGAGAAAACCCTGCTAGCAGCAGAGATTTAAGTAGTGGACCTATGTATCCAATTTGTATGATAAGAAATGTATATTGACTTGGGATCATTGGTATTTGGATATATGAAAATGAACCTAATTTTTAATGAGTACATATGTGTGTTTGTATGTGTTAGGATTATTGTCCTACTTTGCTTCCTGTTGCTGGGATAAACACCATGCACAAAAGCAGCTTGGGAAGGAAAGGGTTTATTTGGCTTGCAGGTGGCAGCTCATCATGGAACCCAAGGCAGGGAGCTCAAGGCAGGAACTTAGAAGCAACTGAAACATAAACTAAATCAGAAACTTCTTACTTGTTGCTCCTAGACAGCCGAAGCCCACTCCGCTAGGAATGATGCTATCACAGCGTTTTGTGTTCTTCCAAATCATTTGCAATCAAGAACAAGCCTTACTGATGCCAATTTGATAGGGACAACTTATCTCCTGGGTTCCCCCTTTCCCTCTGTGTCAAGATTAGCCATCGCAAACATGTAAACCATCACTAGAATGCTCTCCTCACAAAAGGAAAACACTTAAAACACAGGACAGCAAAGTGATTTGGATGAGAAACTTCAGCTAGTCTTTGTCATAGTCCACATTTGAAGGCTGATAAAACTGTCAAATGGATAGGCTAGCCCTTTGAATTCCTTGTGCTGTTGTAAGCAGGGAAGATTAAAATGGACACCTGCCATTCTCAAAAGTCAGCTAACTGCTTCCGTGGCTCAGCGATCTGCAACTGGCCCGTGTTGGATCATCAATATGACCTTTCCTCACAGAGAAAACAACCAGCTACTTGGCAGCAAGCTGGCTCCCCAGAACCTCTTCAGTCTCACAAGGTGAAATATCTTAGATGACATGATATTTCTCTTAACCAAGAAACTGTGCAGGGTACTTAATAAAGAGGCTTATTTGGCTCATGAGTCTAAGGGCTGGAGGGACAAAACAGCATGAAACCACTATCCTAGCAAGGGCCCCCTGTCTGCCGTATCACATTATGGAGAAACAAGGAGCTTCCATGTGCAGAAGGTGCCAAGTATGTGAGGAAATATATTTTATGACAATCCAGTCTTTTAAGAACAGACTCACTCAGCAAGACAGCTATTAATCCCTTGTAATCTCTACATGGGAACCTACATCCTTACTGAGTTTCCATTTCTTCTACCAATTATTGAAATAGTTGTTATGAGCTCAGCTCTGGATCTATTTCTTGTATTTACTGTCATTAATGTTAGTGGGTTTTAAGGTTCTGTAATGAATATGTGCCATTTAGAATGCACATTTCTTTTCTGCTTATTTTAAAGTAATTTCTTATCACTTGTACTAGTGTGCCATTGTTTCATATTAACATGTCCTTAATATATTAAACATTTCCCTTATTCATTTACAATTCATTTGGTATTGAATAGATCTCCCTTCCTCCTCTCTCTAAGTCACTCTCTCTCACTAAATAGAACAAGATGGTCTCAAAATCACCATCCTCCTGCCTTTACTCCCAAGTATCAGGATTGTATTCTTTTTTTTTAATTTATTCATTTTACATCCTGATCTTAGGGCTTTCCCTTGTCTCGTCCCGGTCCGATCATCCCTCCCTCTTTGTCCTACTCACTTTCCCCAGTCCTCAGAAAGTGGGAGTCATTCCCTCCACCAACTGACCCAGCCTATTAAGTTTCATCAAGACTGCCTGCATCCTCTTCCTCTGTGGCCTAACAAGGCTGCCCTACCAGAGAAATATGATCAAAGAGCAGGCAACAGAGTCCATGTCAGTAGCAACACCTGATCCCGATGATACTAGGAGACCCACTTGGAGGCTAAGCTGCCTATTGGCTACATCTGAGCTGGGGGCCTAGGTCCTCTCCATGCATGGTCCTTGGTTGGTGCATCAGTCTCTGTAGTTCCTGTCCCCTTTATGAACTTCTTTCCCCCCATTCTTTCATAAAACTCCCTGCACTCTACCCAACTCTACAGAATTACCAACAGCCCAAGCTCTAAGATCAACAATTAATAACTGGGACCTCATGAAACTGAAAAGCTTTCGTAAAGCAAAGGACACTGTTAATAAAACAAAATAACAGCCTACATATTGGGAAAGGATCTTTACCATCCCTACACCTGACAAAGGGCTAATATCCAGAATATATAAAGAACTCAAGATATTAAGTACCAACAAACCAAACAATCCAATTAAAAATGGGGTACAGAGCTAAACAGAATTCTCAACAAATGAATAATGAATGGTGAAGAAGCACTTAAAGAAATGATCAACGGAAGGGGAGGAGGACCCCCCCATCAGTGTACTCAGAGAGGGGCATGGGAGGAGCAGAGGGAGGGAGGTTGGAATTGGGAGGGAATGAGGGAGTGGGCTACATCTGGGTTACAAAGCGAATAAACTATAATTAATATAAAAAATTAGAATTATAAAATATAAATAAAATGAAAGGTTTTCCAAAACCAAAGAAAGAAATGATTAACATTATTAGTCATCAAGGAAGTACAAATCAAAATGGCTCTAGGATTACACCTTCACCGGTCAGAATGGAATTAAACTCTTATAACACATGGCTTTTCTCCATACTGTGAAGAAAAGAATTTTCTTTTGTGTTTATCCACAAGATGGGGTTTTCTAGGCATGGATCTTTTAATTATTTGCATGTACTTGCTCATTCTGTCTTATGATTTATTATTTAATTCATTTTCACATCATACAATTAAAGGTATGTTTATGTTTATGGTTACCATTTGTTTTCTATTCAACTTTTGTTCCTTTATTCAAACAATCTGTACTTTTGTATTTATATGAACAGTATTTTAGCTACAACTTCCATTTAAATTTCACTTATGCATTTAAACCATTCTTACCCCAAAGCAGGACTGTTCAACTTAAATATAAAGTAAGACACACACAAAAAAATTAGTTCTGCAGTATATACATTAAAAGAAATAAATGACAGGAATACTAAGGAAAGGCTTTATTTAGTCTGTTAATTGTGAAGTACTATTATATCAACACGCAATCATAATGAAATCATTAATATGATCTTTCATTTTCTTCAGCATTCAAAGCAATCTTAACTTGATTTAGTCATGGTTCAAATATTCACTAGTTTGACAAGACTGGGAGCACACTTGTTTCACCACACCTTATCTCACGTTTCCAAAAAAAGTTTAAAGAGAAAGTTCATAGCACTAAGTGTCTTCATAAAGAAATTCAAAACATCTCACACAAGCAACTTAATGGTACACCTGAAAGCACTAGAAAAAAAAAGCAGACACACCCAAGAGGAGTAGATGGCTGGAAATAATCAAACTCAGGGCAGAAATCAATAAATTAAAATCAAAGAGAACAATTCCAAGAGTCAACAAAACCAAGAGCTGGTTCTTGGAGAAAATCAACAAGATAGACAAGCCTTTAGCCAAACTAACTAAAAGGCAGAGGGACACTGTCCAAATCAACAAAAGCAGAGGAAATCCAAAGAATCATTAGGTACTACTTCAAAAGCGTATATACAACAAAATTTGAAAATGTAAATTAAACGGACAATTTTTTTGATAGGATCCATTTACCAAAGCTGAATCAAGATCTGGTAAATAAACTAAATAGTCCTACGTCCCCTAAAGAAATAGAAGCTGTCATCAAAAGTCTCCCATCTGAAAAAAAAAAAAAAAAAAAGCCCAGGGCCAGGCAGTTTCAGGGTAGAATTCTACTAGACCTTCAAAGAAGAGCTAATACCAATACTCTTTAAACTAGTCCACACAAAAAAAAAGAAGGAACATTGCCAACCTCACATCTATACATATGAGAACTTTATCTGATAATAGGCTAACCCAAAGAATCTCTTGCCATCATTATCTACTTACCTGGAATTTTCATTTCTCTGAGTCAGCCTACTAATGAGGAAGTACAGGTATAAGAACACAAAATCTGTGTCCTTTTGCTTCTGAGAATACCACTTACTCAACTCTGTAACTGCTAGACTCCTTGGAGGCTGTAATTTAGTAATTCACCTAAAACACAAAATGGCTCCTTCCTGGTCATATTTTTTTTCATTTTTATATCATTATTTCTCTGGTAATATTCTAATATATCCTTATACATAAATTCTCATTCTATAATCTACTTCTTAGGAACTTCGCTAAAATACATAAATACTGATCCCAGATGATAATTACTGATTTTATTTATTTTTCAGGTTTTCCTTAACATTTTATTTTTGTAACTCTGATATAACTCTAACTTTTATTATTTGTTTTCTTGAACAAAATAATAAAGTTTATTTTTGTCCCTAAATTTCCAGTATTTAGCACACCTATGAATTTTTTTAATATTATCATTTTTCTTCTTATCTTACTTCTCACACGTCTACATTCTTTATTGACTTCTAGCAGTTGTATGTATCATTAGTTCCCTCCTTTTCAATATTTCATATTTTCCAGCTTGAATTAGCCTGTAAATGGATCTTTTTAGTGTTTGATAGAAATGTTTTCTATCTGTTTTAGTTCTTATTAATAAGAACATAAGCTACTTCAAATCTATAATAAATACTTTTATAGGTAAATGTAGGTTTTCAAATATTTAGTTTGAATTTCATGAAATAGCTTTCTTGCCACTTGGTCATTCTTACTATGGCAAATATACTTTAGTACATATTTAAACATCACTATTGAAAGTGTAAGTACTGAAACACTCTCTTATTAATAAATGAGAAAAACACTTCTTTCTTCTTTCCAGATATTTTAATTTTGTATAATCAGTGACTTAGACCATATTTATTTAATATTTTGATTTTAAAAATTCCTTTTGTACTTTTTATGCTACTTTTAACTAGCCTTAGCAATCATAATCCTTTTCAATTTTAATTAAAACTGTATGGCTGGGGACACAACTCAGCAGTTGAGTGCTTTCCTAGCATGCATGAGGCCCAGGTACCACAAAATGAAATCAGTAGCTGGGCGACATACATGTTTCTGATCACTAAATAAACTCTTCTGCAGTGGCATAAAACTCTCAAATCACAGAAACACACAAAAAAAGAAGGCCACAGAGGCAATTAAATCTGAGACATAAATTTATTTTGGAAGTCAGAATCCAAGCAGAGAATCAATAGTGGCATGTGGTTTCCTAATTGCTTAAAATGAAAGATAATTGTAATATCTCACTGTGATGGTTTGAGTAACAATAGCCCACATAGGCTCCTAGATCGGAATGCTTGATCACCACGGTGTGACACTGTTAGAGTAGGTGTGGCCTTATTGGAAGAAGTGTGTCATCTGGTGTGGACTTGAGGTTTTAGAAGCTCAATTCAGGGCTGGCAGTTCCCCGTCTTCCTGATCTATGTGGATCCAGAGGTAGAACTCTCAAGCTACCTCTCCAGCACTGTTTTCCTGGGTGACACCAGACTTCCTGCTATGGCAAGGATGAAATAAATCTTGAAAAGTATAAGCTAACCTCGATTAAATGTTTTTTTGTTGTTGTTGCTGTTTTTTTTGGTTGCTTGTGTGTTTGTTTGTTTTATGATTTGCCATGGTCGTGGTGTCTCTTCATAACAACAGAAGACTGACTAAGATGGTCTGCTCATTAACAGTAGAACATCTGAACTGAACACTCAAGGTCAACATGTACTGTGAACCATGGGGTCTAAGATGGACTGTTTGATCCTAATGTCTTTATATGTAGCTGTTCCAGTGGTGAACCTGTCTCCTACATCTGTACATAGGGAGGTCTACACTCACAGTGACAAGTCAAAGTAAAGTTACAGAAACTAAGAGTAAGGAACATTCTAAGATGTGGAAATATCAAAGTGATAAGAGACAAAGGGTGAGCAGTATTTCAAAATGCCAAGGACAAACTCAAAAATATTGACAAAACTAAGGAAACATATTTCAATATATAACATTCCGTTTAATAGTTTTGAAAATGTGTATCTTCTTCTTCTATTTTTTTAAATGTATGTTGTTACAACAAATTTAAGATCACTCTGTGAGGAAAGAGTGATTACATTTTAGATATATTCAAGAATCCAAAAATGGGTTAGGTGCAAGCGTGGGGACCTGAATTCAGATCCCCGGACCCACATAAAGCAGGAAATGGTGGTCTGTGTCTACAATACTAGTGCTTCAATAATGACCTTGGAAGGAGATAGAGGGTACTCTCCAGAGTGCTTGGCCCAGCCTCTCTTGCCTACCTTGTAAGGTACATGATCCTATCTCAAACCAAGTCAAGAGTTAGGCTCAACACCCAAGGTTGTTCACTGACATCCACAGGCCAGTTGTGATCCATGCATGACCTCACTCACATGCAAAAACACATACAGAGTGATTTTCTTCAGAACACACTTTATGAAACTCTCAAAGATGTAATTTTAAAAAGGGACCAAAACATAGAAATAAAGACGAATGCATCATGTTGTACATCTCTTCTCTCTAATAGAAAGCATGCCGGAAATATCAACATCGGCATGACTTCTTTCCTGAGCAGTATTTTAAACTGTTCACTTACATCTACCAGTGAGATTCAAGTCACACTTAAAGCAGCTCTCGATTTTATTCATAACCTTAGAGCTCCAAGATTTAAATTTTCTTATTTAAGAAAACACATATCTCTTTACACTTAAAATATCCAAAGATATACCTCTCAACTGCTTGGGAAATTCCTATTTATTACAACATGAGAAGAGAGCACACAGAACACAAATCTAAAGGTACAATAATAATAAAAAAAAAACTCAAGATTATATTATTTGAGGAATGATAAATGACACTACAACGTCTAGGATGGTATAGAAAAGCTAAAAAAAAAAACATATCTTCAGGGCTAGATTAGGAACAGTGATGTTAATAAGCAAAAGACTTGGCCATATTGTCCAATAAGCAGGAATACTTGGAAAAACTGTCATCAGTCTTCTTAGGTCTAAGGGGAAAGCATTTCTGTAAAAAGGCTGATAAGTCAAGTAACACAATAATTTTAGAAAACAACATTAGATGATAATGGAAAAATAATCTTGAGTCATTAACTGGCTCAACAAATAATTATACATGCATAAGCAATGTGATATGAATTTTTTTATTGACCCAAAGGGTAGATATTTAACCGAAAGGGGGGTGATAAGGATCATAGAGAGACAGCAGGAAAAAAGACAAGTGATCTCTTGGGCACTAAAAGAAAGTCAATAAATAACCTCTTAACCTTTTAATTCAATAAATAAAGAATAAACGTATGTATAGTCGTGGAATAAAGCAGCCCAGACACGGACTTGAGAATTCAATGTGGCTATCCCAGAGCTGGAACCGCAGGGCTGGAAGAAGATGCTGCCTTTGTTTGGAAAGTTTTTGCATAAACATAATGTCTTTTAAAAGTCAATTCTGTGTTTAACTGTCAATGACTATCAGTTTTACTTTGTTGGGAAATCTGTGTTACATTAGTCTGAATAATGAATACTGATACTAAACTTGTACTGGCATCTCAAGAATATTATTAATGAAGCAAATGGATTTCTGTCTGTAGGCTTTCAGGGGTGAGTCACCATCTCTCTGGGTCTCAGAAATAGACAAACAAGCTCGCCACACCTGTATCAAGTCAGTCAAAATTCCATCATGGGGCGAGAGGGTACTCATAAAACCCAAGAGACCCAGCTGAGGAGCTCTTTCCAACTGATGGCTGCTGGAAGAAGAGCCTGTGTCCTTCAGACAACTGGCTGGTGGTAATCTACCTGTGTTCCGGTGGATAGCCCCATACCCATGAATGCACTGTAAGCAGTAATTGAACTTGTGGATTAAAATAAGAGACCACGATGATGGGAGAGACACCTGAGCGGGGACAGGTAGGAGAAATTTGAGTGGAGAAAGGCTATCATGATGCCACATTGGACACATGTCTAAAATTATCATATAACAAATAAAATATTCTAGAAGATTAATCTTAGAGAGAAATTTGAAATCAGTTTTTTTTGTTGTTTTGTTTTGTTTTGTTTTGTAACCTATAGGTGGGATGACCAGTTTATCCTCATGGTAATTTATGAAATAACAGACAAAGGCTTTTTTCAAAGAAGATGAATTTAGCTTATAGTTTTGAGGGTTGACAATATGATGACTTCATTGGTTCAGCTTTGGAGAGGGCCTGTGGGCACTGGATGACAATTAAAAGGATATTAGAGCTAGCAGTCACTATAAACTTCGAGTAAACAGAAACTGGGATAACAACATCCTTTAGTCACTGAACAAACTCTTTTATTTTATTTTTCTTATCAGTTACATTTTGTTAACTCTGTGTCCCAGTTGTATCCTGCTCCCTCATTCCCTTCCCAACCCCACACTCCCTCCCTGGTCTCCTCCCTGCCCCTTTCCAAGTCCACTGATAGGGGAGGACCTCCTCCCCTTTCATTTGACCCTGTTTTATCAGGTATCTTCAGGACTGGCTGCAAAGTCCTCCTCTGTGGCCTAACAGGACTGCTCCTCCCCTGGGGGGGATAGGGAGGTCAAAGAGCCTGCCCTTGAGATCCTGTTAGAAATAGTCCTTGTTCCCCTTACTTTGGAAAACTACTTGGTTACTGAGCTACCACGGGCCACATCCGAGCAGAAGTTCTAGGTTATATCCATAGATGGTCCTTGGTTGAGTGTCAGTCTCAGAAAAAACCCTGTGCCCAGATATATTTGGTCCTTGTAGAGCTCCTATCCTTTCCATATCATACTAACTCCCCTTCTTTCATATGATTCCCTGCACTCTGCCGAGGGTTTGGTTATAAGTCTTAGTGTCTGCTTTGAAACACTGCTAGGTAGAGTCTTTCAGATGCCTTTTGCGGTAGACTCCTGTCATACGTTCAATGCACATCCCATTTGTCTTTCCAAACTCTTGTGACACTATGGCGATAACTCTGATTCTGTTTGCTTAATTCTCTGATGATATATTTGTTACATTATTTTGGCTTGAATGCTTTTTCGGTCTTTTAAGCCTTTGACATTCACAGATATTTCCTACCCTTATCTAGCTATTGCCCTCTATTCATTAACTGTTCTTTTATTTATTTACTTACTTACTTATTTATTTATTTTTGGCTGGTGGATTTTACATTTTCATGTTTCCAGAGGTGTTGATGTTATCTGATGTGGACTTAGCAAATCCTCAGCTTTCCACAGCTCGCTTCTGCTTCACACGTTTTAAGTTCATGATAGTTGTCCATTAAAAGCTTCTCCACATTTGTCGTCAGACACTGGCTTGCTTTCTGTATTTACCCTTCTAAATAAACCAATGTCTTCAGGATACTTTTTTTTCTGTTCCACAAAGACTTCTTCCACTATTGGGTTATTGGGAATCAGGATTTCATTATAACTGAAAAGGGCAGCCAGTTGCTGGAAGCTTCTGAAGGTACAGTGGCCTTAGAATCCAGGATGTTTCCTGCAAGATTTCTTATGAGGCTTCTGGAAATGTAAGGAGGTGAGCTCATTCCTCCATCATCATCATCTTTGAGAACTGAGAAAGACATTTTACAAAATGACTCTGTAGTTCTCATGGCTAGATCTGCAGTTTAGAAAAGGAATTATGCCTTCTGCAGTCATCCTCCTGTTTGTTCCTCATCCTGTAATTTACTACTGGGAAGGCAGAGTCAGGATCTCTGCAGTTTGATGGCCTGTCAGAAAAACCAAATCAGTGAGCTCCCGATTAAGTGACAGATCCAGTCATTTCAGTGGTGACTATAATGACAACAGATACAGGAGCACGTGGCTCCCAATGAATGGCCAGAATGTCTGTGTTTAGAATCTTCTAGGAAGAAGCCCTTTTTACCTCTTCTTCCATGGGATTCCCTAAGGTGAGGGGAAGGATTAGATGGAAATGTCCCCCTCAAAGGTGGGTGGTCCAAGTTCTCTCACTCTGCAGGTGTGTGATCACGCAAGCAGTGTTGGGCATGGAGTCTACCTCGTGAAGTGGACTCTAAGTCAACTCAGATATTGATTGGTTATCCCCAAGAGCCTTGTGCCATCATTGCACTAGCATGTCTTGCAGTCAGGACACCATTATGGATCAAAAATGTCAGCCTGGGTTGGGGTTTACTTTTCTCCTTTAGTAGCATGTAGAGTACCTTCCAGCACCAGGATGCTACAACATAGGGGTAAATACTGTATGTAGGCACCGGCTAAATTTCTTGATATTGAATGAGTTGTGTAGGTGTTGTCTTCAACAATGTGACCTTGACATCATTTTGTGGAGAGCCACCCAAAGTCTTGGCAATTACCTGGGTTGTTTCGGGGATCTTATGGGACTCTTTGGTCTTCAACTCAATTAGATGTAATCCAATCCTGGTACTGGAAGCTTTGTTTGGTGACAAGAGATGTCCTTTTGTGGCTCTTTCTTCCCCATTATTCAGTAATTTCACTTAGACTCATATTCACATATATATATATATATATATATATATATTTTAGGAAGTTTCTAACATCTTAAGTTTCCACACTATCTCTCAAATGGCCTTTAATTTTAGCTGTCTCCCCCTAATTTTCCTTCCCATCCCCACTTCTTTTACCTTCACTTGTTCCTTCAATTCCAGACCCACCCATCCATCCATAACAGTGTATTCTATTTTCTTAAGATCCTAGAGAGAACCTCCTACTGCATATCTAACCAAACTCTGTGGTTGAAAGATTGTAGCTTGGTTATTATTGACTTAACAGCTGAGTAATATGCCATTGTGTAAATGTACCACATTTTCTTTGTGTATTCATCCAATGATGGACATCTAATTTGTTTTTTTTTTTTTATTTCTGGCTATTATGAATAGAGCAGCAGTGAGCATGAGAGTGTCTCTTTGGTAGGATAAAGTACCCAGCGGGTATATACCCAAGAAATTGGTATAGCTGGATCTTGAAATAGATCAATTCCCATTTTCCTAAGGATGCACTACACTAGGTTTCATAGTGACTGTATGGGTTTGTACTTCCATCAGCAATGTACAAGTGTTCCCCTTACTCCACATTCTCATCAGCATGAGCTGTTGCTTGTTTTATTGTTCTTAGCCATTCTGATGGGTATAAGATGAAATCTCAGATTTGTTTTACTTTTCATTTCCTTGATGACTAAGGATGTTGAACATTTCCCTAAGTGTCTCTCAGGTGCTGGAAGGGCCCTGCTGTTCCAGGTTGCAGTCTTCCCAGTCTGAATAGCCATTCTGAGCTCTGCCTTAAGGTACAGGACACTTTCTTCTCAGCAGGGCCTCCTGCTCACTGCCTGACTTCATCTGCAGAGTGTCTTTAGACACAGATGCCCCTAACCATATTTGGTATACGACCTTTGACACAGCTCCCTGCTGGCTCTCCCTTCCCAGGGCTTATAGAATAATTAATTAGATACTGTGATTATGTTCATATGATAGGAATGTGCTGTTTAATACAAATGTGCCTAGTTCCAACCAACCAATTATGTACACCTATCCTTGAAGCCTCCTACCCACTCCCCAAGGGGTATCTAGGCTGTGTTCTCTGGAATTCAAGTTGAACTAGCTCCCTGTAATGGTTCCCAGGGTGTGCAATCCCTGGCCATTCCAGGCATACTCCTCATCTCATGCCCCTCCTGATTTTGTGGGCTGGTGGGAGTCAGCCCCCCAGACAGAAGAAGAAGTAAAGCAGGAATTTGAGTTTTCTGTACTAAGAATTCTGTTTAAATCTATACCCAGTTATTTAATTGTGTTATTCTTTTTTCCCTTTTTATTTATTTATTACAATTTATTCACTTTGTATTTCAGCTGTAGCCCCTTTCCTCGTCCCCTCCCAATTCCACCTTCCCTCCCTCATCTGCTCCCATGCCCCTTCCCCAGTCCACTGATAGGGGAGGTCCTCCTCCCCTTCCATCTGACCCTAGTCTATCAGGTCTCAATAGGTCTGGCAGTATTGTCTTCCTCTGTGGCCTGATAAGGCTGATCCCCTTCTGGGGGAGGTGGCCAAAGAGCTAGCCACTGAGTTCATGCCAGAGACAGTCGCTGTTCCCATTACTAGGAACCCACTTGAAGCCTGAGCTGCCATGGGTTACATTTGTCCAGGAGTTCTAGGTTATCTCCATGCATGGTCCTTGGTTGGATTATCAGTCTAGAAAAGACCTTCCTTTGCACCCAGATTTTTTGGTTCTGTTGCTATCCTTGTGAAGTTCCTGTCCCCTCCAGGTCTTTCATCTGCCCATTTTTCCATAAAGATTCCCTGCACTCTGCCGAAAGTTTAGCTATGAGTCTTAGCATCTGCTTTGATACCTTGCTGGATAGAGTTTTTCAGAGGCCCTCTGTGGTAGGCTCCTGTCCTGTTCCCTGTTTTCTCCCTCTTCTGATGTGTATTCCATTTGCCTTTCTGAATGAGGATTGAGCATTTTACTCAGGGTCCTCCTTCTTGTGCTTTTGTTATACATTTTTTAATATTAGCCCTCTATTGGATATGTATTTGGAAAAAAAAACTTTCCCATTTTGTAGGATGCCATTTTGTCTAAATGATGGGATTCTTTGGCTTGTAGAAGCTTCTCAATTTCATGGTGTCCATTTTATTAATTTTCGTCTTGGTGCCTCTACTGTGTTCTATTTAGGGAGTCTTTTCCTTTGCCAATTAGTTCAAGCTTATCATCCGCTTTTTCTTCTATTAGGTTCAATGTATCTGGTTTTATGTTGAGGTCTTTGATTCATCTGGACTTGAGTTTTGTGGGGGGGCAATAGGTATGGATTTATTTGGATTATCTTATGTGCAGTTTGAACAGTCCCATTTGTTGAAGATGCTGTCTTTTTTCCAGTGTGTATTTTTGGCTTTTTTTACTAAAAAAAATTAAGGTGTCAATGGGAGTCCACATGAGCTTTTAATTCCATTGATCCACATGTCTTTTATGGAGGCCTCTAATACCATGCTGATTTTATTACTAAATCTCTGAAGGACAGCTTGAAATTGGGATAGTGCTATCTCCCACAGTTCTTTTATTGTTGTTTTCTGTATCCTCGGTGTGTGTCTCTCTGTGCATATGTGTGTTTCCACAGGAATTTTTAATTTGTCTTTTCATGATCTGTGAAAAAAAATATGTTGGAATTTGATGAGGATTGCATTAAACCTGTAGATAGCTTTTGATTAGACATACACTTTTACTATATTAATTCTACTGATACATAAGCATAAGAGATCTTTCTATATTTTTATATTTTCTTCAAATTCTTAGTTTTAACCATACAAGTCGTTCATTTGCATGGTGCGAGTTACTCCAATATTTTATATTATTTGAGGTTATTGTGAAAGATACTGTTTCCTTATTTTTTTCCAGTCTGTTTGTAATTTGTGCAGCCATTTTAATATCTGACAAAATAGACTTCAGACCTAAACTAATCATAAGAGAGAAGGAAAGACACTACATATTCACAAAGGAAAAATTCGACCAAGATAGAATTTCAATTCTTAATATCTATTCACCAGACACAATGGCACTTAAGTTAAAAAAATTACTACAGTTTAAGTAATATATTGACTCTCACAAACTGATAGTGGGATATTTCAATATCCCATTCTCAACAAAAGACAGGAAATCCAAGCAAAAACTAAACATAGAAGAGCTGGAGCTAACTGATATTATAAACCAAATGAATCTAACAGATATTTACAGAACATTACATCCAAACACAAAATATATATGGGTTTTTCAGCACCACATGGAATGTTTTTCAAAAAAAAAATGACCACATAGTTGGACAAAAAGCAAGTTTCAACAGATATCAAAAAAATTTGAAATATCTCCCTGCATCAGATCTGACAACCATGAATTAAAGATGGGATAGCAACAATAATAAAAACAACAGAAAGCTGACAAACTTGCTGAAACTACACAACTTACAACTTAATGAAAGATGGGTCAAGACAGAAATTACAGAACACAATGAAGGCAAGTTCAAAGAGACAAGCTCATAACTCTAAATGCCTACATAAAAATGTGGAGGGTTCCTGAAAACATCACTGGTTAGCGCGAACACACACACACACACACACACACACACACACACACACAATTTATGAAGAGGCAAGAAGGAAAACTCTGTGCAGCCCCCTGACTTGGACAGAAAAGCTGGATAGAACTTTTGTAGTCTGATGCCAGGATGTTTAAAGTATATGTTATTTCTTCCAAAAAGATAGGTTCTAGAGAAAGGCTATATATATATATATATATATTAACTTAAGGGCCTAAGCAAGAATCTAGTGTGGGTTTGGTCATATAGAAAATGCATAGATCATTGAGATTACAACCCACAGTTGGTCCTGGCTGTAGAGCTTAGGAGAGCCCATGGCTAAGGAAATAAAGTAAGTGTCACCTAGACTATTAAGTAGCACTTAGCTGAGGGAGCTTGATATAACCTGGCCCTTCAGATAATGCAGATCATCAGGCTATTTTAACCATCTCTAATTCCCAAACTTCTTCTGGGTGGAAAAACAGGTTATACATCTTTTTTTCTTTGAAAAGACAACCCTGCCTATTTAATATTCTCTGGTTTTCCTAGTGATGTGTAAATGCAAGAAACTGTGCACACACATGCACCCACAAGAGAGAAACCTCAATTGATTTAACTTGATTTAACAGCATGTCTGAAAGCTCTAGAACAAAAAGAAGTAATAATACTCAAAAGCAGTAGATAACAAAAAATAATTAAACCAAGACCTTAAATCAATAAAATAGAAGCAACAACAAGACAATACAAAGAATCAATGAAAAATGGATGGTTCTTTGAGAAAATCAATTAGATTGACAAACCCTTATTCAAATTAGCTGAAAGGCAGAGAGAAAATATTTAAAATAACAAAATTAAAGATAAAAAGGGGGACACAACAACAGACACCAGTGTAATCCAAAGAATCATAAGAACATACCATATTCCATCAAGCTCGAAAATCTAAAAGAAATAGAAAATTTTCCTGATATGTACCACTTACTAAAGTTCAATTACAATTATATAAGCAGTTTAAACAGGTTTATAACTCCTAGTGAAATAGAAGTCATTAGAAATCCCCCAACCAAAACAAACAAACAAAAAGAAACAAAACAAAACTGAAAACAAACAAGCAAAAAGAAAAAAGAAAAAGAAAAGGAAAGAACAAAATGACAGATGGTTTTGAAAGAAAGAAAGAAAGAAAGAAAGAAAGAAAGAAAGAAAGAAAGAAAGAAAGAAAGATGGTTTTAGAATTCTACCAGAATTTCAAAGATGAGTTAATGATGATATTCTTCAAATTATACCACAAAATAGAAACAGAAGGAACATTACCCACTTTCTTGTATGAGGGCACAGTTGCATCGGTATCTAAACTAAATAATGGCCAATTTCTTTTATGAACATAGTTGCAAAATTTTTCAGTAAAAATCCTTTCAAACTGAATCCAAGAACACATGAAAAAGATCATCCAGCATATCAAGCAGATTTCATAGGGGAAATCCAGGGATGATTCAACATATGTAAAGAGAAATATAATCCACTATACAAACAAACTGAAACAAAAACCACATGATCATCTCTTTAGGTGTACAAAAGGCCTTTGACTAAAGTTAACACCCTTTCAAGATAAAGGTCCTAGAGATATTTGAGATACAATGGACAAACTTCAACATAATAAAGGCAATGTTCAGCAAGTTCACACCCAGTATCAGTTTAAATGGAGAGAAACTCCAAGCAATTCAACTAAAACCAGGGACAAGGCAAGGTTGTCTACCCTGTCCATACCTATTCGATATAGTCTTAGCTAGAGCAATAAGATAACCGAAGGCAATCAAGGGGATACAAACTGGAAAGGAAGAAATCAAAATATCTTTATTTGAGGATGATATCATAGTCTATATCAGTGACCCTAATAATTCTACCAGGGAACTCCTACATCTGATAAACACTTTCAGTTTTAACACAGAATTAACTCACAAGGTCAGTAGCCTTGTCAGTAGCCTACATACAAATGACAAGTGAACTGAGATCAAATCATTAACTTTTCTTAATACACAGTCTTTGGAGGGGCTCAAGATCAGAATTAGCACATCAGATGTTGCTTTTTCTGATTTTCCAAGCTGAGCTGTATTGCTTCAGTATTTTAATTTTTCATACCAATGACAAGGTGGTATGCTGAAGAGGAAAAAATGATTATGTGTGGGTTGGTCAGCATCCAACTATAAAGGGGGAGACAGTAAGATGTGAAAGATGGATTTAGACTTTTGGTTATATAAAATCTCGTGGTAATTGAGGAAAAATGGGTTTCCTAAGGGCTAAGACTCTCTGTGATGCTCTCTTCCTATTTACCACTGCTTCACTTACATTTCACTTTCTCCTTTTCTCTTACACCTTATCTCCTCAGAATGCAAGATGTACACAAACAACCTGATTTCAGCATTACGGCAAGAGTTGAATGTGCTGGTTAAAGAAAACCATAATGACTCTTTCTATAATTATAATAATACTTTTGAAAAAAAAATAACTAGTTTCTAATTTATCTTTAGTTGGAATTATAAAAGCAGATTTAATTAAATACAGAAAGATATAAACCCACAAAATTATGGATATAGATATTGGTCATAATTTGAGACATCAAGGAGTACAACTAGAATATTTGATAAAAATCAATGAACTATCATTATTTTAAAAAGTAGAAAGGAATTACCCTAGAAACGACAGTTCTAAAAGCTTAATTTTAGTATCAGGAAAATGCTAACATAATGCCCTAAAAAGCTTATTAATTCTTAACGCTGGGGACCAGAGAAGGGGAAAAACAGAATTGCAATTAACTTGCTTGAGATTATCTAAAGTTTTTTTTTTTTTATTAAAGTAACAGAGCATTTGCCTATCTAGGGACCAGAGATTGCTTTTGCTATAATAAATAAGCTAATATTGGATTAATAAGGTTTTCTGTTCATACAAAAGCAAAGTTGTAAATTCATGGGAAGACATGAAATTTTGAGTAAGAGCATGAGACAGACCTAAGCCAGTGTACAGTTCTACACCTCACAAAAATAATTACGGGTTTGAAAGGCAAATGATGTTATTATTTAGAAAAATTATTTTAATGTCAAAGGCTTTTCTAGCAAAAACCAGTTATGGCCATTACCTAGGAATTTGTTTGAGTCTCAGTGATGCTCAATGGAATTAGGAAGTTAACTACATAAGTAAAGCATTGTGCTCATTATTTATTTTGAATTTTTTTTTGTCTATTTTGCAAGGGTGGAGGAAGGATATAGAGGATATAGAGGGTGGTAAGATAAGTAGTGTTGGGTTGCATGACGTGAAATTCACACGCACACACACACAAACAAAAAAAACATTTTTTAAAACTAGCCCTTCACTCAGAATTGAAATGGTTCACACAATGGAAACTAAAGAAACATGAATTAATTTAAAATAGGATCATATATATATATAATAGAAATTATTATTATATAATATTATTATGTAATAATATTATTATATAATAATAAAAATTATTATTTCTATTATTTATGGAAATTCCTCATGATTATTCACTAAACAATTTCTGAGTTATCTGTGTTGTTTTATGAAAGGATATAGCAAACAATGGAAAATACAAATTATAAAAACTAAAAACTAAAATCAAGCCTTGTAGAATGCAGATTACATGACTGAAAACTCAAGAGATAATATGTTGGGATCGTAAGTCTTAATTAAGTTAATGATGCAGACAGACATTCCTCAAAGCAGAGAGACAAATGAAACGATCTGTTTTGACTTAAAAAGCGATACAAATATGTCAGCAACAGTAAATTATAAAATGAACTCTCTGAATTTCTACCAACAAAAATAACTTAGAAGCTTAAAGACAACAAATTGTGATTTTTTTGTCTGTTTCTCAGAATAATACACACACTTATCTATATCTATCGTCTATCATTTATCTCTGTATATGAACACTTATATATAATATGTGTACATATACAACATGCATATGAATGTGTGCATATACACTATAAAATGTCATTAAATGAAGATTGAACCATAGTAGATAAAATGCTTTTAATCGTGTAGGAAATCGTGGCATAGAAATATAATATGGGACTACAAAAACATTTGTGTTATACATGTATAAAAAAGCCTTTTCTATGGGGCTGTGGGAACATTATACAAATTTTCTTTTATTATACAGTATTTTCTATTGTATCATCAGTAAAGTTGTTTCCTTTCTATTTGCATGTTTTTCATTACATTTACAACATTAGTGGAATGTTTGATTTAGAGAAGGAAGCTGGAATGGACGTTGTACAAATTAAGAGTCAACGCTGTGGGTTATTATTAAACGACTGCAGGTAGACACACCCATGGCTGTGCACATATAAATATTTGGTATAACCACATACAACCCACAAAGCCTAGAGACAATGACAATATGCAAGTTACAGTGACCATAACTAATGCCTAAATCTTAGCGTCTAACATCATCCTTCAATGAAGGGGATTATATTATCTCACGCCCTCCAAATACCATGTCTCTCAATATAGTAGTGAGAAATAAAACACTCATCAACAGAGAATCTGACATGATCCTCACTAACCCATTAGCTCTGACAACTAATATTTTGTTTCATTTTATTTATATATTTATTTATTACAATGTATTCACTTTGTATCCCTGCTGCATTCCCCTCCCTTGTTTTCTTCTAGTCCTTCCGACCCTCCCTCTTCTCCCACTATGTCCTTTCCCTAATCCCCTAATAGGGGAGGTTGTCCTCCCCTTGTATCTGACCCTAGAGCCTATCAGGTCTCATCAAGGCTGGCTGCATCATCTTCCTTTGTGGCCTGGCAAGGCTGCACCCCCCAGGAGGAGATGATCAAAGAGCCAGCCACTGAGTTCATATTAGAGACAGCCACTGTACCCCTTACTAGGACACCCACTTGGAGACTGAGCAGTCTACAGGCTTCCTTTGAACAGGGGGCTCTAGGTCTTCTCCATGCATGGCCCTTGGTTGGAGTATCAGTCTCTGGGCCCAGATATTTTGGCTCTGTTGTTCTCCTTGTGGAGTTTCTGTCACCTCCACATCTTTCTGTCTCCCTCTTCTTCCATAAGGATTCCAGCACTCTGCCCAAAGATTTGCTATGAGTCACATTGTCTCCTTCAATGCCCTGGTTCATGGATCTGTAGAACTAACATAGTGAAAATGGCCATCTTACCAAAAGCAATCTATAGATTCAATGCAATTCCCATCAAAATACCAACACCATTTTTTTTACAGACATTGAAAGAACAATTATAAAATTCATATGGAAAAACAAACAAACAAAAACAGAATAGTTAAAACAATCCTGTATAATAAAAGTTCTTCTGGCAATATCTCCACCCCAGATCTCAAGCTGTACTACAGAGTGACAGTAATAAAAATGGCATTTTACTGGAGTAGAAACAGACTGGTGGACCAATGGAATTGAACCTAAGACCCAGAAATAAACCCACATACCTATGGAAACTTAATTTCTGACAACTTTTTTTTTTTTTTTTAGAATTTGGTGGCAGACTATTAGAATACTTTATTATTTTCTATTGATATTCCTTGAGAGAATGTCTGTGTAGGTAACTTATTAGGGAAATATAAAATAAATTCTAGGAAAGACCCAAATAAAGCTGGGCAGTGGTGGCGCACGCCTTTAATCCCAGCCCTCAGGAGGCAGAGGCAGACAAATCTCTGAGTTGCAGGCCAGCCTCATCTACAAGGAGAGCTTCAGAATGGACAGGGCTACACACAAAAACTGTGTCTCAAAAAACAACAAATAGAAAAAAAATATGCAGATAACAAATGAGCCTTACACACTGATGGTAGCAATATAACAGTACAACCGTTACAAGAGAACAACGTGGAAATGGAAAAAACAAAGAAACAAACAAAAAGCCTGACAACTGAGCGGGGCACGTAGTGAATAGGGTAAATACTTTGCTATGACGCTGAGGCACTGGGTTGTACCCCAAGGCAAAACACTTACTCTGAAATGGAACTACCGTACTGTCCATCTCTCTCAATTCCAGCCATGTAGCCGTCTATCCGAAGAAAATTTAAATCAGCTTATGAAAGGGATGCCTGCACTTTTCAAAGAACGCTATTCAAAAAGCTGTCATGAAATCAAATAAGATATCCATCATCAGATGACTAGATAAGAAAATTTAGCGTTTAAGGAAGTTCTATGTTTGGCCTAATGTTCCCTATTATGGAATAGTAAGGCAAAGAAAGACACAAAGAGGACAGGATCTCCACAAGGCCAACTAACCATGGCCTAGGGGGGCTGTGGAGACTGACACAACAATCAAGGACCATGCATGAACTACACCTAGGTCCCCTACACATAAGTAGCTGATGGTGAGCTTAGTCTTTATGTGGGTTCTTTAGTAAGGGAAGCAGGAGCTATCTCTGACATGGCCTGCTTTTAGATCACTTCCCATTTGTGGGGCTGCCTCACCAGACCCCAGTGGAAGAAGATGGGCTCAGTCCTGATGTGACTTGATGTGCTGAGGTGGTTTGGTGGGGAGAGCTCCCATTTCCTAAGGAGTAGAGGAGGAGGGAAAAGGGGAACAGGGAGGGATGGTGAGGCCGGGAAGAGAGAAAGGAGGGGGGTATGATCAGGATGTAAAGTACCATTCACTTCTACTGTTTCAACCTTCGCATTTGTAGCATTAAGAAATCTAAAAAACATTTTTTTAATCCCAATAAACCGTATATAATACAACTACTTCATAATCTCACTTTTGCATAAAGTCTAAAATGGTCAGATTTGCAGAAACAGAGAGTAGAATCATGGTTGCCAAGGGCTGGAGAATGAGGAAAATGGGAGGAACTTGGGTAAAGGGTACATACAGTATTTTAGTTGTAGGATAAGCATATGAATGCGATTAAAGAGCTAAGCACGGCGGATTCAGATAAAACCACTTGTATTATATAGTTTCAGTTTGCCAAACCTGAAGTGTATGTGAGATGATATGGTAACATGACCATGTCAATCAGTCCCTATTGAATACATATAAGTGATCACTCTCTATATATTAAATACATATGAATTTTAAATGTCAAGGAGAAAATTGTTAAGTATAAAATGTTCTATCCCATGAATAAAAACAAAAGAAATGACACATCAATGTCAATCAGATGTAAAATTTGACCATGTTTTAATAGTAATTTTTTAATTCCTACAATCCAATTACACCAGCACTTTGAACATGATTCAGGAAAGGTCAACGTAATTACTAGATAATATTAAGTAAGCTGTTAAAATGTTGGTGAGTGTAATATTGATATTAATGTTGATTTTTAAAGTTCATATCTGTCAAAAACATATACTGAAGTAGTTATATGTTAACCATTAAGATGCCTACAGCATGCTTGATTGAAGAAAAGAAAACAAATGAAAGATAGGCATACATACATATACATGATAGATCATTACATACATGAATGAATGTTAGATAAATAAGGATGATAATTTAATATAAAATCCTATTTCACAGAAGCATGAAGAAAGTCACTGAGCGCAAGAACGGCAGAACCCTGGGCCTGGAGAGATGGCCCAGTGAGTGACAGCGCTTACTGCACTTTTGGAGGATCCCAAATGCTTTTCAGGCACCCATATTGTATGGCACGTGACCTTCTGTAACTCCAGCTTCAGGGGATCTAACACTCTTTTCTGCCCTAGGTGACATCTGTATACATGTGCACATGACACACTTACGTACAAACACATAAAAAACATAAAAATAAAGTATTTTTAAAAAGAAGCCTAGGGTGTTAATAATCACTAAAGTTGTATAATATGAATTGTATTCTGAACGCTTATGTGTATCAATAAACATGATTTTTTTTTCCAAAAGAAAAAATTTATTTTGGCTCCATGATTCCAGACTAAGTGTCTGTAACGGTAGGACAAGCTTGGAGACTGGTGGCTAAAGAAGGCAGCCATTATATCACATTTTTAATGTATTTTAAAATATTTTTTACAGTTTATTCATTTTATATCCCAATTGTAGCCCCCTCCATCATTTCCTCCCAGTCTCACCCTCCTTTCCTCTTCCCATTCTCTTCCCCTAGTCCACTGACAAGGGGAGTTCTTGTCCCCTGTCATCTGACCCTAGCTTATGAAGTCTCATCAGGACTGCTTGGATCATCTTCCTCTCTGGCCTGGTGAGGCCACTTCTCCAGGGGGAAGTGACCAAAGAGCAAGCAACAGATTTCATGTCAGAGACAACTCCTGCTCCCCTTTCTCTGAGGACCACATGGAGACTGAGCTGGGCTATGACTGAGCAGGGGGCCTATGTCCTCTCCATTCCTGATCCTTGGTTGGTGCTTCAGTCTCTGCAGGAACCCCTGGTCCCAGACTTTTTGGCTTTGTTGGTCTCCTTGTGGAGCTCCTGTCCCCTCCAGGTCCTTCTATCCCTTCTTCTTCCACAAGATTACCTGCGCTCTGCCCAAAGTTTGGCTGTGAGTCTCTGCCATCTGCTTTTCAGAGCACCTCTATGGTAGGCCCCTGTCCTGCTCCTTCTTTTCCACCGCTTCTTGGGCCTGTCCAGTTTTCCATTCTGAATGAGATTTAAGCATCCTCCCTAGGGTCTTCCTTGTTGTTTAGTTTCTTTAGGTCTCTAGATTTTAGTACAGTTGTCTTATATTATGTGATTAATATCCACTCATAAGTGATTTTATGCCATGGGTGTCTTGTGGCTTCTGGGTTACCTCTCTCAGGATGATCTTTTCTAGTTCCATCCACTTGCCTGCAAATTTCATGATTTCCTTGCTTTTAATAGCTGAGTAGTATTCCATTGTGTAAATGTCCTACAGTTTCTGTATCCATTCCTCAACTAAGGGAAATCTGGGTTGGTACCAGATTCTGGCTATTAAAGCTTCTATAAACATAGTTGAGTAAATGTCCTTGTTGAATGGTGGAACATCTTTTAGGGATATTCTGAGAAGTAGTATAGCTGTATCTTGAAGGTTACTATTTGCAATTTTATGAAAAAGCACTAGATTTATTTCTAAAGTGGTTGTACGAGTTTTCACTCCCACCAGCAATGGAGGAGGGCTCCCCTTTCTCCACACCTTCTCCAGCATGTGTTGTCACTTGAGTTTTCGTCCTTTTAGTCATTCTGATGGGTGTAAGATGGAATCTGAGGGTAATTTCAATCTGCATTTCCCTGATAACTAAGGATGTTGAGCACTTCTTTAAGTGCTTCTTGGTCATTTGATATTCCTCAGTTGAGAATTCCATGTTTATCTCTGAACGCCATTTTTAATTGGGTTATTTTTGTTGGTATTTAATTTCTTGCATTCTTTATATCTATTCTGTATATTAACACTCTGTTGGATATAGAGTTGATAACAATCTTTTCCCCGTCTTAGGCTGTCATTTTGTTCTGATGACAGTGTCCTTTGCTTTACAGAAGCTTTTCGGTTTCATGAGGTCCCATTTATTAGTTGTTGATCTTAGAGTCTGAGCTGTTTGTGTTCTGTTCAGGAAGTTGTCTCCTGTGCCAATGAGTTCAAGGCTCTTGTACACTTTTTCATCCAACAGATTTAGTGCTTCTGGTTTTATATCAAGGTCTTTGATCCCCTTGGACTTTAACTTTGTGCAGGGTGATAGACATGGGTTTGCATTTTTCTACATGTGGACATCAAGTTAGACCAGCACCATTTGTTGAAGATGCTGTCTCTTTTCCATCATATGCTTTTGGCATCTTTGTCAAAAATCAGGTGTCCGTAGGTGTGTGGGTTTATTTCTGGGTCTTTGATTCAACTCATCTTCAATTTGATACAGCAGTCTGTTTCTATAGCAGTACCATGCAATATTTATTACTGTTTCTCTATAGTTCAGCTTGAAGATCAGAGATGGAGATACCTCCAAAATATATTTTATTGTACAGGATTGTTTTAGCTATTCTTGTTTTTGGTTTGTTTGTTTGTTTGTTTGTCCATATGCAGTTGAGATTTATTTTTCAAGGTCTGTAAAGAAATGCTTTGGTAAATTGATGGGAATTGCATTGAATCTGTAGATTGCTTTTGGTAGGATGGCCATTTTTTTATTATATTAATCCTACCAAGTCATGAACATGGGAGATCTTTCCATCTTCTGACATCTTCAATTTCTTTCATCAGAGACTTAAAGTTTTTTTTCATACAAATGTCTTTCACTTGCTTAGTAGTTAGAGTTACACCAAGATACTTTATGTTTTCGTAGCTATTGTGATTTCTCTTCAGATTTTATAAATCCTTTGCCTTTTACTAAAAATATCACATGTTAAACTATAAGCAAAAAGAAGATGGAGTGAAGGTAAAAACCCTCAAATTTTATCCCAAGTTATATACTTTTTCTGACAATACCACACTTCCCTGTAACCTCTCCAAACAAACAAACAACAACAACAAAAATCAACTGGGGACTAAGTATGCAAAGACATGAGTCTATGGGTGACATTAAACTATCACAGTAAGTATGTTTGCTTTTCTAAATTACTCAGAAACACATAATTATCTTTCCCTTTCTATCTTTTTTCTCACTATATGTTCCCTGACACTTTGGGATTTATTCTTTTAAGCATGATTGCCCTTTGAGTGACTCTGCCAAGCAGCAGATCAAAACAAATGCTGAGACCCACAGCTGATAATTAAGTAGAGCTTAGGAGTCTGGTGGAGGAGTTGGGAGAAGAACAGAAGGTCCTGGAAGGGACACGAACTCTTCAAGAAGAACAACAGTGTCAACTAACTTGGTCCCATAGGGTCTTAGAGAGACTGAAGCACCAACCAAAGAACATGCATAGACTGTACCTACGTTCACAACACATATGCAATTGATGGGAAGCTTGGTCTTCATGTAAGCCTCCTAGCAAGAGGAACAGGGGTCATAACTGACATGGACTCTGTTGCCTACTTTTGGAACACTTTTTCCTAGCTGGGCTGCCTTTTCTAGCCAGTGGAAGAGGCTGTGCTTAGTCCTGATGCAAATTGATGTGCCGGAGTGAGTTTGTCAGAGTGGTGACTCCCCTCTTCTGAGGAGAAGGGGGAAAGGAAGAAGAAGGTAGGAGGGTGAGACCGGGAGAAGAGAAGGAAGAAGGCTATGATTGGGATGTAAAATAAATAAATGAATAAATGTAATAAAAATTTAAAAACTAAAGATGATTTTCAAAGTAAATTTTAAGGTTAAACTTCCCAGATGGCAATAAGAAAAGAAAAAAAATTAAATAAAATCACTTGCAAAATGAGAATTTTAAGTTTTTCACAAAATGTTGTTGAATCAAGAGGAAAATTAATCCACAGGATGATTTGCAAATGATGGGAATGAAGTAGTGGTTGTCAAAATATGCAGTGAAGCAGATGGTTCTCCAGTTCTGATTCTCTTTCTTCCCATTGACTTGGATGGCAATAGCCTCAATATATATCTTCCTACCTTCTTTCAACCTGTAATTGGTTATTTCAAACATGGTTTGGCCAATGGAATTTTGTGAAACTATTAATGAAACATCATCATTTTTAGTGTAATAAGCTTACACTGGAATTTTCCTTTTTCCATACCATGAACCATTCCCGAAATTGCATTATCTTTATGCTCACTATGCACTATAGACATTATTGCTAGCAATCAGAACAAGAAAAAAAGAAAAAGAAATTTAGCCCTGTTGTAGATCCCTGACACTTGGTTGCTTGAGCCCATATTAGAGAAGGGTATGTCTTCATCTCATTTGACTCACTGTACTCTAGGAACTTAGTGTCATGGCTATTTTGCCTACCCTTATTTAAAAGTTGCGTGATCAAAACAATTCTTGAAGTTTATAGCTTTAATTTATTAGTAACAATCACGAAAACAACAAAAGCAAGTTATACATCCAACACATGTAAACAATGTTGGAAACTAGAAGAATAATGCAATGAGTAGAAGAGCTGAAAGGAAGAAAAATAAAATCAGAAAGTAATATGTTAAAGAGACAGAAGAAACAGAAATGGTAATAATTCAAAAGCTAACAAAAATTCTTAAATATGTACCAATATTTAGAATATAATTATGGATTGTAGAGAAATCTTAATCCAGCAATATGGCTGCTCTAATCATATCCAAAGACATTCTAAGTCTGTGTGGTCTCATTGAAATTCAGACATCCCACACACCTTCAATTCTTATGCCTGGAATACAGAGACACCATTAGTACACGTTTAATTCCCTCCATGGCATCGCATTGAAAAACAGACAAAGTGACAAATCAGAGAAAGATTTGACAGACTAGGCTATGCCCAACTCTCATGAAATCAGACAGGAAAGAGAGACGACTTAAGAGACTGAAGGTTGAGGCAGTTGAGTTGAGTTATGTTGTGTTGTGTTCTGTTGTGTTGAGTTGAGCTGAGGTCAGTCTGTTGGCACAGAGTTGGGAGTCGGCAGAGAGCATAATACAACTCTATTGCACTATTGAGTGCAGTGCAGTGCAGTGCAGTACAGGCAGTTTGGTGCAGTTCGGTGGAGTGCAGTTGAGTTCAGGCAGTTTGGTGCAGTTCATTTCATGGAGTTCAGAAGCAGTGCAATTCAGGAGAAGCCAAGAGAAGCTACACTGAATGGGTCACCTTGGAGAGGACTTTGAGTCAGAACAACTAAGATGACCAGCAATCCAGAGTTCAGAAAAACAAACAAACAAACAAACTGGAAATGGTGAGCTTATTCAGCAGTAAGCCTGCAGGACAACATCTGGTCAACAAAAAATATCTTTACAGGGATTGTATTAGTTTAGTAAAGTTGTGTTTGCTAGTAATTTCAGGAATTCTCACCAACATGACTGCCTACACAAGAACTGGACAACGACAACAACAATAAATATTCCAAAGTGGATAAGGAAAGTCCACAAAGTCTCATCCCTACACATAGAACTACAGACAGCTAAGGAATGTTGAGAGTAGGAGCCATAGTCTTCCCCAGGGAAGAACAGACCAGATGGCTTTCAATACCAAGTGCTTAGCCCTGAAAACAAACATGTAAGTAACATTATACAGACAGAACTGTGTGTACTTACAAATACACATATGTGTGTCTGCATGTATATATGTGTATGACTTATATAGATTTACTTGTAACAACAATTATTGAAAAGAGACCATGATTTGAAAAAGATCAAAGACGGCTATATGGGAAGGTTTAACACGAGGAAAGGGAAAAAAAGAAATGATATGATTATATTATGATCTCAAAAATAAAAGATATAATAACATAAAAATTTAAATAGACAAATATCACAAATCAAATGAATATATGGTCACAAAAGTTTCTACTAGAATTGCATAAGAAGCAATGAGGCTATAATGAGAAAGACTGAATATACCCTGAATACCTAAAGATGGACTGGGGAGACAGCTCTGTGGTTAAAAGTGTGCACTGCCTTTGCAGAAGTCTCCGCTTCTATTTATCAGCATCCATGTCAGGTAGCTAACAACTACGGGTAACTTTAGCTCTAGGGCATTCAACAGCCTTTTGTGAAGTCTACGGGTACTTATCGACATACACGTAATTTTAAAATATTTTCAAAAGATGTAATGGATTCAGTAAGAGAAAAATTAAAGCATCTTATATGTGTGTTCTCCAAAAAGTGATGACTTCCTCTTGGAGCCCCCAAAACTACCAATTTCAGCATGTTTGTTCAAGAAGCTCAGTCTTGTCCTAGTCAGGAAAGGCCATGGGTTATCACTGAAACAAGGGCAAGTATAAAATTGTGTGCAATGGATACTGACCCACAGCAACTTGATTTACTATTTCACCTGGCATGGCCATGTAAGAAGGACAGCATCAGAAAAGTGACTCCTTACATCATAGCAATGCTTTGTACTACATTCCCACTAAAATTAAAAAGAAAAAACTCTTCAATATCCATAATCACAAAATGCATAGATCAAGTAGTAAAATTAAATATATAGGGATTAAATAGTACTTATATAAATAACCAGTTAAACAATAAGTAAACACATGATAAATAAATGAATAAATAAATAAATACTCTGCTGTTTCTTTGTCCTCTTCTGTCATAGAAAATAATGGTTATTACTTAGTAGATACAATCTCATGTTACAAGTTTACCTACAGAGCTCCGTTGAATCCTAGAACCCAAATGCCTATGAATGCAGACATCCCCCTAAATATTGAAAATTATCAGGAGTATTTTGATATTAAAAGCATATGCCTAGAAACCCTCAGAAATTCTATGTTTGTTTCTGAATTTGAGTATGTTAAATGAAGACTTAATCCTGGCCACAAGAACATCATCCCCTAGGTGGTGAAGTCAGAAAGCTTGTGTTCATGTTTCATGGGTGATAAGATTAGTCTTCTATGAAGAAATGACAGCGTAGATAGATGCAAGAGAGACTTGACTTTAACAGAGCCGAACATTCTTTACTTCATTACTCCAATATCAAGCCAATGAGAAAATTATGGACTAGGCTGCCTAATCGCTAGTTGGAGGGCCATTCAGAATAAATTTCCTTCATAAGAGTAATGTTACCCAGAGGAGAAATACAAAGCTGTTCAGTGCCAGGGTAAATGCTTGGACCAATTTTTTTCTTAAGTTCATCAGTGTCCTCAGTAATTGCATAAAAATGATGTAGGTGAATAGGCCAGTTAGCAATATTCAGGTTAAGACAAAAATCCAAACTGATACTGGCCAGGATCACTATGTGTGATAAGACTAGTATTTCAAAAGGCGTCACCTTCAAAGAGAGAATCCATGTAGTAGAAAATATTCCTAAATATAGTAGAGAAGGAATTAACAAGCTGTGCAGAGCGGAGATTCAGCACAGTGCTCACAAAGCAGGCAATGTGCTATGTGTGCAAGGAGAATATAGGAGACCCAGATGTGCCCTTAAAATATATGGCAAACTTGAAACATGGAGGTGACCATAAAAATAAAATAGCCCTTGAGGAGGTTTCTCTATGAGAAGACGTATTTCACATGCATACCGAATAGTTCTTGCTCTATGATTCAGGATATCCTAACACTCCGAGGCCCTCAGGTTAGCCCGTAGCCGTATCAAGCTGAATGACGTGACACTTCCTGTGCTCTTGAATCTGACAGAAACAATCATAGAAGCACCATCCATCTTCCCACCAGTTCAGGTTGGTTGACCTTCTGTATGAATACGAGGCAGTAGTAGCACTTCCTGCTGGAGACAATCTTTGTAACATCCTATAGGACAGAATTTTAAAACACAATGGAATCTCTGTTAATTTCAGTTGAAAACAGCCAAAAGTTCACGTTTCTAAAGATATTTCTGGAGAGGTGATACAAGAAAACATTATCTTAGGTCTCTATGCTGTCCCAAGTCCTTTAACAATTTGAAACTTTTCACTTCGGGTTTTGGAAGTAATTATCTCATTACTATTTTCATTTAGTCAAAGTTGGGTTATAAACTTTCCAAGGGAAGTATTTCTGAAGTTGTTACAGATGAAATGAAAACTGCATTTTTTTTAATTTTTATTTAACTTTTATTAATTACACTTTATTCCTTTTGTATCCCCCCATAAGCTCCTCCCTCCTCCCCTCCCAGTCCCACCCTCCTCCCCTTTCTGCATGCATGCCTCTCTCCAAGTCCATTGATAGGGTAGGTCCTCCTCTACTTCTTTCTGATCCTTTTTTTTTTTTTTTTTTTGTTCTTCTCAATGCAGTTTATTCAGGAACCTTGAACAATCTTTAAATAGCCTCTGGGTAGCCAACCCCAGCATGCCTCGTGGGCAGTGCAGATAGGTCCACATACACGGAAGCAAGCCAGATCCTCAGCCTTAGCCAAATATGGAGTTGTTTGTGACAGAGAGCACTCACCATCGGGAAGGTGGAAGGAGGAAACCAGCTCCATCTTTAAGGCGCGGCATTACGCAGCTCTCTACAGTTCCCCCTTTTTGTTTTAGATGTATCAGGCAAGAGTAGAGGTCTGATCTCTGATATTAGAAATAAATTGGGACTTTCTTATGGGAAGTACAGTGTCGAGACATGAAAGCACACAAAGTAGGCAATACTTTTTAAATGATAAGATAGAAATAAGTACTTATCAAAATTATAATAAGAGGTATGGTGTATATGCACTGGAAATATACAGCTATTTATTTTCAAATGAACTTACATAACTGAAAATTAGGTATTTTAGATTTACCATATTTTTTTAAATATTTCCTTTATTCAATCTTTAGGAAAATGTGGATAACACAAACTTAACTTTTCATTTGTTTGTTTATTAAATAACTACTAACCATAGGTAACGAGTGTGTCCCATATTGCTGGCAATGACACAGAAACTCACTCACATATTAATAAGTGGTTTTCTGTATCTGTTGAGAATACCGTTGAAATTACAATACCTCAAAATTACAAGATACACATTATTTTCTGAGTTTAGAGCTTTACTTTTATTGCTTTTTTTTTTTTTTACTTTCCATCTTTAATTATCAACTGTTTGAATAAATGGTTGTCTTGCTTTCTTTTTCTATTACTGTGATAGATACCTTGACAAAGCAATTTCAGGGAGAAAGGGGGTGTTTTGGTTTATACTTAAGGATGCAGTCGAGATGGCAAGAGCTTGAAGCACTTGCTCACATCACAGGCATGGTCCTGAAGCAGAATCATGAATAGCAGTGTTCTCTTACTCTCTCAACAAAATGCTGTCCAGAATAGCATCCAGGTATGTCCTATGGGTTTTCCTCAACCAAACAGTCTGAAGCTACATAATCTTTCATACACGTATCCAGACACTAGATAACACCTCACAGGTATGTTTGGGGCCATTCCCTAGATTGTTTCAGAGCCTGTCAAGTTGACAATTAATATTAATCGTTATTAATATTGATATTAAGATAGTACATAAGTCACAACATTTTCTCAAAACCACACTATTCTTGATGAAAAGTTCAATGTCCTTTCCTGAAGCTCTTAATTTATTGGTTATTCTATTGAGTGTCTGTGAGATGTGTACGGGAGACCAAGTGTGATTGCAGAGGTCAAAGGAGAACTTTTGGAAATTGTCTCTCTTCTTCCGCCATGGGTTCCTAAAGTCAAACTCAGGTGGTCTGGCTTGGATGATAAGCTCTTTTACCCAATAAGCCATTACACAGGCACCTTCACAACTTTGTGGGATGTTTGATCAGTGTCTTCATACCTATCAACATCTTACTTGTGCAACAGAACAAAAAAACCTTTTTGCTACTAATTTCCTGTGACATTCCAATGTCACTGTTTTTATTGTCTGAAAATAATAGGCAAAGAAAACACATGTTGAAAATGCTTTAATGGTTTATATATGCCTCCATGCCCATTAGTAATTATAATTACAGGTGATAATACACGTCAGAAATGATATTGTAGGGTGAACCTGGGACCTTGTCTGGCCTGGGCAATGAGATATCAGTTAGTTATTTTTTTCCACAAAATCAACTTTAGAGTATCATAGGTTTGATTATATTTTCATTTTCCTTAGTAACCTCTATTTCCTTAGTTATCTCCATAACTGAGATAACTCTACTTGTTTGGAGGAAATGCCCAGTGAGAAGTGACTGTGAAGACAGAAGGAATTGCCCATAAGTTTCTCAGTCAAAGCACTTCCTCGTGCCACTCTAATTAAGAAACAGGTCATATATCATGATTCACCCGTTACCACAAGCAATAACCCATTCATAAAGGCATTATACCTCCTCAGCAACTGCATGTGTAAAGTCTACTAGTGAACGCCTGGAGAAATTCCTGAATGCAGCATCACCAACAAACTGCGGCTCAGAGGGAGTCCTCCTTCCCAGGTACTGGCAGTGAACTGTAGAGTTAGAATTATTCTACCTTTTCCTCATTTTCTTCCTCTTCCTTTTTGGGTTTGCTTCCACCCCTATTTAACTATTTCTCTTTAAAGCTATGTTAATTAACTGTCTTTAAGAAAAGAAGAAGCAGAGCAGAGCAAATGAACAGAAGAACAAATGATTGAAGGTATAACAGAACCATGTCAATTTAATCTGATACAAAAACTCTTTTTTTTTTTTACATTACTTACATTTTATTTGCTTTGTATCCCAGCTGTAGCCCTCTCCCTTAATCCCTCCCAATCCCTGCCTCCCTCAGCTCCTCCCATGCTCCTTTCTAAGTCCACTGAGAGGGGAGGGGAGGTCCTCCTCCCCTTCTATGTGACTCTAGCTTATCAGGTCTCATCAGGACTGGCTGCAACGCCCTCCTCTGGGATAAGGAATTTTATGTTTTCGTACCTGCAGACTGTTTCTGACTGGATACAACATCAGAGCTGCTCTATACTAGTACTGATGACTTATTATCACATTTTCTTTAAAAACTGTGAACATCCACCCAGTCAGCCAGAAGGAGCTTAAACTTCAGCAATTAAAAATGATGTTAGTCCCACCGTTTACCTGCAAATTTCATGATTTCCTTATTTTTCATTGCAGAGTAATACTCCGTTGTGTAGATGTACCACAATTTCTGCATCCATTCTTCAGTTGAGGGGCATCTGGGCTGTTTCCAGCTTCTGGCTATTACAAATAAGGCTGCTACAAATATGGTTGAACAAATGTCCTTATTGTGTACTTGAGCCTCTTTTGGATATATGCTTAGGAGTGGTATGGCTGGATCTTAAGGAAGTGATATTCCTAGTTGTCTGAGAAAGCGCCAAATTGATTTCCAGAGTGCTTGTACAAGTTTACATTCCCACCAGCAGTGGAGGAGGGTTCCCCTTTGTCTACAACCTCTCCAACATGTATTGTCACTTGAGTTTTTCATCTTGGCTATTCTGATGGGTGTAAGGTGAAATCTCAGGGTTGTTTTGATTTGCATTTCCCTGATGGCTAATGAGGTTGAGCATTTCTTTAAATGTTTCTCTGCCATTCTATATTGTTCTACAGAGAATTTTCTGTTTAGCTCTGTTCCCCATTTTTTAATTGGATTACTTGGTTTGCTGTTTTTCAGCTTCTTTAGTTCTTTGTATATATTGGATATTAGCTCTCTGTCAAAAAAAGGGTTGGTGAAGATTCTTTCCCAATCTGTGGGCAGTCGTTTTGTTTTGATGACAGCGTCCTTTGCTTTACAGAAGCTTTACTGTTTCATGAGGTCCCATTTATTGATTGTTGCTCTAAGAGCCTGTGCTGTTGGTGTTCTGTTCAGGAAGTTGTTTCCTGTGCCAATGAGTTCAAGGGTATTCCCCCACTTTTTCTTCTAAACGATTTAATGTGTCTGGTTTTATGTTGAGGTCTTTGATCCACTTGGACTTCAGTTTTGTGCAGGGTAATAAGTATGGATCTATTTGCATTTTTCTACATGTAGACATCCAGTTAGACCAGCACCATTTGTTGAAGATGCTATCTTTTTTTCCATTGTATGGTTTTGGCATCTTTTTCAAAGATCAGGTGTCCATAAGTGTGTGGATTTATTTCTGGGTCTTCTGGAAAGGATCATCCTGAATGAGCTGTCCCAGAAGCAGAAAGACACTCATGGTATATACTCACTCATATAGACATATAACATAGGATAAACCTACTAAAATCTGTACATTGGGAAAGAAACTAATCAAGAGAGAGGACCCTGACCAAAACGCTCAATTTTCATCCCGAAAGGCAAAGAGGATGGACATCAGAAGAAGAAGAAAACAGGAAACAACCTAGGAACCTGCCACAGAGGGCCTCTGAAAGACTCTGCCCTGCAGACTATCAAAGAAGACGCTGAGACTTATGGCCAACTGTTGGGCAGAGTGCATGGAATCTTATGTAAGAAGCGGAAAATAGTAAGATCTGGAGAGGACAGGACAGGAACTCCACAAGGGGAGCAACAGAACCAGAAAATTTAACACAGGGATCTTCCCAGAGACTCATACTCCAACCAAGTACCATGCATGGAGATAACCTAGAACCCCTGCACAGATTTGTCCATGGCAGTGTAGTTTCCAAGTGGGTTACATAGTAATGGGAAGACGGACTGCCTCTGACATAATCTGATTGGTCTGCTCTTTGATCACCTCCCCCTGAGGGGGAAGCAGCCTTACCAGGCCACAGAAGATGACAATGCAGCCACTCCTGATATGATCTGATAGACTAAGATCAGAAGGAAGGAGAGGAGGACCTCCCCTATCAGTGGAGGGGAGGGGCATGTGTGAAGAAAGAGGAGGGAGGGTGGGACGAGGAGGGGAGGAGGAAGAGGCTTATGGGGGGTACAAAACGAATAAAGTGTAATTAATAAAAAAATAAAAAAATAAATTAAAATAAAAATAATTAAAAATGAAAATAATAATAAATTAATAAAAATAATTAAAAATGATGTTAGTAAATATATCCTCTTAAGTTAAATCTTTTCTGCATCCTTATTTGAGCACTGTCTACACAAAGCAATGCCAACCTTAAATATATTAATGATACTGCCAAATTATTCTAATCCACTTATGCCTACCCTTTAGTCAGATGCTATATCATGATAACCATTTTTTCATTCTTTTAAAATTAATGAAAACAAATTGTAAGACAGCTTTGTAATAGCATTGTTTGTCCTCTCATCATCTTACTTACACATCCCTACTTAAAGGAACTCACTCCTAATAGTTAACTTTTTGGATTTTTCCTTTTAGATTAGTTTTAAAGCATTAACAAATGCACCCATTTACATATAGAAAGTTATAGATTACTGAGAGTATTCTATTTTAGATATATTTCTGTGACTTTTTTCATATAACAATATATTATTTTGATATCACCAATATAACATACATGAATATATTTATCACCTTCGTTGTAACAGCTATAGATATTAATGTAGCCTACATGTAACATAAATTATTTAACCCTTCCTTTATTAATGAACATTTAGCATACATCTATATTTTTCATTCTAACAACAATGACAAAAATGAATAAATTTTAATATGATATTCTGCCCGTGTGTACATATTTCTTTAGCATAGTCTAAATGTAAAATTGCTCATCCATTATTATGCATGGCTTACATTCAGACATAGCCTAGGACTCTGTATTTCAAAAACATGTGTCAATTTAAATTTCTCCCAATACTGGAAAATAATGCCTGATCCTTCACAACCACATAAAAATGAGTTTCTCAGTACTTTGAAATAATATTTACATTTTATAGAGGAAAATACTATTTTATTTTCTCTGACTTCCATCAGTATAATTTTTACTAGAACTTCACTTTTTTTTTTCTTTTTACAATGTTTACAGGCAGTTTGTCCTCTGTTGCATTTGGTCATTTAGTCAATGGTTGGATTTATTTATTCTTACAATCTCTAAGGAGCTCCTTGTGTGTGGTTATATAGGTTGCATATATATTGAGAACTCTTCAAAAAGAATAAAATAATACAAAAGTGTAATGTTTAAATTTTATAAAAAGACAAGTTCGTGTAGATCAGATGTTTCAAAATCACCCCACCAGAAGTCTGAAGTTTGTTGGCATATTCCAGTTCTTTAAAGGTCCTTGACGTAGATTATTTTGTATGATGATCCCCCTTAAATAGCATAGGAATTATTCTAAATCTTTGGTTGTCTCCAGCCTATGGACCCATGATGATACATCAACACTCATGTAGATGGATAGCCCAAGCTTCATAACTCTCGGCACAGACTGGAGTGGGAGAATACAGAGAAAATTGGTGCTGCACTTAGAAACCCAGCATTTCTTATGGCAAGTACACATCATCTCCTGAGACAAAATTCCTTGCCTACACAGCTATGTCATTATCTACATATTCACTTCTTCCTTCTTTCAGATAATAATGAGGATTTTGTATGGAATTATTTGCAAACAGAGTAAGAAGTAAGCAAGAAAACATGTTTTTAGCAAAGCTCATGTCACTATAGCTTTTGTAATCATGGGAATTTGCCATATTTTTAGTGTTTATTTATTCATCTGTTGATGACTTCTTGGGTTGTTTCCAGCTTTTAGTTACTACAGACAAAGCTTACCATAAACATGGATGCACATTCTTTTGCAGACATATGCTATTATTCCTCTTGAGAACATATGTGAGATTAAAATGGGCAGATTAAGCCGTTGATCTTATTAAGAATTCACCAAGCAGACTGACTCTAGCTCAGCCGTTACTTCTGCAAGAAAGACAAGAATTCACCAAGCTTCATTGTAAAGTTGTTTAACAATTTACATTCTGACTAATGAAGTATATAAGATGAGAAATACTGATGCAGTAAGTTTCTTAATTTTCAATTATAATTTATCATTTAAAATTAAAAAATTAGAGACTCTTTAATTACTGATATTGACAAATTGGGGCTTTTCATGAACAATGTGGCTTATTTGATCAGCTCTATTGATATGAAGAAAAATAATAAAAATGAAAGGAGATGTGCAATAGAAAAATATAGTATTAAGTAAGGAAAAAAAAAACAATTCACTAAGTTGATAAAATTTGAAAAGCTTGAAAAAAATTTATAACTATTATGAATCTAGACAATTTACTGTGGACCATATCCTCAGCAAAATAATTAAAAAAAAACAAGTGTTTCTGGAGCCAGTAAGATGGACCTACATGTGAAAGTACGTGTTGCCAGAGCCAAACAACCTGGGCTCAGGGGTCCTGCAGAGACCAGTACTCCAACCAAAGACCATGCTCAGATTGTTCAGTTTCCAAGTGGGTTTCCTAGTAAGGGGGGCAGGGATGTGTATGACTTGAACTCAGTGGCTGGCTCTTTGATCAGCCTTGCCAGGCCACAGAGGAAGACAATGCAGTCAGTCTTGATGAGACCTGATAGGCTAGGGTCAGAGGGAAAGGGAGAAGGTCTTCCCCTATCAGGAAACTCAAGAAAGGGCATAAGGGGAGAAGAGGGAAGGTGGGTAGAACAAGGAAGAGATGAGGGAGGGGCTACAGAAGGGATATAGAGTGAATAGATTGTAATAAATAAATAAATAGATAGATAAATAAATAAAATATTAAAAACGTACCTGTAGCCAATTATGACCTGAATTTCATCCCTGGGACCCACATAGAAAGCAAAACTAACTCCCTGAATCTGTCATCTGACCTCTTGTCATAACATGTATGCACACTCACTCACACACACACACACACACACACATACAAACACACACACACAACAATTACATTATTCATAAAAAAATACTCTGTCCAGAATGGAGTTGCAGGGACTATTGTTTCTTTATGTGGAAAAAAATTAAAAATCATAGTTTATAAGACATTGTAAATCTACATACACACTTACTGTATAGTTTAACTTTCTTCCAAATATTTATCCAAGAGGAAAGTGTCTTTTCAAATACTTCTGCATAAATATACATAATAGCTTTATGTATGAGATAATACTGAGATCACAGTCGAGAGAAGTGAGCCTTCAAAATGACTCACTCACACTGCTCCCTGTTCATTTCCAGGACACAGTAGAGAAAGGGAATCTGCTGGAGCTTCATGAAGTCGGGAAATTCAGAGGACAGACTTGATATAAGCAATACCAGGAAAGCAGCCATTTTCAGGGCCAAGAAGCAAAGAGAAAGAAGCAGACATGAGAGATTATGACAAGGATGAACAGAGGATGCCTTGACTAAGTGCACAGAGGAACAATGCTGAGGATAGAAAAAAGGCAGTGCGCAGTTGGGATGCAAAGTGAATAAATTGTAATAATTTAAAAAAAATCATAATCAGAGTAAAACAAAAAAGAAAAAAGGCAGTCTTAGCAAGCTGTCCTTATTTCTTAATTTTTATCTATAGATTAAATACAGTAGCATTGACAGTCACAGAAGACCTTTTCTGTAGAAATTTACAATTGATTCTAAAAAACTCATGTGAAAATAGAAAGAACTTAAAATACGCAGTACAACTCTGAAAAGGTAAAACAAAATTAGAAACAAACAAAATCTGATTTTAAGCTGGGTATGACAGGCACGACTTTAATCCTGGCATGTGGAAGACAGAAGCGAGACGCTCTCTGAGTTTGAGCCCAGGTAGTGAGTTCCAGAATGTTCACAGCTAAGTAGAGTCCAGCTTAAAGCAAACAAAAGAAAAAAAGAGAGAGAGAAAAAAAGAAAGAGAAGAGAAGAAAAATACCAAAATGTGGATTTCAAGATAAAAACACCAATGGAACCATTCATGTCCAAAAAAGAGACCCACACAGAAATGAGTAGTTAACGTCCAAGAAATACTATGAAAATAACCCAGTGTTTGCGAAAGCAGTCCTTTCAGAAAGTTGTTCAGTGAACTGGATGGTCTTTTTTAATGTGCTGGAATCTTTACCTCGCTGTATAAAAAATAATTCAAAGTAGGTTGAAGAAAGACAACAATATAAAACCTAAACTAGGAAAAGTTATGAGCTACTTTATTAGAAAACCCCTGTGACTGAAGATTGTGCAGGCACATCACCAAATGCTCCATCCGAAAGGAACAAGTTAATAAGTTAAGCTTTCATCCTTATTAAAGCTTCTCTCATTTGTAAGACATAATGAAGAAACATAAACTCCAAATTGCCAGGTGAGAGACAGGGTTTGCAAATCACTTATGGGGCAAAGTACTTAAATCTATAATATATAAAGAACTCTCAAAGTTCAACAACAAGAAAGCTATTAATGCAACACACAGTTTTAAATGGTTAAGAAATTTAAATAAATAATTATATAATAAATGTAAAGCAGTTAAGATGTTCAACATCATTATGTATTAGGGAAATGCAAATTAAACCAATTTTTCATGCTTCTTAAAAATAAGTAAATCCAAAAAGATTGACTTTTCCAAGCACTAGTAAAAATGCAATGAAAATGATATGGTCACAGGCTAATTGCAGAATTAAGATATGGGATATTGCTTTGGGAAAATTTTTAACTATTTCTTGGATGATTCATGTCTAATTAAAAACTACAGGTATGCTATATTATTTTCCAAACTATCTACTTCTGGATACTTAACCAGAAACAATAAAAAAATATATGACCATATAAACTGTGCATGTGCTTTATCTATAGTCAAGAACTAGAAATAATTTGAGTGTCCCTTAATGCCTGTGTGAATAAAATATATGGTGTATCATTTCAGTGCAATGCTACTTCTAGAGTCAAGAATATAAAGTATATCTCAGAATCTAGGCTCAGATTCATGCAGCCCTACACAGTTTAGTGTAGCAAGCAAGCGTCACTGGAGTATTCAGCCACAATTGGGACATTTATACCATCAATCCCTCCCAAGGCTCAGACACCATCTCAGAAAAGGAAGCCAAAAGATTGAGAGTCAGAGCTCCGGAAAGTCCAGAGCTAAAGAGTTTCTTCTGGATATAACAAGACAACTGCGTTCACCAAGTCACAGCAGCTGTGGTTGTCTGCACAAGATCTCAACAAGGAACAAGGTCAAGTCAATTATCCCCATCCCCAACTAAGGAGCTATTGGCAGTTGATGGCTTCTAAGAGAGTAAAGTCAGTTTGGTTAAGGGTGTGGCCCCTGGTAGGTCAAATCATCCTTCAGTGATGACCCCACACTCAAGAATACAGAGGCAGCCTAAACTAAACTTCGCAGATTATTTTTGAGCACGCAAGTAAATGAAGGAACAAAAGAAAGAATGGAGACCCTGTGGACTTCCCTGCGTCTTTTTTTTCCTTTCTTATGTATTCTTATATATTACATTTAGACTGCCGTTCCCCATCTGTTTTCTGTCTCTCCTCTAACTTCCCTCTCCCCCAAATCCACCTGGTCCACCTCCCCCCGAAAAAAAGCAAGCATAGCAAACTACAAGAAGATCAGACACTTATTCTCATATCAAGGCTAGACAAGACAAGCCAGTTTGAGGAAAAGGGTTCCAAAGGCAAGCAGTCCCTGCCCCCACTGTTCCGAATCCCACAAGAACATCAAGCTACACCATCATAACATGTATGCAGAGGACCTAGGTCAGACCCACACAGGCTTCCTGGTCTCTGTGAGCTCACTTGAGTACCTGGTCAGTTGATTCTGTGTGCCATATTCTTAGATCCTTGACCCCGCTAGTTCGCCAATCCTTCCTCCCACTCCTCCTCCTCCTCTTCATCCTCCTCCACAAGACTCCTGAGCTCTGCCTAACATTTGGCTGTGAGACTCTGCATCTGTTCCTGGATGAAGCCTTCATCAGCTCCTGGATGAAGCCCATCTGGTCTCTCTGATAATGATTACGCTAGGCTTCTGTGCCTGCCCATCCTGTAGGCATGCCAAACTGTAGATCGGAAGTCTTGTGGATGGGTTGCTGTCCCAGTCCCTCCACTTGAGGCCTTAGCTAGTCTGTTTTTGTCCTCCTTCCTCTCATGTTTAGGCTGTCATGTTGGTGAAACTTGATGGCTTTTGAAATTCCTAGGAGACACAATCATCAAACCCCCAGTTTTTCTCTCTCTTAGTCTTTTCACCACTTCTTTTACAATGATCCCTGATCTTTAGATTCAGGAATTGTTTTGGAGATGTATCATTTAGTGCTGGGTCCACAACTCTATAACTTGATTGGTTGTGCTTTCCTGTAATGGTATGCATCCACTGAAGAGAAGTGTCCTTGAGTAATGGTAAGGACTACAGTTACCAGTGAATACACAGATAAAACAAACAAACAAAAAACAAACAAACAAAAACTTGTAGTTAGGAATCATAGTGGTTTGGTAAAGCAGTAGTTAGTTGTTTGTTCTCCTCCAAGATCCATAACTCCACTTGCCCTTAATATTTGTCTAAATTTTTGGTACCTGGCATGAATTTCCTTTTGTTGAGCAGATCTTAAGTCCATTTGGAGAACTGTTGATTATCACCAAGGTATACAGGTTATTACTGCACCTTAGCATTATTGTTTTGTTTTTTCCTGTGGTTCATAGCAGTCACAGCTGTGTAGGAATTCTGCTTTCCCCCTCCCTTCTAAATATGCAAGGTGCCTTCTGATTCCTTGAATGCTAGTCTTCAGGGTGGAGGTTTTCAATCCTATGAAAAGAACAACCAGCAACTAAGAAATTCTGAGAGTGGGAGAAATAGTGTTCTTGGAGGAATAATGCACAAATGGTTATCTATTAACAAATGACCATCCCCAAAAGCGTACACACAAATGCCATTATACAGATTGAGCATATGTATGTATACATATATATATATATGTATAAATATAGTGTATGTATGGTATTGAGTATGTAGATGTAACAACAATAGATGAAAAATAGAGGCCATGAATTTTAAAGAAAGCAAGGAGAGATTATATGGGAGCATCTCAAAGGAGGAAAGGGAAGGAAAAACATTGTAATTATGTTTTTTATTTTAATTTTATTTTTCTTCACAATTTATTCATTATATATCCCGATTGAAGCCCCCTCCCTCAACTGCCCCAGTCTCATCCTCCCTCCCTCTTTCCCCATCCCCTTCCCCTAGTCCACTGAAAGGGAGAGCTCTCCACTGTTGCCATCTGCCCACAGTTTGTTAAATCTCATCCAGGCTGCCTAGATTCTCTTCCTCCATGGCCTGGCAAGGCTGCAACAACAGGGGCGAGTGATAAAAGAGCAGTGAACTGAGTTCATGAGAGAGGCAGCCCCTGTTCCCCTCACTAGGGGATCTGCATGGAGACTGAGCTGCCAATCAGCCACTTCTGAGCAGGGAGCTAAGTCTTCTCCATGCATGATCCTTAGTTGGTGCATCAGTCTCCGCAGGACACCCTGGGCTCAGATCTTTTACCTAACTTTGTCTCCTTGTGGGGTTCCTGTCCCCTCTGCGTCCCTCTATCCCCACTCCCCTCTTCTTCCATAAGACTGTGCTCTGCCCAAAGTTTGGCCTTGAGTCTCAGCATCTGCTTTGATCCCCTGTTGGGTGAATCCTTTCAGAGGACCCTCGGTAGTAGGCTCTCATCCTGCTTGATGGGTTACTTCACTCAGGATGATCTTCCAGTATTCATGTAGTTCTATTTTAAATTTAAAATACATATTAAAAAATTATTCAAGCATATAAATCTGTAAGACACACATATAAATTATAGGTATGTGTTGCTAATAGTGTAAAAATTAAGTAAAGAGAAATAAGAATTTATAAATATATAAACAAAACATGTAATATAAATGTTTTCAGATATAAATGAAGAAATGGACAATAGAAATATTTTACATTGGTAAAAGTTATGCTGCTGTTAAAATTGTGGCCTAATTAACATAAATATATTTGATAACTATAAACTCTTCTGAAATTTTAACCAAAGAGGAAACAGAGTTTAGTAGATATAGGGAGCTACAGTCTGACAGCAGTTACAGGGAGATGTGGAAGATGAATATGATCAAAATACATTGTATGAAATCCTCACAGAAGTATATTACAGCATAAATTGGAGTGGATGTGTTGAATTTTAAAAAAGACATATTGTTAAAAACAATCAGGGATAAAAGGAACTCTTCCATATGCAGTGTGGAATAAACCTAACAGAATCAAGTAACAGCAAATTGTTCAGGTCCCATTTAGCACTGAGAAATCACATACACCATCAGAAAAAGGAATGATCACCAATTTTCATTGTTTCCACAGATGCGTCAAATCTATATAAAATACTAGATAATGAAATAAAAATAATTATTTAAAGGGTAATGCATCCTCTGTAGACTGCTTATATCAAGAAAAGACATTTCTGTGAATATTTCAAATCAATGCACTCCACAGAACAAGGCAATAGAAAAAGCACATGGCTGTGTGTATAGATTCTGGAATACACTTAAGTTCTAAACCTACTTGTTATTTAAATTAAGCTCTATAAAGTGTGCAAACAATGGAATAGGATGGCATAGCAGTTGTTCAAAAAATGCATCAGTGAATGACCTCCATTCAGTATTTGAGATTCCGTTTGAAATTGAATTAAGGTTGCTCACTACTGTTCTTTCTATTAGATTTCACTAAATCTATTTCCATTTCACTAAAAGTGTGCAATGGAACAAGTCAAGCAAATAAATTAGTAGAAATAGTGGAAGGAAAACAAATGTTCTTATCCTATGATGCTAGGTGAATCATATTTCTGTATCCAGAAAATAAAACAAAATAATCATCATGCCAAGTATAATCATAAATTAATTGAATTAACAAAGTGTCATGAATAAAAAGTTAGAAGATGAAGACTAAAACACTCTTCCTCTCTACATAATAAACTAATATATGGAATAATTCTAGGTACTAGGTATGATGGTACATATGTGTAATCCCAACATGATAAGGACAGAGGCAATTCC